>NC_142032.1:18249563-18569294 GCF_982192425.1 Myodes glareolus | reverse complement strand
GGTCCTGAGTTCAATTTCCAAAGGTCCCGAGTTCAATTCCCAGCAACCACATGGTGGCTCACAACCATCTGTAATGAGATCTGGTTCCCTCTTCTGTCATGCAGGCATACATGCAGGCAGAACACTGTATACATAATAAAAAATTTAAAAAAAAGATGGTGTGTCCAAATCTGTGCTGTCACAATGGAGGATCCTTGTGGCCGTGGACTCAGGAAACATGAAGTTCCTTATCGTGAAATACTCTTCACGAGACTGCTTCTTTCTGGTCTTGCGAAGAAGGGAAGACTACGAGTGAAGTTGAGATTGAGAATAAAATGAAAGTCGGAATGATGATGACGTGTAGTAAAGATGGTGGAGCTTGAGAAGGTGGTGGAGGTTGAAGTCTGGATGCTCTTATTAAAAGAACAATGATTGGGGGCTGGAGAGATGGCTCAGAGGTTAAGAGCATTGCCTGCTCTTCCAAAGGTCCTGAGTTCAATTCCCAGTAACCACATGGTGGCTCACAACCATCTGTAATGGAGTCTGGTGCCCTCTTCTGTCATGCAGTCATACACACAGACAGAATATTGTATACATACTAAATAACTAAATAAATAAATATTTAAAAAAAAAAAAGAACAATGATTAATGGAGTGAAGAGGTAGTGGACGGAAAGGGGACAATAATAACCAATTATAATCCTAAGGGTTATGACCCCAAAATTGTAAGGAATTACAATAACAACAAAGTGAATGGCAAAAAAAGGAAAAAAAAATCAAAACAAGCAAAAGACCTGCCTGACATTTCTCAACAGAAGACATGTAAATAGCATGTAGAAATGTTATACGTTACTAAACATTGGAGAAGTGTGAATTAAAATCATAGTGAAAAAGTACCTCACACCTGTTAGAATGTCTTATTAAAATCAGCAGATAGCTATTGCTGAGAATGTAAAGAAAACAGAACTCTTTTACACTGTTGATGGGGGTGCAAATGAATCTCACTAGTGAAAAAACAGAACCGGCATTCTTCAAACTGCAAACAAATAAAGAGGACTGGGGAGATGGTTCAGCTCTTAAGAGCACTGGCTGCTCTTTCAGAGGACCAGGGTTCAATTCCCAGCACCCACACAGCAGCTCACAACTGTCTGTAACTCCAGCTCCGGGGGACCCGACACCCTCTGACCTCTTCAAGCACCCTCAAGCAATAACACACATAACTTATGCAGGCATATACACACAAACATATAAATTAAAAATGAGTAAATAAAATTTTAAAGCTGTGATAAAAAAGAACAACAGAATGAAAACTAATATTTTAAAGGAAAGAATCTTGTTTTTTGTGACAACATGGATGAATCTGGAGGTCACTGTGTTAAATGAAATAAGCCAAACACGGAAAAACAAAAAACACGTGATCTTACTTATGTGTGGAAACTAAAAAGTCTAGCAGAGAATACAATGATGGTGACCAGGAGCTGAGAGAGAGAAATTTTGTCAGAAGATGTCAAGCTTCAGAATGTGGGGAAACCAAAGATGTGTGGCATGTGAGGGCTGTAGTTAACAGCAGAGCATTCCTTCAAAAATTGCTTCAGGAGAATATGGTGAGTATCCTTCCCACAAACACAAGCAAATCCAATAAAAATGCAGCAAGTTATCTGAATAAATAATTCTCAAAAGAAGTAATAGTCAATAAACTTATAGAAAATATTCGATATCTTTAGCTTTCAGGGAAATACAAATCAAAACTGCAATCAGAAACTATCTCACTCCAGTTAGACTGACTATTAATTATTAAACTCAAAACAAGGCCAGGCGGTGGTGGCGCATGCCTTTAATCCAAGCACTCAGGAGGCAGAGGCAGGTGAATCTCTGTGAGTTCAAGGTCAACCTGAACTCACAACTACAAGAGCTAGTTCCAGGACAGCCAGGGCCATCACACAGAGAAACCCTGTCTTGAAAAAAAATTATTGTGTAAAAACAAAAACAAAAATGGCATATTGGCAAAGATGTGGGGGAAAGTAACCTTTGAGTAATTGGTGGGAGATACATTGGTATCAGAAGGAGATATATATATATATATATATATATATATATATATATATATATATATTATTTGTAGGACAATATGGAGGTTCCTCAAAAAAACAGAACCACCATAAGGCCCAACTACCCCACCCCTGGGCACATACATGTATGTCCAAAGGTCATGAATTCAGCATACAAAACAGATGCTTGCCTAGGAGTGTTTATTCACAAGACAGCTAAGATGCGAAGCCAGCCTAGGTACCCATCAACTGATGGATGGATAAAGACAATATGGAGTGTAATTCAGCCATAAGGAAGAATGCAATCCTGTCAGTTACAAGAAAATGGATGGAACTGTTGGGCAAACTGAGCCAGACACAGAAAGGCATGTGCCACATGTTCTCTCTCATGGGTGGAAACTAAACCACCAAGCAAAAGAATCCAGGCATGGTGCCCTGTGTCTGCAATCTCAACACTTGGAAGATGAAGACAAGAGGATTGGAGGCTCCAGGTCATCCTCAGCTATTGAGTGAGTTCAAAGCCAGCCTGGGCTACATGAAACCAGATTACAAAAAACTAACAAAATAAAACAAAACAGTCCGATCTGGATGTATAAGAGAACTTCTAGTGTCTAAGAAAGAATACCAAGGGAAGGAAGAGAGCGGGGTTATAAAAAAAAGAGGGTGGAAATGGCCAACGCATGGTATTTGCATGTGAAGTCATTAATCTGTACAGTTAATATGCAATAGTATAATAATTATAACAATAAGATTATAATAATAAAAATGTTCTCCTAAAAATAAGTATATAAGGAAGGGGATACATTAACTAGTTCTATTTGACCATTCTACATCATGTGCTTATCTTTTTGTCAAATAAATAAGTAAGAAAATACAAAGGGTGGTGAATATATTTCCATTTAGTACTTTGAATAAGTTGCTTGTTTTGGGGGAGTCAGGGTATTCCTTGTAAATATGCTGATAAGAATCATTTATCATCTAAAATAGAACTTCCACAGCTAAGACTCAGGGATCATTGGGAAAAGTGGAGTAAGAGCCAGAGAACCAGGGAGTTTGCTGTGAGGTTGTGTCTCTAGGAATGTCAGAAGCTACATCCATACAGCCTCACCAACATGGCTGCCTAACTTGAGCTGCACAAACACATAACAATAGACATGCTAACATGGATGGGGAGAGCCCAGGAGACCTCAACCTCTATAAAATAGAGGTTGTGAATTTAAGAGAGCAAGAAGAGATATATAGAAGGGTCTAGAGGGAGGAAAGGGAAGAGGGACACGAGGTCATTATAAAATAATCTCAAAAAAAGACATAACTTTAAAAGGTTATTTTCCTATATAATCATGATCCTACACAGTTTTATGACCTTGAATATGATAATATACATGAGGCACATCTTAGAACACTTGGTACATAGTAGGCATTCAATAAACTGTGGCTGCCTGCTCATATATTTGTCTGATTAATCCCTTTGTGGTCGTTTTAAAGGATTTCTATTCTCTCCTTGTCTGGTTAATCATCCATGGCTGTTGGTCTGCTTCCCAGTTCACTGCTGACTCACCACCACGGCAAACCTCATGTCTTCTGAGCCTGGGCTTTTCACCAATAAAGCTGGGTTAGTATCTGTCCAATACACTTCTCGGGTGGTTATGAGTATGATTCGTGTGAAAGCACCATGAAATGCATAAAGTGCCCAGCAAATCTAAGGTATTACTAGGATTAAGTTCCGTGTGATTCATTCCCCCAAATGGAATGCCCGTCACCCCAAGACTGGGGCAAGGCTGAAGAGAAAGCAAGTAACTTCATTGAACCCGTTATTGCCTGGGCTCCCTGGGATGATTCTGCTAGCTCTGGGGTTCGTCTGTTGGGGCAACTGGTATTGGACACCAAGAGAGTGTAAGTGGAGCCTCTCAAATGTGATATTGCAAATGTAATTTGAAGTTAGAAAAGGAGAAAGAAATAAATGGCCCGTAAGTGTTTATCTGGCAACCACAGGACTATTTCATATGCACTACTGTGAATATAGCATAGCGTCTTGTTTTCTGGAGTTTGAAACAGTTCTAAATGAACAGAAAGAAGAGTGGGTGTGGCCACCAACTGTAAACACACATACACACGAGTATGCAAACACACGTTCAAGAAGCTACCCACTGGGGCTAGAGAGATGACTTAGAGAGTACTGGCTTCTCTTCCGGAGATCCTGAGTTCAATTCCCAGTAACCACATGGTGGCTCACAACCAGCAATCATGAGATCTGGTGCCCTCCTCTGTCATGCAGGCAGAACATTGCATACATAATAAATAAGCATTTAAAAAAAAAGCTGCCCACCATATTCAGACATGGAGTGGGCCAGTATTATATCCAGGCTAATAACTGAGTCAATACTGGGGAAATGCCTTATCAAATTCCCCAGAAGGAAATTAAACCATGATAGCCTTAGAATTCAGTCTCTGCCCTTAACCCATACTGAAAACAAATAGCAGAGAGGATTTCACTTGGGATGGTTAAGTTTTCAACTCAGTTCATAGAGAGAAAATCAAATATCACAAAGACTGCGTTTGAGAAGTCTTTGGATTAGCCCTAGGAGAATACACACACAGGCACACACCCTCTAAAGACAGCTGTGAGTCACCCTCCAGGGCAAGAGCAGTGTTTTATAAGTTGGGTCCTAGGGGGAGGATTTGGCTAAAAGCCTGTTGCTCTGCCCCCAGTGCCACTGTTCCCTGCTAGCAAACAAGCAAGCAAGCAAACTCTACCTTTAAACCCTAGAATCGCTGCAACAAAACGCTGCACCCTGGCAGGCACATAGAAATGAACAGTGTAGACATGCCCACCCGTGTCTCCTGCTCCCTGGTTGGAAGCACCAGTGCTAATCTTTGCATTTTAAACCCTGCCGCTGAACTCATTTGATCACATTAAGCTGTTAGTTCATTCCTAGCTGCCCATACCCTGAAATAATCACACAAAAACTGTATTGTTTGCAACACTGTTTGGCCAATTGCTTAAGCATATTTCTAGCTAGTTCTTATATCCTAAACTAACCCATCTCCATTAATCTGTGCATCTCCATGAGGTTGTGGCCTATCGTCAAAGTCTCAGCAAACTCTGGCAGAGGCATCTGTCTCCTATGGCAGCTATATGGCTTCTCCCTGACTCTGCCTACTCTATATATCTTTTCCAGCCTGGCTATATTCTGTTAAGCCATTGGCCGAAAGCAGCTTCTTCGTTCATGAACCAATAAAAGCAACAAATATACAGGACTTCCCACACCAATCATATTTGTCTCATTGCAAAATAACAAAACTATTTCAAAGATCCCCTCTTTAAAAAAGTTACTTTAGGGCTGGAGAGATGGCTCAGTGGTTAAGAGCATTGCCTGCTCTTCCAAAGGTTCTGAGTTCAATTCCCGGCAACCACATGGTGGCTCACAACCATCTGTAATGAGATCTGGTGCCCTCTTCTGGCCTGCAGACATACACACAGACAGAATATTGTATACATAATAAATAAGTAAATAAATAAATAAATATTTTTTTTTAAAAAAAGTTACTTTATTGATGTGCAATCTATAAAGAGTAAAACATAAATTTTAAGTGGTTAGTTTGGTAAATGTATATATGTGCAACCACCATCACACTCAGGAGACAGGCTTTTTCTTCCTTCACACAGAAAGTTCCGCTATGGTTCTTCACAGTGAATTCCTACCTTTGACATTAGGCAACTGTCGATGAATTTCCCTTTTCTAAAATATTCTAGAATTTCCTAAAAATGCAATTTTCCTTTTAAGAATTGCATATAAGCAGAGTCATGCAGCGTGCATTTTTCAATTATCCACCTAAGCAATTATTTAGCTTGTCATAAATCTAGTACTGTAGAAACAGTGAAGTCCTTGAGGGATTGTTGTAACAGCAATCAAGGGGGGAAACTCCCTTATCAATATGGAACAAACTGCTCCAGCCTTGGAGATGAGAGTCAACGGACAACCAAGCTCAGAGGAGTACAGTGAAGTGAGCTTCTGGAGAACAGGGACCTAAATGGATCGCTGCAGAAGGGGAAAGCAGATAAGAACAAGTTAGAACAGTGGGTCTCCACCCCTCAGGGATGAATGGCCCTTTCACAGGGGTCGCCTAAAACCATCTGCATTTTAATGTTACGATTCATAACAATAGCAAAATTACAGTTACGAAATGGCAAAGAAAATAATTTTATGGTTGGGGTCACCACAACATGAGGAACTGCATTACAGGGTCGCAGCAGTAGGAAGGCTGAGAACCACTGAGTTAGAAGGATGAGGAGGCAATGGGTGAGAAAAGCTTGGGAATCAGTGTCCAACCTCACATCAGTCTTGGTTTTGTCATTTACAAGCAGTAATTCCAATGTGACCCTACTTCCCTTAGTTCCAGATAAAAGGTGCTGAACCGCATAGACATCATTCAAGAAGCAAGGAGCTGTGGTGTTAGACGTATGTTTCACAAGCACCTAGCAAAATGTCAATACTCAGGTATTAGTTATTAAATCAATTAAGACTCTAAGCTTGTAGGCAGTGACTGGGCATTCATTTCCCTGCTGCCCAGACCTGAAAAACATCACACAGAAACTGTATTAATTACAACAGTGTTTGGCCAATGACTTTGGTGTGTTCCTAGATAGCTCTTTTCTTAAATTAATCCATTACTATTAATCTGTGTATCTCCATGAGGCTGTGGCTCCAGCCATCTCTCTCCTTGGGCAGCTACAGGGCATCTCCTTGACTCCGCCTACTTTCTATATCTCTGTTCGGATTTTCTGCCTGGCTTTGCTCTGCTAAACCATCGGCCGAAACAGCTTTATTCATTAACCAATGGTAATAAAACATATTCACAGCAAAAACAGAGGGGACTCCCACATCATAAGCTCTCGTCTAGCTCTGGCATATGATCATCTGGAACAAAATCATCTGAAGTGATATTGATCTTCCGTTCACCCAGCCCCTAACGAGCCTTGGTGCAAACCACCTTCTCTGCCACACAGCCCACATCCACACGAAGGCAGCTCTAACCTCACCTACCCAGCCATGGTCATGGAGACCAACCCTTCCTCCGGCCTGTGGAAGAGCCAAGGGTGGAGAACAGAACAGAAAATGCTCTGACTCTAGAATTTGTGGCAGTAAAATTCAAGAGATAGTCTTTTAGTGTAACACAGTGGGTAAGTGAGGTTAAAAGATCAGGTGTGTGACCTTCTAATATAGCTAAGATAGTTCTAGAGCTCCTTAACTTAAGAGCCTTCACTCTAGAAAATTAGCAGCCCCTATGCCATGGCAGAAGACCCAATCCCAAAGTTTCCAACTTCAGGGGCTTCAAAGTTTGTCTCTAGTGGCTGGATAAACAGTAAATAAAGCTGGTCAGGAATATGCTAGTATAGAGTGTGGGCTAGAAGGACTGCAGAGATGGCTCAATAGTTAAGAGCACTGACTGCTCTCCCAGAGGACCTGGGTTCAATTCCCAGCACCTACATGAAAGCTCACAGCTGCTCTAGTTTCAGGGGATCTGGCACCTTCACAGACATACATGCAGGCAAAACACCAATGCACATGAAATAAAATAAATCCTTTAAAAATAATGTGGGCTAGAGAGTAGATGTTTATACTAAACGTTTTAAAAGCCTAATTAAGCTTTTAAAAATTCAATGTGAGCGGTGGCAAAAATGTTCCTTTAGGGCTGGAGGGAGGACTCAGTAAACGTCAACCTCTAGAACCCATGTAAAAGAGATGGTTTGGTGCATGCTTATATATCCGAGCCCTGCGAAGATTGAGACAGGAGGATTCCCAGAGCTCACTGGCCAGACACCATAGCCTAAGTGGTGTGTTCTAGGCCAATGAGGGATGGTGTCTGGAAGGAGATGGATGACTCTTCTGAGGGTGACAACCAAGGTGGTCCTCTGCTTCCACACACAAGGGGTGGGGGTTGAAATGTTACTGCCACAGTTAGATCTTCGGATTGTCATCTAGACATTTTATACTGATTGCACTCAAGATGGTCAGAGCCTCTCAACTTCAGAAACATCCTGAGTGGAGCTGGAGAGATGGCTCAACAGTTAAAAGCACTGGCTGCTCTTCCAGAACATGGATTCGATTCCCAGCACCCACATGGCAGCTACAACACTCTGTAACTGCAGTTCCAGGGGATCTAACTCCCTCTCCTGGCCTCTGAGAGCACCAAACACACAAGTGAGATACAGACATACAGGCAAAACACCCATACCCATAAAAAAAAAAATAAGTTTTTTAAAAGTCCGGAGCATATAGCAGTTCAATGACTACTTCCTGAATTACTAGGTTGTGATAGTTGGGGTTTGATTGAACTGGAAAATCTGATAGAGTAGGTTCCTTTCACGGTGTCCCTTCACCTGCTCTCAGGCAAATGTCCACTCCAGTGCCTGCTCTTCATTTACGTCCGCTGCCAGCCTGGTTACCTTGAAGCACACTCGACTTCTGTAGGTTCAAACCGCTTGAGTCGCTGTTTGTCAAGCCTCCGCTCCACATCCCTTAGCCCTGCTTTCCTCCCTGAGCTCCTCTCACTCCCTTTCTCTCCCTCTTCCTTCTCCCATCCGCCCTGGTTTTACCATTGTTTCTTCCTTGCAGAGCAGAATCTGGCTTGTTTAATTACAAACACTGTCCTCCATCTTCTTCATGTGTTCTGAGGCTGGCGTCCTGGCATCCTCTCTCAGCTCTGACGCCCCTCCTCCCCGCCTTTCATTATAACAGAAACCACCCAGAAAATCCGTTCAGACAATACTATCAGTGACATGTTGTTCTTCCAGTCTGTTCCATTCCAAAGGCCTTTGACTATACAGAAGAACGTGAACGGGCAATGAGAAACAAAACTACAAAACTAACATTTGGCCAGCTGACTTTATAGATGACTGACCTTCCGACCAAGGTACCACTTTCACCTCCTCTGTAGAATAAAGATAACAAGACCCAGATAAATGCTCTGCTGGGAAGTAGGAAGGACACACCTTTACTGATGCAGAGTTCATTAGCTAGGCACTTAGGTTCACACTTCAATTTTGCTTCTTTCTAAATTTGGGGTAATCTGTTTAACTTGTCTATGTCTTTGTTTCTCCCACTTCTGAGTGAAGATAAAATAATAATATTTCCCTTACAGGATATTCTGAAGGTTAAAGAGTTACTATGTCTAAAGGTCAAGATGAGAAGTTTGTACAGACTAAGAATTAAAAGGAGATTAGCTGCTATTGGTGTAAATTAGGAGGGATACCTATTACTGGACTGGAGACTTAAAGGGACAGCAGCATCTCAGCCTTTAGTACAGTATTTAGTAGACAGGAAGTGCCTAATACATTTGTATCATACTTGAAGGTGTGTGACAGGCTAAATACTGACCACTGGGCCAGTTGAAGTTCTCCAGACATATAGAACCAATAGGAGATAGATGATAGATAGATAGATAGATAGATAGATAGATAGATAGATAGATAGATAGATGCATACATACATACATACATACATACATACATACATACATACATACGAAGACAAAGATTTGTTATAGGAACTGGCTGTCTAATTGTTTAATTATGGGACTAAACCCCACAATCTGCTGTCTACAAGCTACAGAACCAGAAAAGCCTGTGATATGATTCTGTCCAAGTCTGCATCAAACGGCAGATGGTAAATATGCTGATCAGGGCCCTAAGGTCTGAACCAGAAGTGCTGATGTCTAATGTTCTATGTCCCAAGATGATGATCAGAGCCCGACCCCCTGCCCCGCATCCTTCCAGAAGTGCTGATGTCTAATGTTCTATGTCCCAAGATGATGATCAGAGCCCGACCCCCTGCCCCGCATCCTTCCAGAAGAACCTAGCCATACCAGCACTCAGATTTCAACCCCATGAGGTTCTGGACTTTGCACTTCCAGAGCCATAAGAGAATAAATTTCTTCTGTGTCAAACGACTGAGCTGTGGTCATTTGTTACACTGGCTGTAGAAGCTAATACTGACTGCTCTTTTTATCCTGAGACCCCTTTATGACACAGCAGGACCTCCAAGGACACCAGAGGAACAAGAATCATCAGCGATATGCAGAAATATTAAAGGAAGCTTGATGTGGAGGCACAGGCCAGTAACCTCGGTGCTTGAAAGGCTGAGGCTGGGGGATCATGAGTTCAAGGGTGGCCTGGCTACATAGTAACTTCATTGCCAGCCTAAGTAACTTGGTAAGGATGTGCCTCAAAGCAAAAGGCCAGGGGCTGTATAGCTTAATGGTAGAGTTTGCCTAGCATTCATGCATGAGGCCCTGGGTCTGATCCCCAGTACTGAGGAGCTGGGGACACAGATACTGATAGAAACACATTCCCGTTCCTCTTTGACCGCTGGAAAAAGTCAATAAAACTTTCTTTTGCCCTGGGTTTGGAGGCAAGGGAAGGAGCTAATGATTCCAATCTATTTGCAGGGATGCAAGAGTCAACATCCAAAATTGTTGTTTTGGCAGTTTTTAAAACAATAGAGTTTCGCTTCTCAGTGCATCAGCAGGCCCAATTGGGAAGGCCTGGAAAGCAACAGCTAAGATTAGCCTCCCAGGTCCTCCTGAGACCTTGAGCGGCTGTCAGCATTGTAGAGAAGAGCAGCAAAGCCTCACGCAAATGGCCTATAAAACAGGGCCTGCCAGAGACACCTTGACCTGCGGGCCTTCTCTGGTACTGGGATTCCCAGTGGCCCTCCCAGGGTTATGCGCCCTCGCATGATGTATTTCCCCTGCCTTTTTTAGAGCAGCATTATGCTCGCTCCAGGAAACAGCCTCTTCCTTCTCATAAACACAGCCTTGGGTTCCTGACCATGCGCCGTGCCACTCCCTGGCTCTTTACCCATCCATCACACCTTGCTGTCACCCGGACTTCAGTTGTGGAGAACTGGTCCAACTCCAGAGGTGAATTCAGGATGAGGAGAAGGAAGAGGCAAGCCCTGAGAGCAGCTGAGGGTCACACACATTCCGTTTTCAGCCCCCCGGGTAAATTCCTTGGAAACTGACTGGCTTGTGTGGTGAGCAAGAATTTCCAATGACCCAGGGAGTGCGGTGGGAAAGTCCTGATAAAGTCTCCACCACCAGAGCTAGGACTGGCCTTTCCAGTGTGCAGGGGCCAAGGAGAGGATTACACAGAGATGCCATAGAGAAGCTGCAATCTGAAAGGGGTGGGCATCTCATAAAGGGATGGGAAGACCCATCGAAACCTTTAGCTCCTTTATAAGCAATGTAGATTAGCCAATAATGGTGACTCAAGGAGCAACATGACCTACACCTAAATCCACGCCTGGTTGGTTCTGGCAGCGGCATCCAGCTTTGCCACTGAAGGCTTAAAACGAGGAACTATTTGCTGGACATTCTCAGTGGCTCAGCCCATCTTCTCTAACTCCTTGTCAAGTGATTACCTTGAGAACAAGGTGGCCCATATCTGTAATCCCAGCACAGGGAAAGCTGAGGCAGGGGGATCAGTTCAAGGCCAACCTGAACTCTGTAGTGAAGTCCTGTATCTAAAAACTGAACAAACAAATAAAATGACTTGGGGGATGTCTCTGTGGTCTGAGGATGTCGTTCAGTGGTAAAGTACTGGTCCATCATGCAGAAATCCCTGGGCACAATCCCCAGTACACACACACACACACACACACACACACACACACACATACACAGGAGAGGGGGGTGGGGTATAAGTACTTTCAAACTGAGGAGAAGTGGATGGCGGGGGGGGGGGGGGAAGTACCAGGAGGAATGGAGGGAGGGAAAATCACGATTGGGATGAGAGAAGAAAATAAAAAAGTGCTTTCAGTATTTGCCATAGTGGTTGATATTTGATTAGAATTCATTGTTAATTTAATCCTTGTGTGACGAAGTGGTAAGATTGGTATTTTAATCAATGAACAATTGTAACTGTGAAAGAATTCACGTAAGTACTTACCTAGGAAATTGAAGCAGAGCCACAGGAACAAAGGTGTGAAAAGTCACAGAGCCAATCTTCAGCAGAATCAAGATCCCAAGCCAGGCAGTGCCCCGTGTCTGCTTTGTGCTACCAAGCTGTCATTTCGGAACCTGCTTCTTAGGAGCAGCCAAAACTTTGAAGTCCAGACTGTCAGTACTGAGGTTATCCAGGAGGGCAGCTGCAGCTAGCTCTCCACTCTTCCCAAGCGCCGGCCCCGCCCCCACCCCAGCTTCCTTCTCCTCACCGTGGCTCTCTCTGGAACCTGGCCAGTTCCACACAGTCACAACAAGAATAGAGGCACTTTATCTTGTCTTATTCTACTTAATAGTTCATTTATTGAGGCAGGGTCTCTCTGATTTGCTCAGTCTAGTCTCAAACGCCTGCTCTTGAAGTGAGCCTATCTCAGCCTCCTGAGCAGCTGAGACCCTGGATGCAGACCAGTTTGGCAAGCTGAATGAGCTTTGTAGAGTGCTGGTAATTTTCTGTATCAGAGTCGGGCAACATTGCACAACATACGTTTACAAAGTCCATTAGGCTGTACCCTTGAGATCTGTGCACATTCCTCTGTATGCAATTATACCTTAATTAAACATAGACACAACACACACACACACACACACACACACACCTCATTTGCCCCCATGCCTATGCAATTTGTAAGAAAATAGAAGTTGAGAACTTGCAACAGCAGAGACAGAGGTGAGTGTCCCAGTGTTTTGCCCTGGTCATTGGCTGGCAACCTTACTGTGAGTGCGGGTGATGGAGTGACTTGATTATTTTATCCACACCTAACCCCATCCATAACTCATCAACTTGATCCCCCCCCCAAAAAAAAACCCAACTACATGTAATGGTTAATATTTATTGTCAAATTGACTAGATTTAGAATCATCGACAAAGCACCCCCTAGTCACAACTCTGAGAGGGAGCCACGGAGTTTTAAGTGAGGAGAGAAGACAGGGGTCCAAATGTGGGCAGCACCGTCAGAAGGGGGTCCAAATGAATATAAAGCAGAAAAACCACTGAGCATTCATCAGTCTCTACTGCCTGAGTGCAGACTCTGTGAGCAGCTGCTTCAAGCTCCTGCCACTCTCTTTCCCTGCCCAGAGGGATGCCACCCTCACACCATGAGCCAAAATAAACTTTATCTTCCTTATGTTGTCCCTGTCGGGTGTTTTGTCAGAACAAAGGCAAAAGAACCAATACCCCACTCAATTCCAAGCAGGCTCAAGCTCTCTTTGAATCCAATAGCTCTCTCCCTCTTCTCAGCTTCTGCGACATTATGCAACTTTCTGTCTGTTGATAAGCTTTAAGTTCTTTGGAAGGATGGTGCTTCATCAGACTTGGAGCCCTATCCGCTTCCCCACATCTCGATCAATTATCTATTTATCTATCTATCTATCTATCTATCTATCTATCTATCTATCTATCTATCTATCTCTCTATTTATCTATCTATCTATCTACCTATCTATCTATCTCCCCCTTTGTTTGTGTCTCTTTTTTCTGATAACCTTGAACATGCCTCTATTCAAGAACACTCACCGTCCATTCTCTCTCTCTATCCATCTCCTGCCATGGCCACCGCCATCACAGCACCCCCTTAGCTCAGTGACTGCTGAGTCCACAGCCTTACAGATTCCTTTTCTGAGCTGTAATCTTGATTCCCCAAATATCACTCAGCATCTTTATTTGGAATGTTCTAAAGACTCTGTTACCCTTTTCCCATAATCATAACCAGCTCCAAGCTTGGATTCTTTCATCCAAGCTCACATTTTGGCATCTTCCCTGATACCTCTTCCTCTTTTCCCAAGTTTGGAAACCCCCCAAATCCTTTTGACTTTCCTTTGCAAAATCTCCCCCAACTAATGCCTTATCCGAGACAAACTCTCATCAGCTCACCTCAAACTCCCAGGGGGCCAAGCAGCTTCAGCAAAGCAGCACCTTTCCCTACAGCTTCCTCTAAAGCCCAAGCATCATACCAAAGCATCATTTCTGTAAAACATCACTATCTGCTGAGTCTTTTACGTTACAAAACTGCTAGGAGGGAGGACCCTGTGTTTTAGAAGATAAAAAGGAGTTTGAAAGCCATCTTTGTTCAGTGGCATGTGTCCTACAGCAGATCTTTAACTTCATGGAACCAAGATTTTCTGGAGAATTTTGTTGTTCTGTGGCAGGGTATTGTTGGAGGAGGGGCCACTTGTTTGTCTCAGCCTCCTGGCTAGCTTAGACCCGAAATAATCACACAGAAACGACATTATTTAAATCGCTGTTTGGCCCATTAGCTTGAGCTTCTTATTGGCTAACTCTTATATTTTAATTTAATCCATCTGCATTAATCTGTGTATCGCCACTTGGCAGTGGCTTACCGGCAAAGTTTCAGCATGTCAGGCTCTGGCAGCTCCATGGATCTCTCTCATTCCGCCCTTCTTTCTCCCAGCATTCAGCCTAGCTTTCCCTGCCTACCTAAGTTCTGCCTTGCTATAGGTCTAAAGCAGTTTCTTTGTTCTTAAATGGTAATCACAGCACACAGAGGGAAATCCACGTCAGGGTATTTTATAGCCCAGGTTGGCCTCAAACTCACACCAAAGCCAAGAATGACTTTTCAACTCCCCATCCTCCTGAGTCCACTTCTCAAATGCTAAGATGACAGGCTTGTGTCACCATGCCCAGAAAAGTGTGTATTACGCATATTGAATATATTGATTGATTGGCTCCTACTTGAGAGTAAACCTAGGGCCTTGTGTGTGCTAGACAAGCACTCTCCCATATCACTGAGCTATGGTCCCAGACCAGTTTCTTGATTTTTAAAAACAAAAATATGGGGCAGTGGTGGCACATGCCCTTAATCCCTGCACTCAGGTAGCAGATGCAGATGGATCTCTCTGAGTTTAAAGCCAACCTGATGTACAGAGCTAGCTCCAGGACAGTCGGGGCTACCCAGAAAAACCCTGTCTCAAAAAAAGCAAAACAGCAACAAAAGATTTGACTCTTTCCCAGCTCTCTTGTGGCTATCGTTACTTTAAAACAGAGGCTCTCGGGCCATGGGTTAAGACCCCTTTAGGGGATCAAACGACCCCTCCACAGGAGTCACACATCAGACATCCTGCATAGCAGATATTTACATTACGATTCATAAAAGTAGCAACACTGCAGTTATGAAGTAGCAACAAAACAGTTTTACGGTTGGGAGTCCCCATATATGAGGAGATTAATGAAGACTCTCCACAGTAGAAGGGTTGAGAACAGTGGCTCTACAGAGAAGCTTTGAAAGGCTTCATGAGCAGTCAGGCAAAGGTGCATGCCTGGAGCGCCAGCTACTCAGCAGCCTTGCGCGGAAGGGTTGTTTGAGCTAGGGAGTTTAAGACTAGACTAGGCATATAGCAAGAGCCCATCTCAGAGGGAAAAAAAATGTAAGAAAGAAGAGGGGGGAGGGAGGGGCTTATGTGTTCTTCCATTGTCTTTTATTCTCAAGAATTTTGTGTGAATGGTTTCATTGGGCCTCTTAGTGGGGAATAACTAAAAGCTGACTTGGTCCTGCACTTTGCTTCGAAGAACCCTTTCATTCTATTGAACAAACACATTTTCACAACTATATATGCATAATCTATATTATGTTACATAGCTTTTTTAGTTGTAAAATCACTTATAATAAAGTCAAGTTAGGAGAGAACTCATGAAGAATGGCCAACTAAAATCAAGGGGGAGCCTACTTAGAGTAAATGTCAACAGTCTGAAAAATGTGTTAAAATAGTCAACAAAGAAAAAGAAATGGAAAACATGAACTAGGAAAATGTCAATCACTGTTAAATCTAGGTAATGTGTGCATGGACATTCATTTTAACAGTCTACCTACTTTCCCATGCATTTCAACATTCTTGTAATAAAACATTAACTATAACTAAAGAGAAAAATAATAACATATAAATGATTCACCATATTCCATTAACTTTATTTTATGTACAAGTGTATGTGCATGTTCATGTGTGTATACAACTGTGTGCAGGTATACATGCCCATATAGTCTACTAACTGTAAAAGTGAGCCATAAAGGGGAAGAGGGCATCAAGTCCTGTCCCAACCAAGAACTAGTCAAAATCAACAGTTGCTGGGAGAAGGAAAATCAACCTATTATCCAACGGATTAACACTAGATCACCAACTACTCTCCAGAGCAGGCCCCGTGCTCTGGAACAGCTGGCCAACAAGAAACAGACTCTATGTTGTTTGGGGGGGGGTGTTGTTATTTTGTTTTGCTCTTTATAAGAGAGAGGAGAGAGAGCGAGAGAGGAAGGGGGAGGGAGGGAGGAAGGGAGAGAGAGAGAGAGAGAGAGAGAGAGAGAGAGAGAGAGAGATGAAGCTCTGCATCGGAGTAATGAGATTGAGGATTGGGGAGGAGTTGGAGGAAAGACCCTCCTGACTCACTCCCCGATGCTGAGATTGCAGACACACACACAGGTGCTGTGAAGCCTAACTCAGGTCCTCTGCTCTCATAACAAACATTTTATCTTCTATTGAGCCATCTCCCCTACCTTACCTACTGAATTTTTAAATGTTTTTGTACAATTTTCAGAAAGAAAAGACTACTAAAGTAAGAAGAGGAGGAAATAGCTGGGCAGTGGGGGTGCATGCCTTTAACCCCAGCACTCGGTAGGCAAAAACAGGCGGATCTCTGTGAATTCAAGGCCAGCCTAGTCTACAGAGGTAGTTCTTGGACTGCCAAGGCTATACAAAGAAACCATGTCATGAAAACAAACAAACAACAAACAAACAAACATAAAATAAAATAAAAGCAGAAAATCTATCTCTCAAAGTAAGAAAGTAGGAATGGAACAACCCAAGTGTTTATCAACTGCAGACTGGCTCACTGCTACAGCAGAATGCTGTAAGTAAGAAGGTGTGCTCACACCACAGCAGAATACTGTAGGAAGGAAGGAAGGTGTGTTCCATACCACAGCAGAATACTGTAGGAAGGAAGATGTGCTCACACCACAGCAGAGAATACTGTAGGAAGGAAGGTGTGCTCACACCACAGCAGAATACTGTAGGAAGGAAGGAAGGTGTGTTCCATACCACAGCAGAATACTGTGGGAAGGAAGATGTGCTCACACCACAGCAGAGAATACTGTAGGAAGGAAGATGTGCTCACACCACAGCAGAATACTGTAGGAAGGAAGGTGTGCTTACATCCATGGCAGAATACTGTAGGAAGGAAGGTGTGCTCACACCACAACAGAATACTGAAGGAAGGTGTGCTCACACCCACAGCAGAATACTGTAGGAAGGAAGGTGTGCTCACACCCACAGCAGAATACTGTAGGAAGGAAGGTGTGCTCACACCCACAGCAGAATACTGTAGGAAGGAAGGTGTGCTCACACCCACAACAGAATACTGTAGGAAGGAAGGTGTGCTCACACCACAACAGAATACTGAAGGAAGGTGTGCTCACACCCACAGCAGAATACTGTAGGAAGGAAGGTGTGCTCACACCACAGCAGAACACTGTAGCAAGGTGTGCTCACACCACAGCAGAACACTGTAGCAAGGTGTGCTCACACCCACAAGGGCCATTCCATGGAGGGAGAGGTGCAAAAATGTGAAAAATCTACCACTTGTGCAAGTGTGAACAGAAAGGGAAAAACAACATACACATTCTTGCATTGTAGAAAAACAATTCTGAAAACTATGTTTACAAATGTGATAGCATTGGTCACATAGGAGTGGGCAGCAGGAAAATCCAGCACTTACTCCTTTTGATACTTGAAAAACATAACTTGAATATCTATTCAAGAAAATTAGCAGAATTACCATTAAATAAAAAATACCACTAAATAAAAAAGGGAGAGGTGGAATCAAGACATTCCGTTTCCAGGCAAGGGAAGCAATGAGAGAAAGAACCACCAGAATGGTCCAGAGCCATCAGAAAGCCTCTAGTTACTGCATTTTCCTGTGATTTTACCACTTGGGGCTGCAGGCAATGACAACATTCTTTGCTGACTTGTCCCACGGAACAAGTTTAATTATGCATTTGAAAATGAGGGCTCAAGCCCTGTATTACCCCAATAGAGCAACTGGAAGAGAAGGAGTTACCGGTTTTTAGAGCCATGCTTTGATTCTAAAGGACAAGGCTTTTCCAAATGTTCCATACTTTATCAAAAGGAGAAATAGAACCAAAGAAATAATGTTTAATTCCATTTGCTTGGGTGGTTCTGTGAGTGTACAGTTCATTGATCACATTGAAAGTTTCCTCTCTCTCCAGACCCATAGCTTCCCTGGGGAAATGTGTGCTGAGGGACTAGAATGAGCTGTGTATTAGGATGATGGACATGGGGCTCAGAGAATGCTTCTGCAGTAGACAGGGCCACCATCCGGGGTGCCTTTTCTATACACAGGTCAGGCATGAATTAGCTCCAAGCTTCCTTCCAACAGTTGCATTCTGTTGCTCTGGGAATCCAGGATTCCCTCTGATACCTTGGCTGGCTAGAGAGTTAGGTGAAGCCAGACCTATTAATGCGTCCTGGTAATCCCAGTACCTGACGGGAAAGGGGGGGGGGGAGCAGGGATCAGATGCCAGCCTGGCTAGGAAGGGGGTTGGAGGCGGGGACATGTACAGATCACTTATCCTTGCCTTTTCTTATTCGGACCTGAAATCCAATGAAATAAAAATCGGACAGGAGTCCTACCTTTGCTGTTTAGTTCTTTTTAGTGTTTGTTTGTTTGAGAAATGGAGTAGAATAAAGAAAACTGAACCCCAAACTAGTACTTGGGAAAAGCTAAGAACAAATCCAATTTTTACCTTAAAATCCTTAAAAATCTCCAAGGAGGCAGCATCTGGGAGACTCTCTTCCCTGAGTACTTGGCTGACTTGAGAGGAAATACTTTAAGATTCTGACCCTGGAGGCTCCAAACCAAACAGTCTACCCTAAGCAAAGTGTAATGAAGCCTGTAGTAAAGCGTCTGTCCTCCTTTCGGGTCCAATCAGGCAAGGATTCCAGACTCCTGAGAGCCATTTTCATGAAGTATAAGGACCAGGGATACAACGTAGGACCACCAAAAATAAATAAATAAATAAATAAATAAATAGGAAGAGAGAGAGGAGAGAGAGAGAGTGTGTGTGTGTGAGAGAGAGAGAGAGAGGATGAGGGAAACAGAGAAAGAAATTCTATTTCTCATGAAAAAGACAAAGAGTGGGGTTGCCACTTATTGCTCGAGCTCCTGCTGTCGGTTGGCACAGGATTCTGAGGAAGCAGGAGTGGCTTACAGAGGATAACAACTCCTCAGCACACACATGAAAAGGTTGAAGAGAGTTGAGCAATGGCTTCCAAATTCTGAAGAGAAAAGGATTCTGAACAAGAATTCTAGACCTAGGTAAATCATCAATGAGATATGAGTCCAAAGAAATGTTCAGGCTGTCAGTCTCAGGTACTGAGCTCCCAGCACCCTTTCTTTTAAAATGCTCTTGGCTGGGGCTGGAGAGATGGCTCAGCGGTTAAGAGCACTGACTGCTCTTCCAGAGGTTCTGAGTTCAATTTCCAGCAACCACATGGTGGCTCACAACCATCTGTAATGAGATCTGGTGCCCTCTTCTGACATTCAGGTAGAATTCTATATATATATAATAAATAAATAAATCTTTAAAAAAAATTTAAAAAATAAAAAATAAAATGCTCTTGGCAAGCATTGGTGACACACGCCTTTAATCCCTGCACTCGGGAAGCAGAGGCAAGAGGCCAGCCTGGTCTACAAGAGCTAGTTCCAGGATAGGTTCCAAAGCTACAGAGAAACCCTGTCTCAAAAAACAAAACAACAAAAAACAAATTGCTCTTGGTAGTAATCATCCTACAAAATGTGGCACCAATCACGTGACAGCAAGGGCTGCAGGAAGCCAATGGGGAAGTAGAGAAAGGCAATCCTTGCCTTAACTACTGCTCCTCCAGGACCAGTTCCACCCACACTGAAGAGCACACACAGTTCAGAACAGGGCAGTGACATTCAAAACTAAATCTTCTAAGTACTGTCATCACCAAGATTTCCTTTATCATTGCATGTCTTTTCATCTGAGGACAGGGTGCCCAAATCAGGCTGCCCCTGATTCTTGTCTATACCTGCTTCACCCTGACAATGTACGGATTAAATTCTATCTATCCCTGCCACGCCAGGCGACTGGGCTTGCTGGAGACATTGACTTTACCCTACAGAAATCTTCTGTGATTTGCTTTCAGAGCTAGAGGAGGATCATGGATACTTAGAACAAATCATGAGGAGCAACCCAATCCCTCAGCCTCTCTTATTACACAGTCAGGCCCTGTTAAGTTCTTTTCTCTTGACAGATAGTTTCAGGACTTAAGTGTCTTCCCCACTGTTGTATCCAAGAAGGTACAAGCAAATCTCAGGAAGGCGGTAGGAAGGTAGGCTCTTACTCACAGGTTGTCTCCTGGAGACCTTCATCTAATAGAGGCCATGTTGATGTAATACTCAGGTCCTCAAGTCCTCAGGCCCCCACCTCAAGTCCTCAAAACTCTCCTAAACAACAGGTTAGGTAGACACACATACACACACGAGAGAGAGAGAGAGAGAGAGAGAGAGAGAGAGAGAGAGAGAGAGAGAGATTGCACGTTTATAAGGAAGTCAGAAAGGAAGGCATAGAGTGAGGGAAAGAAACTCAGATGTCTCAGTAACATTTTACGTCTCTGTGTGCTTCCTCTGTGTGAGTTTCTGCTGTTGTTATTAAAACTGAACATATGCCGGGGCAGTGGTGGCGCATGTCTTTAATCCCAGCGCTCGGGAGGCAGAAGCAGGTGGATCTCTGTGAGTTCAAGGCCAGCCTGGTCTATAGAGAGAGATCCAGGAAAGCCAGGGATGTTACACAGAGAAACCCTGTCTCAAAAAAAAAAAAAAAAAAAACCCAACTACTGAACATATTCTACCCCTTTCTGATTGGTGCAAGCGCATGCACATCCACAGAAGAAAATTATCCAGAATCCCCATCCCTAGTGACCACAAAGAACAATGTTGTCGGCTACTTCCTCCTGTCCCTTTTCCGTATGTACGTTTTACACAATTAAGATCATATGTGCAAACATTTTTTTCCTTCTTCTTTTTTACTTTCTTTTTGATTTTTGTTTTGTTTTGTTTCCTTTCTTGAGACAGGTTTCTCTGTGTAGCCCTAGCTGTCCTGGAACTTGCTCTATAGACCAGGCCAGACTTGAATTCAGAGAGCCACCTGCCTCTGCCTCCTGAATGCTGGGATCAAAGGTGTTCACAAATGCAAAGACTTTTCTATGTCCCTTTTTTGAAATATTGCTGCATAGCAGCTATGCTATTAAAGTCTTTGCATAGTTGTCATTTTAAGAACCAGGTAAGATGGCATTGAAACACTTCCCTCTTTCAAAGAGCATTGCTCTTTAGAGGGGAGAGGGTTTCTTTATTGGTTTTTTGAGACAGGGTTTCTCTGTAGCTTTGGAGTCTGTCCTGGTACTAGCTCTTGTAGACCAGGCTGGCCTCAAACTCACAGAGATTCTCCTGCCTCTGCCTCCTGATTAAAGGGTTTTAAGGCATGGACCACCACCACCCAGCTGAGCATTGTTCTTGAGATGAACATTATTTTCTATGCTAGTAGCAGCTTCATGCGAACATGCTTATAGAGGAATTTAGACTGTCTCCCACGATCCATCGCCTGCCCAAACCATATCATCCTTCTAGGTCCTGCTCAAACTTCATTTTCCTCCTTGAATTCTTCTCAGAGAAATCTTCAGTCTTCCCGAGTACTGGCCGTGCATTCTGTCACGTTTTAGACTTATTTCTGTTCATTTCTTCTCTATACTGTAAGTTCTCAGAGACCACAGACTTGAGACCTGTCTCTAGAGAGCCTAGAAAATGCTAAGTGCTCCATAAGTAATAAGTAAACAAATTTGGAAGGATGCTTTTTTAGCTCTGCCCTGGAACATTCTGCATAAACGTCATTTGTTAAGTTGTCCCGTAAGGGTTTCCAGCCTTATTGGAGGCTCTCAAAATGGAAATACATTCTGTTTATGCTTAATTGCCACATTCAGAAATTGGGAACATGATCATCCCTGTTGGTCCTAATAATGGATCTGATATTTGTTTTGAAGGTTAGATTAAGGAATGTTTGCTTCATAAAAATAACATTTATGGTGGGGGGGAGGCATTATGTTCCAGATACCAGCTCAAAACGTTGGTATGCATCTGCAATTTAACCCTCACAGGAACATCATGAGATAAAAACTATTTAGTTTTCTCATTTAAAGCTGAAAAAACAAAGTCCCTTGCGCAGGGCCAATCAAGTTGTATATGGAGAAATTATAACTTCATCTTGGGTGTATTAGATTGTCATATCTCTCATTTCTGAACAATACTACCACGTCAGAGGTAAAAGTATAAAATCTAAATCTTAATCATAAACATTGCAAAATTACTTCTATGAAATATAGTGAATGTTTGTGAGCACACAATCTTGGAGACAAAATTTCTTTAACAAAGAGTTAAAGAATCTAAAATTTCAGGGATGAAGAGGTGGCTCACAGGTTAAGAGCACTGGCTGCTCTTCCAGAGGATCCAGGTTCAATTCCCAACCCCCACATGGCAGTTCACACCTGTCTATAACTCTAGTTCCAGGGCTTCTGACACCCTCACACAGACATACATGCAGGCAAAACACCAATGAACATAAAATAATAAAAATAAATAATAAATAAATAAATGAAATCTGAAATTTCCCCACTTAACAAATACTGTTGTTTTAGGGGTTTTCCTTTTTTATTTTATGTGTATGAGTATTTTGCCTCTGTATGAGTATGTCTGTGCACATCATGCATGAAGTACCTTCCAAGGCAGGAAGAAGGAGTCGGATCCTCTGGGACTGGAGTGACAGACAGTTTTGAGCCTTTATGTACATGGGGGACATCAAACCAGGATCCTCTGGAAGAACAGTCAGTACTCTTAGCCACTGAGTCATCTCTCCAGCCTCAGACACTGTCATTTTAAAGTTCTCTCTTCCATATGTTTGTCAAGCTGGCTTTCAGTCTTGCTTTGGTTTAATATTCCTCACTATGCTCTCTTCCCTACGTTTTGGAATGATAATGTATATCCTGTGCCATAATATGTTGGAAGTGCGTGACCTGCTTTTTGATTTTGATTTTACCGAGGATTACAATTAAGAGATTGCATGAATCTCAAAAAAGACTTTGAACTTTAGACTTATAAATAAGTTTGAGACTGTGATAGACTATGGGGACTTGTGAAGTTGGACTGATGCATGTTTGCCTTTGGAGGTCAGGGAGTGGAATATGGCAGTTTCAGAGAAAACAGTCCCCAAAGGGAGTGGCACTTTTGGGAGGTATGTCCTTGTAGGAGTAGGTATGGTCTTGTGGGAGGAAGTGTGTTACTGTCAAGGTGGGCTTTGAAGTCTCATATATGCTCCAGGCATGCCTATTGAAACAGTCTACATCCTGCTGACTGCATATCAACACGTACCAGCTCCTTCCCCAGCACCATGTCTACCTGCAGGCTGCCATGCTCCCCACCACAATGATAAAGGAACAAACCTCTGAAAAATGTACAGCCACCCCAGTTAAATGTTTTCCTTCATTAAAAGAAAAAGAACATCCAACTTTTAACTGTATTCAACGCTTGTCAAAAGTTCTTATTGTTGAAACAGAATTGGGTTCTAAGCCCTATTCTCATTCCAACTCTTTCATGTGATTGCTGCTATTGACTTTCAAGACAAGCAATCTCCTAAGATGCCCAGGCTGGCCTTGAACTCCAGATCCTTCATCCTCTGCCTCCCAAGTGGTAGGATCACAGGCATGCACCACCACGCCTGACTATCTAGTTATTTAGATCTGACTTCAGTACACAGACCCACCTGCTGTCTCTGAGACAGTGACCTAAGACACTGAAGAAGACATACAGGAGATTACAAAGTCAGGCAAACGCTACTGTTAGCACTGAAGCTCATGCCAGGTAAAACTTTATTAGTTAGAGCTGTGTTTGCTCTGTGCTGTCAATTATAATCACTAGCTTAATCTGGGGCTAGCAGTTTCATGTTGGGTGGATCTTGCACATTTCTTACCATTTGGAACAAGCCCCACCTTGGCACTCTAACTTTGCAGTCACCTTCAGTAAAGTTCACCCCTAAAGGAGTTGTCATTACAATTGAAAAGATGGGACCCAATTTGTATGCTAAAAGCTCTTCCTTCTCCCAGTAAGACTTCTATGGCCTTTGGCAACTGCACAAGCAGTAAAATAAACCTTGATAAAAGAGGTTTGATGTGTATCAGGTTTACCAGCCTGGATTAGGTACCAAGAACTAGACTGAAAAAAGGAAAGAAAGGAAAGAAAACAAGAAAGAGAGGAAAGAAGAAGAAAAGAAAAGGGGGAAAGGTTGATCAGGAGTAAGGATATCTGCGAGGCTTAATCTCTTCTTGACTTTCTTCTAGATCTTCCATAATATCTCTGTTGACTCCTTCGAGTCTAACAATTACTCAATGAATGAGTAAATAAATGAAAAAACAAATGAGAGCCCTGCAAGAACCAACAACCCAGGAAGGAGCTCAAAACACAGAAGAACTTGGAGGTAAAAAGGAAATGGGTGCTTAGCAATGAGAAAGATGTTGGGCTGTGGCTGGCCACTGCCCCCGGAGCTAGGTCCTGAGCTTATGTTTAGCATCTTTAGAGTTGAACTTGACATTTCAGTGTAGTATACTGCCCCTGCCAGGAGTGCTGTGGTCTGGACAGTTTTCCTTCCCATTGTATTTAAATACCGGGACAAGATGGGGTAGGTGCCAGTTAATTTCTGAAGTCCAGAAGTTTCAGAGTGCCAGCCAACACTTTGAATCCCTTCACAAGGCACGTGAGCCCATCCCAGCTTCTTCTCTGGTGTTCTCGAATGTTCCCAGCCCACTGTGCTCATCAAACTCATGCACACCGTTTCCAAACAGTCTCAGAGGCAGAAGAGTGTCTGTCCAGAACCCTTGTTTTCACAGCACATCTTGCGACTCTCAAACAAATCTTCCTTACATTGTCTAAGCAGCAACTCAAAAGCTGTTGCAATATTGGTAAAATCCAGATGCCTTGACTGTCATGCATCGTAAGAAAAAGATTTTCAGTGACTTCTGAATATGAGCAGCAAGCCCAGGATGCTTAGCAATTGTCAATTCATCACCAGTAGAAAGATCTAGTATTACCGGGTGGTGGTGGCAACACAGAAGGTCCAGCTACATTTTGTTTTTTAATGCATTCCCCTGAAGTGAGCATCTGTCAGCCTTGCCAGAATGCCAAAGGGCTTCTTGGTGTAGGTAACTGTGCCCACACACATACAAAGCTCTGGCAGGTCACACCTTTAATCCCAGCACTCGGGAGGCAGAGGCAGGTGGATCTCTGTGAGTTCGAGATCCAGGACAGCCAGAGCTACACAGAGGAATCCTATCTCGAAAAAATAATAAATAAATAAATAAAAAGTCCCTATTCTAGTTCCAATCAGTCTGCCAAAGAACCAAAAAGCACTTCTTCCTTTCTGCACTCCGGTTTTTCTTTCTTATGACTGCAAAAGTGCGCCCTTCTTATCCAGGTGCTGACCCTCAAGAATTGATGCATTCTTTAAGCTAAAATGGAGCCACCTTTAGCCACAGGCAGCTGCCTCGCTGAGTCAGGTACTGAGCCACGTGGCTAACATAGAAAGAATAATGGACTAATATAAGTTGTAAGAGTTAATAAGAAGTCTGAGCTACCAGGCCAATCAGTTTATAACTAATGTAGACCTCTGTGTGATTCCATTGGGACTTAAGAACTGTGGGAACCAGGCAGGACAGAAACCTAAGACTACAGGCAGTGTGTAGAAAGTGACCTTGGCTGCTTCTCCTGCAGCTTCCCTTGGCCTGCAGAACTTCTATCTTTGTTTCCCCAACCTGAGCTACTCTTCCTTGTTCCAGATAGATTGCTTAATATAAATATTGACTCGAGGGGTTAAGAAAAGCACACTCCAGATGAACAGAAACTGCCTGGAACAAGTCACTCAACACCCATCAGAAACTAAAAGTCGACAGAGGTGGACAAAGGTCTCCACTCACCCTGCGCCAGCACCACCATCCTAATCTGACTTCATGTTTGTTGGCTGACACCAGCGTGAATAGGGTGGGCATATCCTTTTGGACAGAAAGGCAAAGAACCGAGGCCATCCAAGCTGGCCAGATGCCTGCCCTAGGTCACAGCCGGCTGTGGCAGTGCCCACCAATGACAAGTCCCACATGTTTTACAGCCTCCTAAGGACTTGCTGAAAGCCCTAACCAGTTTACAAATGAGGAAGAAGCCTGGAACACAGGCATCCTGGCCCCTGAGCAGGGGCGGAGGGTGGAGTGGGGTGGGGGAGCGGTGTGTGGACCTCATCCACCCTGGCAGCTCCCAGCTGAGAGTTTATCTACGCATCCGCAGCCGGAAAGGAATCAGCATTCCTGGGCTCGTGACTTAGGGAAAATTAATGACGAGGTCAGCGCTTCTGAGGACTCCCCACCCTAGCCCTGCTAACACCCCAAGGCGAGATTTCTAAGTTGGGGGCAGGAGGAGTATGCCCCATCTTCTGGTTCTGGCTAAGATTGGGATTTCTTAGAAAATTAGCAAGAGTGGGGGGAATGGGGTTGCAAACATCGGCCATAAATCTTTAGGAACCCTCACCGTTTTACAAGGGAGTTCTGGGAGGGGCTGCTTTTCTCCCTCTATAGGTCTATTTACATCGCCAAAATCTCCGTGTTAATGGACCTGGGATAATGGTGTTTACTTGACCGCGATAAAGCGCTCAGCTTCCTGGGGGAGCGGCTGTAAAATGTTCTGGGGGTCGAGGTAGAAGGGGGCGCAGTAAAAGCGGGTGCTTGGAAGGGCGGGGAAACCAGGTTCTCTTACAGGACCGCCCGCGCCCTCCACCCCTGAGGCCAGGCAGAGCAGCCCAGGCCTCAGCGGCCTGGGACAGTTCCCACATAAATCACCAGCGCCAGAGACTCGGGAAAGGGCGCATTTTTCATTGCTGGCTGCAGGGCAACTCCAGACAGGGAACGAGAAACAGAAGTTGTCCTTAGATAAACGGTTTACCGGAGCGTGCGTCCTGGCAGCGCAGTGCTCAGAGCACAGGGCAACTCTGCCCGCCCTACGCCCCCAACAGGTAACTCTCAGAGAGCCAACCCCACAACATCCAGATCCCGCAGCACAGAAACAAGCCGGAGAAGGGAGAAGGAGCCAATGGAGAAGGAATATAGAACTTGAGGATCTTAGAAGTGGTCTAGAAAGACATTGGAGTTCGAAACCCTGAGACTCTACCTCCGTGTTTACCAACTGTGTGATCGATCTCCAGGAGCGATTTTAACGCCCTGAGCTTCAAGAATCGACAGTTATGAAAGTACTACTTTCTCAGCCTGTGTTCAAAATGAACTGATTACATCAAATATCCTTTGTATAACCTGTAAGGATAAACTTATTGATCAGAACTCTGTGGATAAACCTTGAAGTTTCATGAAGCCATTGGCATTATGAATAGGGATGGATTCGTGTGCCCAGTGCGCTCGCAAGAGAGAAAGAGTCCCTTAGCTCAGCTGATACCACAAACGAATATCCTAAACACTGATTAGTACCACTCTAGTTCGGCAGACAGTTCTGGGTTTAGGGTTCTGGCCCTGCCACGTACTACCTGATGGACACCCACGTTAGTTTCCTCCTCTGTATAACAGCGCCTGTGAGTGCTGGCCAGAGCCCAACCTTACAGAATACTAGAGAATGGCAGTCGGTAACGCTAACGAAATGTTAGCTATTTCTGCACATCAGATCCTAGCCCTGTAACAAAGATGCTTGGGCCCTAAGCCAGAGATTCTGGACCCGGGTCTTCTCCAGTTGAAGGCTGGGAACACCCGCGAGACCCTTTTTTGGCCCTGGACACCAGTCCTGGCCCCACCCCAGTCAGATCAATTCTCAGGCTCCACAACGTGCAGTGGACATTGTATCTTAGATTCTCCAAACTTGGGGAACTCTGAGCTCTCTCCACAGCCGCACTTTAAAGACAGCTTTAACCCCCGCAGGCCGCCAGGCGCCCAGGGCTCGGCCATAATCCGGATTCAGAGACCTAGTCGCCAAAAGAGGGGGGCCCATCAAAGTGCCCAGCATCCTGGTAGCTCCAAGTCTTGTTTATTTGTAGCAGTGTGCTCACCCAAGCGGGGCGACCTGGAGTTTGGAATAGGCCTTCGGAGCCCAGGGATAGGGGCCCGGGAGCAGGAGTCTCCAACACTAACGCTGCCTGCTATCGCAGGCAGACAGGTTTCCTTCCCCTGCAAGGTCAAAGGCCAAGCCCTGGAGAGTTCTGCCCCCCACTCCGCCCAGGTCCACCCCGCATCCCGGAGCTCAGTTTCCAGCAGTGCCTGCTCCTCCCCTCCCAGCTCACCATCCATTAGTGTAATCCCCTGTCCAAACACTGCGGCCGAGCCGGCCAGACGTTGGTGTAAACAGACCCGGGGGGACAATTCTAACGATATAAATAAAATAACCATTAATAGCGCAAATCGTTCGATGAGCCACAGGCCGAGCACCCGGGACTCCAGCTTCCCCTGGGTTTTGTGTACACAGCGTGAACACCATGCATCCGTCAGTCAGGTGAACAGAGTTTCTTGTCGCAGGCAAAATCTAAACCCAACGCAGATGAGGTCCCCACAAGCGCGTCAACCCGGCCTGGACTCCTGACATGCACAGGCCACTGCACGCACGCAGCTAGGGACAGACGCACACACTGAGGTCGTCGCTTGCCTTAATGTAACCACGGGTGCTGGCTCTAAGCACAGCACAACCGAGTTAACCCGCCCTTTCAAAACCCAAGGGCGCCACGGGGGGGGGCCTTCGTGCATGATGCATGCAGAGGTCCAGAGTTCACACCCAGAAACGGAAAAATCAGCCTCCACTCGTTCAGGGGTTAATAACAAATAAACTAACATTTATTGAGAATTGATCGTGCCAGATACCGTTCTAATTGCATTGCAGGGGTATTCTTGAATCCTCGGGCAACTTGGAAGTTGTTTTAAGAATCTCCAGTTCCACGAAGAACAGCAAAGCTGAAAGAGTAAAGAGACCAAAGAACCAGTGAACACAGATTTGAACCCATGACTCTACATCCGCGAGGTATCCCAGTAGCACAGATTCCTATGTGAGGGTCCAAAGCCTGGCTCCAGGGCATCCCTGTCCTGCCCGCCTGAGGGGTTTGGTGCCCAATGGAAGAGATGCTCTTACTTCATGAATGGAGCATGAGAAGAGGAGCCCAGGGGTCAAGACAGGAAAGAAGGGAGCTCAGAGAACCCTCCGTCCTGTTCCCAGGGACACAGACTTTCCTTGCCTTCGAGGCCCAGGCAGACAGGCAGTAGCATGGGCGCTGGAGAGTAGGACATCAGAGTCCCGCATGAAGGGGCCTCTAGATCACAAACCAAGTCCAGGGTCCCCAACGTGGGGAAGGTATCCCTGAGCAGGATGGCTGGTTAACCAGGCTGCTAGAGTCCAGGCTGGTGCAAGATCTTTTTCCAGTTCACCAAGACTTGGAGGAGCTTACACCTGGAAAATCTTGCACCAGTCTGTTGCCTATTCCCTCCACCGCGGCCAATCGACTTCACATCTTCAGGCATGGGTTTCCATGGCTCTAAAATGCGGGAGAGGGGATGGCTATGACATTCATCTACAGGTATATCATGTTGATGGGAAAAGAATGTTTTACTAAACCCTTGTTCATTGACAGGAAACTTATGATGGTTACTGTTAACTCCGTGGTAGGTAAGAAGTTCGGAAGGCAGACGTGTACCAGAAAGTGGGGGGGGGGGGAGTGTGAAAAGGAAGTAGCTGGGAGTGGGGGGTATGGCTGGGAGGGGAGAAAAGAGGCTTCAGGGGGACCTGTCCACCCCATCCCAAGCACTGTTTATTTTGAAGTCAGCCTGCAGTCAACCATACCACTCAAACGCATTCCTGGAGGCTGTGAACCTCCACCCAAGCAGACAGGAAGGCTTGAAGGAGGCGGCTGTGAAGTGCTAAGTATCCCTAGCAGAAGGCAGGACTTGTTGGAAGAAGTAGAAACAGCAAGGGTGGTAGACAGCAGCATAGTACCCTTCTACAGTATTTATACCCAGGAACTATTTCATTCTCCCGGTTCTGCAGAAGTGGCTCAGTCAGGCTCTGCTAGTTTATTTGAGGAAGGAGAGTAGGGGAAAGCTCTTGACCACTGAGCCATACGGTGCTTGTAGGAAGCTATGACCAAACAGTAGCTGCTATTATCCATATGGTCACTGGTGGGGCTGCTGTTGCTGTTGGTGTCAGCTGGATTATTTCTGTTCTTGCTATCAGTTCCCAGAGGTGGTCCTCATCAACAGGCTCAGAGATGGTAAGAGACTGCCTGGGATCCAGGGGAGAAACCACAATACAGATGTTTCCAAGATGAGGTGTTCTTGCCCAAAACCAGGAGGGAAGGAAGAAAAAGATCTCAGGGAGATGCCCACCTCCAGGGTGGGTCCAGGGCAGATGATTTATTTGCATTCCAATAAGGACACTAATTGGCCAGATCTTTATCTAAACATGATAACAATGACATGAGACTTTAGAGATGTGTTTATAACAGCTGAAAATGATGCATTCCTGGGAGCAGGAAGCTTGGTTAAGTTTGGAGTTTTCTGGGGCTGGGTGGGGATGAGATTGGGGAGTATGGGTGGGAGCTAAGAGGAGGCTGATGGTGACTCCACAGGTTACTCCTAAAGATTAAGAGAACAATTCCTGCTCCTTCACCACTACCCAGGTCAGAAAACAGAGGGCCTGTGAATTCTGGAAATCCTGCTCCAAGCTCAGACCAGGACCATCTCTCACAGTCCCCAGACAGGTACTGCCACAAAAAAAAAAAAAAAAAGTTTCTAGTGTTTCTCTAAATTGTTTATGTATTTCTTCTGGAGCAGGCTGACCTGGAACTCACTATGTCATTGAGGCTGGGCTGGAACTCATGATTCTCTGTCCTCCTCTAGTTCCCCAGTGCTGGGACCACAGGTGTGAGTGTCACCAAACAGGCAGGTTCTCTAACGTGTTTTGTCTATTTGTTTTTGTTTGGGTTTTTTTTTGTTTTTGATTTTGATGTTTTGTTTTGACTGCCCTAGAACTTGCTCTGTAGACCAGGCTGGCCTCAAACCCAGAGATCCACCTGCCTCTGCCAGTGCTGGGACTAAAGGCACTATGGTTGCTGCCACTGCCTCTGCTGCACTCCCTTTAGTCCCCCTACACACTTTCTATCACTTCTTTAATCCTTATTGCAGGTCTATAAAGTCCACACCACTGTTATCTTCTCTTTGAAAATGTATGTATTTTATTTTATGGGTGTTTGTCGGCATGAATGTATGTGCACCACATGGTGTCTGGTGTCTGAGGTCAGAAGAGGGCATCAGATCACCACTGAAACTGGAATTACACACAGCTGTGAGCTGCCATGTAGGCGCTAGGAATTGAACCCAGATCCTCTGTAAGAGAAGCAAGGGTTCTCAACAGCTGAGTCATGTCTCCAGCCCCACGATTACCTTCTGAGCTAGTGAGAAAGCTGCTGCTTGGTGCGGTGGGAAAACTGGATTAAGGTCACAAAGCTATAACACCGGCAGAGCTCTATTTCACACCTAGATCTGGTGGACTCCAAGGGCAGTGCTCTGGTCCAGGGCAGAGGTATAAGATAAGGCTATAACTCAGAGAAAACCAAGTTTTCCTGGACCCCACCCTTGGACATGGCTGCCTGTTCTTTGGGGGAATCTCCATGCAGTACAGGGAATCATGAAGACCCACCTATGCACAAGCAAGCTCAGGAAATCTATATACATTCAGCCACATTTGTGTTTGTGGGTTTGTCAGTTGTGAGAGTTGCAAAACATTTATGCCCACCCAAGTTCATTCACTGTTAGGATGTGTATACACACACACACACACACACACACACACACACACATATTCATATATACAGGCCACCTTCTGGAATATGCATATGCAAATGCAGGGTCATGATCTGAGGAGCAGAATGTCTCAACATAGTTTTATTGCTTTCAAGAACGCACTCACAGTGTCATTACAATTCTAGCAATAAAATCTATTCCTTCTTCTCTGGCTACAGCTCACACAGATCCTTCTAGGGCCCTTTTGAACATGCCTAATTGTAAGGATCTCATAAACTGTATGAAAGTAGAACATCCAGTCATGGAGGTTAGTTTTCACCTTGGACCATATAAATATTTATCTCTTGATCTCTTGTCATTTACCAGTAATTCTCGTTATTGCTAGGTGTTGGGGAGAGGAGGGAGGAGAACTCAGATGGAGTGCTGCCCGACATAATAATGATCATTCACTGAGCATGAGCAAGGCTTTAATGGGGTCTACATGCGTGAAAAACCCCAAGTGCCTTCATGCCAGCATAGATCCAGGGTACACCATGCCAGTGCAAAAAGCACTTTGCAGACAAGTAGATAGAAACAATCAGATCTGCACCCAGCTGTTTCTCAGAGTGATACAGTTGCCATCCATCACATGGTAGCAGATTAAAAGTAAAAGGGGGGGGGGATAGGAGGGTGGCCAGCTGTCTGCCATGCAGTTAAAGACACAGGAAGAAATCCTTAAGTCTAGTGTACCTCAGGAGACCAGTGACTTAGTGGCTCCCCAGACCCCATAACAGGCAGCTTAGAAGGATGTGGAAGGAGGGGGCTTTACAGAGATAGAACATTGGACCTGAGCTCCTTACAAGGCTGGATGAAGTGAGACAATGAAGAACCCACTATTCTTTCCCAGATTCGGCCCCAGAAATTCAAAGTGGTCCTGGTTGCATCTTCTAGCTGGGATGATCTCAAGACTGAACAACCCCCAGCATATAAATGGTGCTTTCAGGAAAGGAGGGTTCCTATCTACTTTACCTGTGTGAGATGTGGAGCCATGGTCCCTGTCTGGGAGACCCCATCTACTCTTAAGGGATGCCTGAAGTGGGGGCCTCAGGCTCACCCCCAGCATGGGCTTCTCTGGACAGCCACAATAGAAGGAAGTGCAGGCTCCTCGGGATCAGCCTGGAGGGGATTTCCACAAGGAGGGAAGCCCAGCCCACCACCTGGAGTCTACACACCACACACACACACACACACACACACACACACCCCACACACACCGCTGCTGGGGGGTAAGGGTGGGGTGGGATGTGAGAGACAGCTTAGGAGATGGAGCAGGGCAAGGAATAGGATCCCTTTCATTTGACCAAAGATACGTGAGCATTTTCCTGAGCAGGCCCAGGCACAGAGCTGGGATTTGGGAAACAGTTCATGAATGGAGCTTTGCTCAACTTGGTCGATCTCACTTGAGCAGCACTGATTTGAAGCCTAGCTTTTTTTCTTTTTTCTTTTTTTCTAAATCAAACACCGGTGGGAACCAAGATTTTAAAACAAAAACAAAACTAGCAGCTTCCAGGCTAGGATGAGAGAGTATGAAATTAAAAAAAGGGGGGGAGGTGAGAAAACGGGAAACCAACAGGTGGGAAGGAGTAGAGACAGAATTTTAAAGGAAGCTGGAAGATGGATTGGGGGTGTGGGAGAAAGGAAGTGGGAGTAGGGTGGAGGGGGAAAGGGCGAGTGAAGAAGGAAAGGGACCCAGAGAAAAAAGGAAGAAGGCGGTGGGAAAAGTGTGGCCTCCAGCGGGGAGGAAAGGGTGGCTGCGGGGAAGGCTGCCAGGAGAAAGGTCCTGGGATTCTATAGTCCTAGACTCTGGAGTTCTGGGGAACCTCAGCGTGCCTGAACCGGTGAGAAGATCGTCTTCTCTGGAGTGGGGAGGATTGAGTTCCTAGAGGCAGGCTCAAGGACAAAGACAACGCCAGAGCAGAGGTCTTTAAGGGCTCTGGTTTGTTGGGGTCGCAAAGCTGGAGAGAGGCGCGTCGACCGAAAGCCAGCAGTTCGCTGAAACAGCGCGGGAGCTCAGAAAGGCAGAGCCAGCTGGCAAACAGGACCGAGTAAGTCCTCATCACCTTCAGGCCCGCAGCCTGAAACCCCCAAATCCTTGACCTTGGAAGCGGCGTCCAGTAGGCCTGGGGTTGTAGCCTGAACCTGGCTTCTGGGGTGCATCACGCCTCTGATCTTGTGGCTGTGAACCTCCACTGGTCACTATGCCCATCTGAGGCCTCGACGCTCTCCACCTCCTATTTCTATCCAATTACGGGTAAAGCCCACATTTTACTGCCCTACGCACCGCCCAACCCAGCGCACTGAGGAGAAAACCTGGACTGCCTTGGGGAGCGGAGCGGTGAGCCCCAGGGCCAGGGTATCCAGAGTCTTTTCTTGGGTGACAGACTATCCCGTCTTGAGTATCCCGACTAATCTAGGGAATCATTGTCCTCCTCCTCAAGTGCGCACCAGAGTCGGACCTCCGGGTCCCACGCAGACAGAACCAAATGAAAATACACATGAGAGATTTAAACCAGCAACGCTTTCTTGCAAATAGGAAAGGTATTTTTCTTCCTCGAATGGTTTGAAGTTATTCTCCCTAAGTAACTCCAGAGAGACTGACCGGGAAGCAAGTTTTTAGGTAACTGCAGGAGGCTAAGGTCCGTAGAAGTAGGTTTGCGGTTGAGAGTAGCAGAGGATAGTTTGAGGAAGAGACGAGAACAATCTGCTGCTCCTAAGGCGAGTGCCACTTCTCGCTCTCTTCCTACTCGTCTGCTCAGCCAACCGCGAGAACCGGCAAGGCAGTCGCTCTAGCTTGAGTGAATTAATTCGCCAAGGACTTAAAAAGACTCTCTTAAGTTAGACTGTATTTTGGAAGGTTAAAATTTAGAAGACGTTAAAATTTAGCTACAGGAAGTTAAAAAAAATCCTACGGAATGCATTCCGCATTCCAGTTAAATCCTCTAGTTAAAACTGCTCATTGCATTTTCAAATAGCACACACATCAATACAAATAATCGCGTAAAGCACCCTTTGTTTTAGAAATTTTTGTTAGAAGAAATATTCCACGGAGATAGCCCTCTGACTCCAGTGTCGTACTGGCCTTAGAGGAACTGGTTTTAGTGAGGAAATCTCAATTTACATTTTTATCTTTTAAAGTGTTGGTGGGTCAGATCTCAGAAGATATGAGTGAGAACTCCTCGCCCTGAGAAACCGAAACTCTCAGAGATGGCCTGTAATTTATACCACAGACCACACAATTTGCTGGATTTGGACTGATTTTTCTCTCAGGGAAGAGAAATGATGATCTGTTTGGAAAATTAATTCCAAACAAAATCTAGAAAAATTGCCCACACGTGCAAAACAAGCTCTGCGCTCACAGTCCACTTAAAAATCCCTCACACATTAGTTCACCATGAAAACACACACACTCAAGAAATTAGATACATTTAACGCTTTCTAGAACCAAGGAACGCATCTCCTTAAAATTATACAAATGCTCAGCTCAGCCGTTAGGGAGCAGATTTATAACTCCAGTCAGGGAATGCATTCACCCTTTTTAGCATTATTGCAGTTAACATCCGTCTGCTCGGGAGTTGGGGACAGTTTTCTAACGTTTCTAAGGGACCAAAACCAGATCTAGCATGCCGCTGCTGCCACCAACAAGTCAACGGCATTCCACTTAGCGGCACTGCCGAAAAGGAAGTTCTTCCTCACCTAGGTTCTTTCTTTGTGTGTGTGTGAATCATTAAAAAGCAATTTCTAGGACAGCCTTCAAGTAAATTAAAAACTCACCTAAAGTTTCATGTATCCGGCCAGTTGAGTTTACAGTTTATTTTTTCGTAGTTTAATAGAAAATCACTGTAGTGCTACATTAAAATTTTAAGAACAGGGCCCTGATTCCATAATTAAATAACTGTTTGTGCAACGAGACAAATGATGTCAAATGGTACCCAAACTGTTGCCTATCTGCCTATTTTACATGTGGAGGAAACGAGGGACTGTTAACACAAAGCTTTCAAAAGTTACCACATTTTTCCTTCGGTAATGCAATTACTGTAATGGTTAACACAAAGCTCTTTAACAGCTATAATTTTATTTATTATATATACACGTCTATAAAGCACCCCCCAGGGAATTTGCCACCACTTCAGCAAGATCTGTAATCAAATCTCCGCTGGGAGGGGCTTGTGATGTGTACTAGGTGATGGAGGTGAACCCAGGCAGACACTTAGGACTAAAACAAGCCAAACTGCAGTCATATTTACTTTATCTGACAGTAGCTGGCTGAAGTGCCTGATACGAAAACCTATTGTTAACTGAGCACGAATCTAAGATTTCTAAGATCTTTTCAGACAAGAGAATGCAAATGCCCCCGAACGCACTAGTAACTGGATACTGAGTGGAACTAGATTCTGTACCCCGGTAGCAGCAGCAGGGCCCAAGGAGTGGGAGGGAGGAAGCGGGCTCCTACAGCGGTGCACAGCTGGCTGTGCACAGATCCAAAGTCCTTTCGGGCGCCGGTTGCCGGAGCGGGAAAGACAGGCCACCTGAAGGCGGTTGGCCTGGTTGGGAACCTGCTACTTCGAAATCAGTATAAGACAAGACTAAACAATTTGGAAAGGGAAGCTGGAGATGACCAGAACCCCTGCTGTATACAAAAATCAAAGACCAATCAATCCTAAAAGTCAAGGTGGTGGGTGAAAGTCGGAACCGGCGGTGTTCCAGGTTAGAGAGAGGAGAGCAGGTTAAGCCATAGAAGCCCCGACCTGACACATTCACCAGACTCCCCACCAAGTCCTCCCAGGTGTAGTCTGGTCCCAGCCTGCTGTGGAGCAGCTTGGCCAGGGTTCTCAAGAGAGAGCTGTCCAGGTGTGTTTTGAGGATACCTGACCAGGTAGTGGCGGCTGCAGGATTTAGAGGAGACCCCGCCACGTGCTCCGCAGGTGGGGGAGCAGAGAGAAGAGGCCGGAGTGGGCCTACCCGGCTGCAGCAGGTGTGTGGGTGTGCCACTGAGTTCCTGGCCCTGTTGGGCTGGGGCTTTCACTCAGTTGCGGTTCTAAGACCCGTTTCTGGGGCAAAGGTTAGGTGAGGGCGAAGCAGCGCTAGGAAGCAAGGAACCAAGCAAGGGGAAATACACGCTTCCCATGGAAGCAAATAGTTTTTATCTTTTCTTTTGATCGAATCTTGAAGTCACCTGAAAACTTTAAAAAAGAAAAAAAAATGGAGATCAGAAGGGAACAAGAATTCGTCCGCGACGGTTTTGCCTTGCAGCAGGTCTTGGGGACTGAGACAGGAGCGCCTTTTCCTTCTAGTCCTCTCACAGCCTGCTTGGAGGCGCTCAAAGTCCCCGACCCTGCAGTGCCACGCACTCACCCCACCTCGCTGCTCGGGATCCACCGCAAAACCAGGCGCACTCTTCCCTCCGCAGACTCGCCTTCTGTAGCGACTGCGGTCCCCGCCTGGGGCTCAAGTCTTAAAAGCGAAAAGGCTCCTGAGACCTAGAAATGGTTTCGAGGGCCTACCCACTGACAATCATTCCCATTTCCCCCAGGGCACGTGGAGGGAGCTTCGTCCCAGCTTCCCCGGTGGCCCCGGCGCAGCATTTCCGCTCTCCCCCGAAGAGCCCCGCCTCCCTCTCCTCCCAACCCTTTCTCCAGGGCCTAGGGCACGGTCTCCTTCTACTGTCCCTGGGTTCCGCAAGGCCACCCTCCATATAATCCCTATTCGTGCCGTGTCTACCCGTTTCCCAGGGCGTTATCCTCAGTCCCTGTGCCTTCCAGCCGTCCTTTCCAGTTGAGACCAGTCTCTCCCAACTGTGCGGTTCTACTGGGGGGCAGGGGAGGGAGAGGGAGGAAACAAACAAAAGCCTGGGGCGGTCTGGTGAGGAACCCCCGCAGTGAAACCAGAACCACTCCTTATTTGTTACTTCCAGGCGTGCTGCCCACGCGTTTTGTTGTTAGCTTCACAATAGGGGCCGCTGCTATTCAGAGAGTTAAGCTTATAGGCAGGTGAATGCCAGAAGGTGGTCCCCACCAGGCAGTTTTCAGAGTCTGAGATTGCATATATTCTCCACGCAGAATGCAACCGCTGTCTCAGAAATGCGCCCGAAAGTCAACAGGTAGAGAAATAAGGCGCTTCTGAAAGTTAAGGCCTATCTATACTCAGACTTCAGCCGAGGAAAGTGCTGCCCCCACAGCTGGGTTACCTCCCTTCTGAGATCAGAGTCCCTCACAACCCCTGTTCTCATAAAGCCGCCCAGTGAGTGAGGTGGTGCTCCAGCCAGGTCAGGATCAATGTCAACGACTGTTCTGACCTCTGAGGCAGAAACACGTTTTGAACCCTTAGCATTCCTAGACCTGCACTATGCTTCCGGCCTGGTTAGTCCTATTTACCTAGAGCAATTACCCAAAAGAGGGAATTCGGCTCCTTTATATGGACGAGGAAACTGAGAATATCGAAGACCACATATTGACTCAGGCGATTCGAAGCAAGAGCAGCAGGCACCAAAGTACTTCATCTGTCTTTCAGATACCTGTTGTCTGCAGCCACTGCAAAGGCCGCAAAGGCAAATGCGACCTGGACCCTGCCCTCAGGGACTCGCAGTCTAACTTGACAACCAGGTGGACACACAAAGCCTGCCATACGTAGCACTAGGTGAGGGGGAGTGACAAGTGACATTGCTAACGGAGCAAATTCAGAGGAAGAGGACTTCCGGGCTAGGCGATCTGGCAGCGATTCCTTGGAGGACGTGGTATTTGAGTAGAGCCTTGGAGAACAGTTTTCCATTCGTGGAACTGAGGATGGAAAAGGCACTCCACGTGGTGAGAACAGCTACAGTAAAGACAAGGTGGGATTTGACACGTCGCTCATAATTCCACAGATACAGCATTAGTCTCCTGAGGAATCCACCGTCCGCCGTTTACTAGCCAGGAAGTTTTCCTGCCCCGAAGCAGCTGGAAAAGTCAGTCCGTGCCATCCTTCTAGGACTTTGTTGGATCACGGACAGTGAGCCTCTCAAAATTGACCTGGGGGAAGATGCGGCTAGTTGGAACGGGAATCGATGATTCGGACACCCGGTTCAATGCAGCTCTCCCACAGCGACTTGGACCTCAAGACCCTATTCTAGTCCCTGTCTATTTCTGGTAGCGCAGCAACACCCCACTGGGTGGACGCGGAGGGCGTGGCTCACCTATGCCAGAACCAATTAGAAAGGAGGCCAGGATGCCGACTCCGCCCCTCGACATGACGCAGGGCCCCCGGACAGAGGCTTCACAGCCCGGGCCCCAGTCCTTGCAGTGGCTGTAACAAAACCCAGACCCCCAGGTCCCGGCCAATGGAGGCGATTTAGACTGGAACAGGACCGCGTCTGTCAAAAGCTCGACTCCGCAACACCGCGGAGTCCAGAGGAAGAGCTGGAGCCGCCGCTCTGCCTCCCCGCCCCCGCCGGGATTTATTGAGTATTTGGACTGGACAATTAAGTGGCCCTGATGATGTTACCAAGCCCGGTCACCTCCACCCCTTTCTCAGTCAAAGACATTTTGAATCTGGAGCAGCAGCAGCACTTCCACGGAGCTCACTTGCAGGCGGAGCTGGAGCAGCACTTCCACTCGGCTCCCTGCATGCTGGCTGCGACTGACGGGACACAGTTTTCTGATGCAGGGGAGGAGGACGAGGAAGAAGAGGGAGAGAAACTGTCCTATTTGAACTCACTAGCTGCTGCCGAGGGCCACGGAGATTCAGGTCTCTGTCCACAAAGCTATGTCCATACAGTCCTTCGAGACTCCTGCAGCAGGCCCAAGGAACAAGAAGAGGAGGTTGTGAGAGAACGGAGCCAAAGTGAGTAGAGGGGGAAACGAATTGCGTCCCTACACCTGGGGCAATGGCTTAGCGCCCATAAACAACCCACAAACCGTGCCAGCATGGCCACCCGCCCCTTTTACATTTGGCTAGAGTCATGCCTAGCCAGGTTCGAGGACAGCTCTGCAAAGCGCAGATACCTGAGATGCAGCTGGGGTAGAGGGGGAAAGTGGTGGTTCTGGTGACCGCTCTTCAGCAGAGCAGGGAGGAGAGGGAGCAGCCCCTGAGGGAAAGGAAAGTGGTTTTTACAGCCCCGGTTCAGATAAGCGAGAAGTGACAGGGGCCCAGCGGTTGGGTCCTAACATCATGGTGTGTGGGTGTGTGTTTTCTCGAACACCCCTCTTCTCAAAAAGGAGTCAGTAGTCTGACCATTTTTCTGCCTAGTGTGTGTTGAGTTCCAGAATGAGGCTGGGCAGTCACCCCGGCTTTCTCGAAAAGGCAGTGCCAGCAGGTTGTGTATTTAGCATCCTTGCAGACAAGGAACTTTGATGGACTTTACCTTACTTCTTCTGAGCTTGGAGCTAGCACTCTGCGAAGGAGAGGGAATGGTCGGTGTGTGGGAGCACGATCCACTCCAGATGACCGCACCACTCACACCCACGAAGTAAAGGCCTTTAAAAAAAAATCCTAGCGTTAGCTTTGTGTCTCAGGCTGCAAGCCAGTAGGGTGGGATAAAGTGAAGAATTTAGCAGGGGGTTCTGGACGCTTCACAGACCAGAGGTGGTAGGAAAATCGGATAACTGAATAACCCCGCAGGAAATGTCTGAAAGGAAGACAGAATCGAAGAATCTCTTCTCCAAGTGGAGGTTTGATGTGACTGAGACACAAAACTGTCTAAAACAGACACAAAACTGTCTAAATCGGCCCATCCAACTTTTTTCCTATGTAAGGTAATATACAAATATTGTTACACGCAGTAGTTTTGGTAAGAAAAAAAATAAGTTCTTGAGTTGCGTCTTACACTTAAGATATTTCCGAGCAGAAAAAAAAAATCCGCAATCAACCCGTACATCCCGGCTGCCTGTCCCCAATACCAACACGTTTCACACCTTCAGGTATCCTTGGTGAGTGGTAGGCAAACGAGTTTGCAAATACTGATGTTAATGCAGACGCAAGCTTTCATCTTGAAAACAGTCATTAGCGCTTCGAGCCGCACACTTAATCTCTTTTCTCACCGATACTCAAGTTCTAATAAATGCAAACTAACTACTCCCCACCAAACGTGCCTTCTCCTGGGGAGGTGCTCGGTCTGACGCAGGGCCCTTGAGTACCAGAAACTATGAACTTTCTCCAGATCTAAACACTTACTATGGAGTGCTCTGTGCTGCCGGGGCGTAGGGGTGCTATACCGGGAGCCAGAACGGGGCTAAGGTCTTGCTTCTCTACGCAGAAAGCTGCCAGCTGAAGAAGTCTCTAGAAGCGACGACAGACTGTAAGGCGAACGAGGACGGCGAGAGGCCGAAGCCGCGCAGCCGCCGGAAGCCGAGGGTGCTCTTCTCTCAAGCTCAGGTCTTCGAGCTGGAGCGCAGGTTCAAGCAGCAGCGGTACCTGTCGGCGCCCGAACGCGAGCACCTCGCCAGCAGTCTGAAGCTCACGTCCACGCAGGTGAAAATCTGGTTCCAGAATCGCAGGTACAAGTGCAAGAGACAGCGGCAGGACAAGTCCCTGGAGCTAGGGACGCACGCGCCGCCGCCACCACCTCGCCGCGTGGCAGTGCCGGTGCTGGTGCGGGATGGCAAGCCGTGCGTCACACCCAGCGCGCAGGCCTATGGCTCGCCCTACAGCGTGGGCGCCGGAGCCTATTCCTACAACAGCTTCCCCGCCTACGGCTACGGTAACTCGGCCGCCGCCGCAGCAGCTGCGGCTGCAGCGGCCGCCGCAGCCGCGGCCTACAGTGGCAGCTACGGCTGTGCCTACCCGACAGGCGGTGGCGGCGGCGGGGCCTCCGCAGCGACCACCGCCATGCAGCCCGCCTGCAGCGCCACCGGAGGCGGATCCTTTGTGAACGTGAGCAACCTGGGAGGCTTTGGCAGTGGTGGCGGCGCTCAACCCTTGCACCAGGGCTCCGCAGCCGGGCCGGCGTGCGCCCAGGGGACCTTGCAGGGCATCAGGGCTTGGTAAGGACAGGACTGGACACGCGGCGGGCGTCCTACCGCAGCTTGGCGCCGCGGGAATGAGACACGAGAAAGGCCGGACCCAAGGGCCAGGTCCCCTCGTTAAAATAAAATCATAGACATACCGCTCCCCGAGGGGCCAGGGTTGCAGCACACTCTAGGTCTGGGGCTCAGCGGAGAAACGGATGCCCTGGTCCAATCGTCAAGACTGTCTGAGACAGAAACAACACGGGCCAGGCTCCAGTGAAGAGGTTGGCCCCCCACCCTGACTCTGCGGGGAGTGCGGGAGGCTGGAACTCCGGCTGTCACTTGCTCTCCGGAGGAGGGCTTTTCTCCTGCGGCCTACACTTGGCCTTCTCGAAGTTCGGTCGGTCGGGGGAACCGGACCAAACAGGAAAATAAAGGAAGAAAAAGAAAAGAAAAGGGAAAAAGAAAAAAGTGTGAAGGAGAGGAAAATGGGGTAGTGGCTTGAGAAATTCCACCGATTCGCAGTCCCTTTTTCTAGCCTGGAGCGCCTCCACAGTGGATTTTTCGTTTTCCAGCTGCCTCTCTTCCGAGACAGACTCCGCCCGCATCTCTGGATTGTCAGGGGACTCTTCTTGGAGACCACCACCCCAGTGAGATCGAAAGTTGGGGGAAGGGAGGCAGCTGAGCAAATCCAGGACCTGGCAGCCCAGCTTAGGTGTCCCAGGTTGGTTTCCTTTCTGTTTTGTATCCTGTATTCAGCACATTATCTCTCTATATAACTATATCCACACGCCGTGTACACACCCGCTGTCATACACTACAGGAGTCAATAAAGAAGGTGCAATATTTCTGAACTGTTTGACTTGCTGCAGACTTGTTTAGTCCCAAAGACTGGGGAGTAATCCCCCCTCCCCCTTAAGCAGGGCGGGAAGTGAGGAAAAGCACCCTGGGCATCTAGGCCTGGTGCTCCTGAGCCAGGCCCCAGGCTGCAAGTTTGGTCTCTTCACCGCTTTGTTCATTAATTTCTCTTTAGTGTTGTGGGCCTAACAGGCTGGAAGGAGGCTCTGGGTCTTCTGAGGTCCAGGACTTTGTAATCCCCCACCCACCGCTACATTTTATCCAGATGCTCTGACTTGGTGCGGGGGACCTGCCTGGGTCAAGCTGAGACTCTGTCCCACTTCGAGGGTCTCCAAGAAAGACGAAAAGCTCGCTGCCAGGCTCAGCCTTGGGTGGCTCCTTTCTCGGCCACCACCGGGCCTTCAAGCGCGCCCGGGGGCGCTGCATTGCGCCCCGCCGGGGCCGAGCTCTCCCCCTCGGCCGCCCTCCCTTCTCCCCCGGCGGCCGCGGCTTTATGCGGCTCCTTGTCACTTGCGGAGAATGCCTGTGCGAGGCCTGTGCTGCCACACGGCCGATTGTGAGCGTGCCAAGGCGGGTGAATGGGGAGGCCTCTGTGCGCCGCGCCATTGTGGGGCCGGGCCTGGCTGAAAGGCGGCTCCGGGCCGGGAAGGTGCGGAAAGAATGGCTTTTTATTGGAGTCCCGAACAAAAGGTGTGGTAGGAAGGCGAGGTCCCCTGTGCGAACAAAAACCCCAGCGCGTCGGATTGACGTCCCCCCCGAGCTCCCCATTGCTTCTCAGAGCGGGGGCTTTGTGCAACAGTCTGCTCAACAGAGGGACGGAGAAATGCGCGGGGGTTTTGTTCCCCGTTTTTTTGTGTGTGGGGGGAAGGGGCGGCCGGGGGGCCGGGGGCTGGGCGGGCAACAGGGAGGGGCACTCTGATTAGGCCGGGCGGGCCGGGGCGCAGAGAGGTTCAGCGGGAGTCGGCTGTCTGAATGCAGGGTCATTATTGCTACAAGTTTAGCAATTTCGCCCTTGCTGAAGGGGGTGGGGGCTGTTAGGTTGCTGCCAGGCCGCTAGTCTGGGGAGCTAGAGAGACCCAAGGGCGGGGGGGGGGGGGGGGTAGGAAAGGAGGAGGGAAACAGGCAGGCAGGCCAGAGAGCGCCCCCAAACCCTCAAACCCTCTGGCCGCCCAGGACGCACTTGGCCCCCCATCGCTGAAGGGCCTAACTCTGAGGCAGTAGAAGGGGTTGGAGGAAGGAGGAAGACCCTGCTCCTCTTTGCTCTCTGGTACCTGGGACGACCCCAGAGCTGGGACCGAGTTAGTGGACTAGACTTCTGCACCCTCAGTCATTGCGGTGTGTTGGAACCCTTCCTCCCGCTACCCCGTGAGCCACCTTCTTACCAAGCTGCCTGTCCACTTGGGCTTATTTAGCCGCGAGTTTCTTAAGCTATAGACTGGAGGAGGAAGTCTCATTTTCTCACCAGCTGGAAAAGATTCATTCATTGATTCGTTCACTCTACTGTATACATCTAGAACCTATTTGTTCGCACGCACTGTTCTAGATGCTGGGAATGGAGATAGTAGGAAACCAGTGTTCACAGGTTCCTGAATTCACTTCTGGGTATGCTGAGTTGGGTGATGGGACGTGACAACAACCTATGTGGGTTTGGGCATTTTTAAATAGTTGGTAGAATTTAAAGTGTAAATAGAATAAATAAAATGCTAAGAATTTAAGTCCTTTGATAGAAGAGTCAGGAAGACACCTTTCAGTTGACACCTCACTAGGAAAAGTGAAAAAGAAACCACCCCAGCAGCGGTGACCTCTCACGCACAAAGCCCCTGCACCGCAATGTCTTCCATTTCTCTGGGACATCATCCTCATCTTTCTGGTAAATTCCTGCATCAAGGTCAAACGTTTTCCTGAACCCCTCAAATAGGGGTGATCACACCCCCATCTGTGCCACCAGAGACTTAGGTACTTTCCAGTATCAAAACGTTGTGTGGTGTGAGGACATTTTTTGTCTCTCTCCTTCCGTGGAAGGTCATGGAGGGTCAAGCTGGCATCTCTGAGGCAGATATGACTGCAAGACATTTATGGGCTGTGAGAGTTCTGTAGATAGACTCCTTCATCAGCTCCTTTGGTACTCAACAGTCCTGCAGGTGACCCTCCCAGGTGCAGTCAAGCTGTGACCTTGGTTTTGGCTGTGAGGGAAATGGGGGAAGGGGTGTTCTTAGCTTACCTGTGCCTGGGCAGGACACCGGGCAGCTCATCCTGAAATACTGGAACCGGGGTCTGCTTTCTGTACTCTTAGGCACTGTGCTGCTAGGGAGTCCCTCTCTCCTCAGATATCACACTTGCCCCTACAGTTCAGATGTAGGCAAGGAGGCTTGGAACTTGGTGATGGCCTTGACACCGCACAGTCTGAGGCTAGGGCAGGACTAGGAAATGAGGAAGGGTGAGGACTGGAAAGTAATGGGATTCCCTGCAGTCACTAGATGATGCTAGAGACAGCCAGGTTCAGCCTGCTCGCTCCCAGCATGGAGCCTGTGCAGGAGGCGCTGAAGTCTCTAGAAGCAGCATCCTTACTCCACTGGAATTGCCCAGGGAACCACAGACACAGACACAGACACACACACACACACACACACACACACACACACACACACACTTCTGCATCCTGCTGGGCTGTGGATTCCCAATGCTCCTAGCACCTGACCCTCACCTTCCCTGCTGGCTTCCTCCTGTCCAGTCAGTCTTCCTTGAATCTGCATCCTCTTAGGTTCTAGAAGAGGAATGTGGTCCTCAAAGAGGAAACACAGCTGGGCCTATGTATTGACTTCCTTGTGGTTTACTTTGCGTGTCTTAAGATAATTAAAACTAGACTGGACCAGCCCCTTCCAGCCCCCTGCCCTCTCTGGGAGCCTGTATACTCCAAATATAAATAGCTCCCAGTACTTTGTTAAAGGATTTCCGTCATTGCCGGGGGTTCCAGAGTCAGGGACATCAGAGAGTGAAAACCTTTGACCAATGTAGCATCATTCATTTCCCTGAGTGTGTGTGTGTGTGTGTGTGTGTGTGTGTGTGTGTGTGTGTGTGTTGGGTGGGGTAGGGGAGATGGAAGGGCAGAGAAGATATTTCAAAAAGCTACTGCCCCACAAGACTGTTCTACAAGCCTAGAGGAATCACACACACACACACACACACACACACACATGCACGCGCGCACACACACACACACACACACACGCAGAAAGAGAGAGAGAGAGAGAGAGAGAGAGAGAGAGAGAGAGAGAGAGAGAGCGCTTACACTCTTCACAGTGACTTAAGCCACACCAGACTTAGGAGGTGAGTAGGCAGGGGTGGGAGGAAGAATTGGTTCTTACTGCCAGTCAGATCAGGTTCCTAAAGAAGAAATCTCTATTCTAATCTCAAAGCCCACCACTACAAGCAGTACCCACCTGGAGCACACTAGGGGCACACTGAACCTCAGTTTCCTCCCTAAATGGACCTCTCAGTTTCTTTTTGCTTTTTATTAAGTTTTATTTATTATTATGTATACAGGGTTCTTCCTGCAAGTTAGTCAGCTCTCATTATAGATGGTTGTGAGCCACCATGTGGTTGCTGGGAATTGAAGTTAGGACCAATGGAAGAGCAGTCTTAACCTCTGAGCCATCTCTCCAGTCCCCAGTTTCTACAATAAAGAATCTACAATAAAGCGCACAAATAGGAATGCACAAATCAGCGAATGGCCATAAACACTCAGGCATGAATCACCTTGACTTTGAAAAATTAAAAAGATGACCCAGAAATAAAGGCGGCTTAGTTCAAACCTGTACCGAGGTAAGGGCTTGCAGCTGTGCAGGCTGAGAACCGGGCTTCCAGAGTGCAGGATTCCACTTTGCAAGCTCATACCCCCAGCTGTGTCGCCGCCAGTAAGCCCATTGAGGGCGGAACTGTCCCTAACTCTTAACAAAGAATCTGACCGGTCGGGGATGGGGAGGGGAGGGCGGGAGGGTGTAAGACCCAGGCGAAAGGACTCCCGGGCCCCAGACCTCTTAGTCCATCACTACAGCAGAAATGGGTCCTGTAGAGAAACCGGGGCCCGCTGTTGGTTGCCAAAAGACAAACCTGCCACGCGCAGCTCCGTAGGGTGGGGCTGGGGGGCGGGCGCTTCGGTGGAGAACCGCCTGCAAAGGCGGGAAGGTTCGAGGACGGAGTCTGCCTACTTGTCCTTGGCTTCAGCGTTCGGAGTCTCGGAGGGGACTTCCTGGTCAACCGCTCCCAACTCTAGGACCATGGAAGAACGTAGTGTGAGTGAACACCGTTCATACCCCGCCTCTGTCCGGCTCTGTACGGGAGAGCCTGGATCATCGGGTCCCCCCAGCCGCAGACGCTTGGACGGTCACTGGACGGTCGCAGGCTGCGTGGGGAGAGCACCAACGAGCCCCTAGGGTCTGACCCAGGCAGCGCCGGGACTGGAAGGGCCAGCCAACCTGACCGCTACCACGTGGGAGAGGAGCCAGGCCAGCACCCTGCAGAGGTAGGAATCCGGGGTGCGGTGCCACGTGCCCTCCACTGGGAGAGCAGGCTGTGCTGGAGAGGCATCCCTGAGAGTGCTATGACCTCAAAAGCATGTTAGCTGTGTTGAAGGAACATTTCCCCTACCTGGACTGTAGCTACCAGATCAATAGCAGCGATGTTTTCTGAAAGAGCATTTTGAAAACGGGAAGAAGCATACAGGAGAAAGGGCGTTATTAAAAAAAAAAAAAAAGATACAGTAAACTGCTAACGCCCAGGCGGAGAACTAACGCGGCCAGGGCTCTCAAATCCCGACCACGGTGACTACAGCCTTCCTGAGTCCCGGCTTGAGGCGCTGTAGAGTAGTTTCGCCCGTTGGAAAACGTGACTGAGATGAAATTGCCTGTATGCATGATGTGCCTGGCTTTGGTTTGCAAGGTTTATCCATATCGCTGCTTGCTGACAGGCAGTTCATTCAAACTACTTTAGAGTGTTTGATACGCCACAATTCGCCACTCCATTACTGATAGGCAAGTAGATGAGTTTATAGTTTTGGGCTGTTGTAACAAGTGCTGTAGGTCAGGCAGCGGTGGTGCACACTTTTGATCCCAGCACTCAGTAGGCAGAGGCAGATGGGTCTCTGTGAGTTCGAGGGCAGCCTGGTCTTTGTACAAAGTGAGATCCAGAACAGCCAGGGCTGTTACACAGAGAAATCCTGTCTTGAAAACAATAAACAAAGAAACAAACAAAGAGCCAAAAAAAAAAAAAAAAGTGCTCCTGAAATCATTTATTTATTTAGACAGGGTTTTTCACTGTGTATCTCTGGTTGTTCTGGAATTCTTTGTGTAGACCAGGCTGGCCTTGAATTCACAGAGATCCACCTGTCTCTGCTTTCTGAGTGCTGAGATTAAAGCTGTTGTGCACCACTATGTCTGATTGAATAGAAATATTCTATGTGGGTGGTGTCCAATATGGTTTTGGGGGCACGTGAGAATGTGATTAGGTGTGACTGAAGAATTGAATTTGAGATTTTCCAGCATTGCAATTAGAGGAATTTAAACTTAAAAACATTTCAGATGGCTAGGGTTACTGTGTTAGCATAATCCTGGTCCACCCTTGGTGACTTTAATGTACACTTGGTATATGCCTAGGGTTGTAATTTCAAGCTTTACAAGATGTTAACTGTTCAGTCGCAAACCCTGGGACAAATGACTAAGGTGCCTATTTAACATACCAAAGTAGACCTGGCAGCCAGCTTCTCCCGGCTTTCCAAAGTCCCTACCATGGTGATGGTGGTGGTGATCATAACTCTGGAGATTCTGGAAGGCTGAGAGATGTTAGGAGTACTCTACAACTGTAGTTAGGTCTGCACCTCCAACCCTCACCCCATCACTCATCCATCTTTAGGAATGGGATGATGGAGAACACATCAGGACTTTTCGGGGGCTAATACTTAGAGAGGTTCAGCCCTCACAGCTCTTGTTACTGTTTACAAGCCCCACCCCATTGATTGTTGAAATATCTCATCTAAAGAGACAGAAAGATTGCCTGGCAGGCTGAAGCCAGGGCAGAGAAACATGGTTTGGTTCTAGCTACAGTTTTAGTTCATGACTTGGCTCTGTCGTTCATCAACCAGTATTGACAATCCTTGGTACACCACTATCTTATGTTATAACACAAAGCCTGCCCTGGGGAGGTACCAGCAGAGAGACTTTCCACTACGTGTCTCTCTCTCTCTCTCTCTCTCTGTGTGTGTGTGTGTGTGTGTGTGTGAGAGAGAGAGAGAGACAGAGACAGAGAGAGAGACAGAGAGAGAGAAAGAGACCCTCCTATTCTCAGAAATTCTCAGAATTACCTTGTGAGTTATATGCCCTTTGTTGATACATGAAGAAACTGAGGGTCAGAGAGGTTAAGTCATTCCTACAGTGACTATGGCAACTACCCCATAGTGCTTTTTACTCATTGCCATGGAGAGTATTTCTGACATCTTCTGCCTCCTTTCCCATGCAAACAGCTTGACTATGGCAGAATTTGACTTCTAGATCAACTTAGATGCTCACTGCTAAACCTCCCTTTGGATGGACCTAGGCTGACCACTGGCCACTTGCGTGTTGGCAAATGAGCAAAGAGTCTGTTTGTGTGGTGTGAATGTAATTCTCTCTGTGTGTTGTGGGGTCTCTCAGACAGTCGTATGGGGAGAACTTCTATCCTGGGTAGAGAAGAGGTCCTCACGTCTTTTTAAATGAGTTCAGTATTCTGGTTTCTTTTAGAACACAAAAGTCTTTTCCTTCTCAAAGGGAACTGTTTTTGTGAAGAATGTCTTTGAAATAAGGAAAATCCAATACTTATTTGTAATTCCAGGGTTTCAAGTTATAAACATAACTGATTAAAGTTTTGTATATATACAAGATTCACCCAGTAGATCATATGTGTTTTCCATTCCCTGAGAAAAGGTACAAAAAGTCCCCTTGGATCATCCTGAGGGTGAGTTCTTGGGGAGAAATACAGATTAGTTCCCAGTCCACATAAAGTAATCAGAACTCACTCCCACCCCAGTGTCTGCTGGTGGATTCAGACTTGGCGTGGGTATGTCTTACTGTACCTGTCACACATGGTGTGCCACTCACAGAAGGGCTCAAAGGTCAAATGTGCTGTTAAGTTAGACGCAGTCCTGAGATTAGTTGTGATTTGTTATATATCCTAGATCTAGACAATTTCAGCTAGGAATTGCTAAAGACCACCTTTCCTCAGGTTCCAAATTCTGTCTGGTTCATCCGTCCAGCTTTCTCTCGGGTCTTAAACAGACAGCACACTGCGGACTATTTGGCGTGTGTTTGATGAAAGAATGCAGAACTGGAGACCTGACCCGGAGCAGTGGTTTCTGTCCCCCATTTCTGACTCCTGTAGGAGTCTCTCCTTCTTCCCTTATGCCCTGAAGAAGAGAGTGTCAAAGCTGAAAGGGATCAACTAACTCAATTTAGAAGGTGAGAAAATGGCCTGAGAGAGCCTCTCTCCCCGGGTCACTGGGCCTCTCTAAGGTGCAATTCAGTGTTTCCCCCATAGTCCACTTCTTCATTTCTAGTCTCCAGATTTCTGTTCTTTCTCCTGTCTTACTTTCTGAGGGAGAGACCTTGGACATTCTAGGTCAGTTTAGATCTCCCAACTCTGTACTCTGTATGTCCCCACTTTGTGTTCAATGCTGTACATGATACCTGTGTGACACACACCCTCACACATACACGCTGGGGTTGTGAGCATATAGATTAATGTGTGACTATCATGCTTGACTGTCTGGAATACACACAGCCTCCACCAGGAAGCTACCATTCAAAAATCTCTCTATGGGGGCTAGGCAGGGTGGTGGTGGCACATGCCTTTGATCCCAGCACTCCAGAGGCAGAGGCAAGTGGATCTCTGAGTTTGAGGCCAGGTTGGTTTACAAAGTGAGTTCCAAGACAGCCAAAGCTGTTACACAGAGAAGCCCTGTCTTGAAAACAAACAAACAAACAAACAAAAACAAAAAAATTCTATGGTGTGTGTGTATCTGTGTGTGTGTTCAAATACACTTCTAAAAGGTTTTCTCTGGTCTAGAAACATGGTGGGTCTTACCACAGTTCTATTCCTTAAAATGTCAGACCACATTCTAGAACAGAGGTTCACAACCTGTGGTTGGCGACCCCTTGGCAACAAATAAACCTTCCACAGGGGACACCTAAGACTCTTGGAAAGCACAGATATTTACATTGCAATTTATAACAATAGCAAAACTACAGTTATGAAATAGCAACAAGAATAATTTTATGGTTGGGGTTCCTACAAGATTTGAAACTGTATTAAAGGGTCACAGTGTTAGGAAGGTTCACAGTGACTCACAACCCTGAATCACAGCAGCTCTTTGCAGACGTGAAAACAGAGGCTCAGGGAGGCAACGCAACTTACTCTAGGGCAGAGGCTATCACCAGAACCAGGAGATGGATGATTTCTCCAGAAGACACATGCCGACCATTCTGCCCATGTCCTCCTCAACAGTTGCCCTGGTGATCCTCTTAGGGAAGAACTGCACCCAGGTCTTGACTCTACCAATGACATCACCTGTTCTGCATCCTGTGACTGACAGCTGACCCCTGCCAGTGCCCTCTAGTGGGTTCAAGGAGGGTCCCCAACACTTCCTGGTTGGTTTCAGAAGGTGTCAGCACCCTCTGGTGTTGGCCAGAGATCCAGATTGCAGCCCCCTTCCCCAGTCTCCCCAGACTTGACTGGGCTATTCTTTAAGAAAGGCTCTTGGATTTGGGGTCCCACTTTAGTGACCAGAATAGGGTAGAAATGTGGTCACAGTCCCAATTCCTTTTTAGAGAGCAAGCAAAGTCATCTGACTTGAGTCTACAGCTGAGATCAAGTCTTAACTTTCTTAGTCCCCTGTTCCAAGACAGGTGCCCAGCCTGGAGTCATACTAAGTTCTGGAATTTATTATTCCATCTGACCTTGAGAAGATCTTGGGACTGGAGAAATGGCTCAGTGGTTAAGCACTCTGGCTGTTCTTCCAGAGGACCCAAGTTCGATTCCCAGCACCTACATGACAGCTAACAGCTGTCTGTGGCTACAGTTCCAGGAGATCCAACACCTTCACAAAGACAAACATGCAGGCAAAACACCAACACACTTAAAATAAAAGTAAATAACTGAAAAAAGAAAGAAGGGCTCACACTCTCTAAGCAACAGTGCCCTCCTCTGACTGGAATAGAAACTTGGTCTACACCGCCGTTTTAGGATTGATGAGCAGCGAGGCAGATAGCAAAGGTAGCACGGTCAAAGTCTGGAGGTTTCCACGATTCATCTTCTTCCCTCGTGGTGTGGACCACCAGTCCAGTGTCACAGAGCTCCTTCAGGTGTGTAAACAAACTACTTTAGTTGAATATGGGTTTATGTTGCACCATGGGCACCTTTGGACATGTTAGAAAAGAGCATCATTTTCTCAAAGTGGTTCCAGCATCTGCCAGGAGATGGCTTGGTACACAGATGTATGCTTCACTGGGGTGGGGCTTTGGTTCAGGAAACAACCTACCCAACAAAACATGGAGTTTTGGCATCCTGTGCATCAAAACCCCTATCTCTATTCCCTGAAAAAATAAATAAATAAAATAAAATAAATTAAGTAGATGTTCTGGGTTCATTTATAGGATATCAAAAAATCTGTGTTAGGAAAAAACACAACAATAATTAGGTGCCTTAGCTTCTCTCTGTAGGGAGAAGAAGGAGTGCGGCCCTCTAACTAGGTTAGCCTGGTTTCTTCATAGAGCAGAAATTTTCTTGTAGCTGCATCTATAGTCCAAAGAGTTCTTCCTTTAACCAGGCTATAATTCTGACAGTGGACTTAGTCCTCAAGCCACTGAAAGAAAGAAGAGACTTAGAAAGAGGAGGAGAGAGGAACAGAGTCAGAGGGCAGGGCGAGTCAGGGCTTTCTAAAGCATAGTTTCACACCTCTCTGGTGTCCACCACCCCATGCCTCCCCCTGCTCTCCATTTCTCTTCCTTCACTCTGCTTCATCCTCTGAATGTCTGCTTTCCTCTTAAAACCTCTGCTGGCCTTGTCTTGCTCGCTACTTCTCCTTCTCACTTTTCTTATCTCACTGATTTCTAGTAGAGTAATTCAAATTACCCGATTGCTTTATGCTTTGCTGCATAATTACTCAATAGCTTTATGTGTTATGTGCATGATTACTCAATAGTTTTATGTGTTGCATGTATCATTATCCAAAGCTTGTGTGCTGCATTTATAACTAATACACAGTGAATTTGAACCAGTCCTATATTGTGGGCTGGGGAAGGTAGCTGGCTGATTCAGCATTTCATCTGACATGCTCGAGGCTGGGGATTTGATGCCCAGAACCACAAAAGAAATGGTAGATTTTTATTTACTATTATCATTTTAAATGAGAAGGCATTGTCTGCATTTCCTCTCTAATTAATTTAAAAGATATTCATTCACTTGATCAATTTATTATTGAGCATATTAAGCATTGAATGGTGATGGTTTTTCACTCAGAATCCTAAATACTACTTATAGTCATGATATCTAAGACTTATTAGCTATCTCTTAAAGGTGAAGGAGCCCAAGCCACTCTTTAAAAAGCTGAATTTTTAAAATTTATATCTGTGTGGGATTGAACTCAGAGCCACATGCATGTGAGGCCAACATTCCACTACTCAGCTGTATTCCCAGCCCTCAGAAACTTTGACTTTGAGGCCTTGAGTTGTCCAGGCTTGAGAGCTAGTAAAGAGCTGCCCTTGACACAGTGTTCTCTTAAACCTGAAGGGACAGCTCAGTGCGTAAAGTGCTAGCTGTAAAAGTGTGAGGGCTGAGTTTGGATCCTGTAACCCACAAAAAGAGCTGTGACACCAACTCTCCCACAGCAAGACGGAAGGCGGAGTCAGGAGAATCCCCAGAATTCTCAGGCCTCGTATATGCAACAGCCAACAGGAGGCCTTGTCTCAAACTGGAAAATGAGGACCAATACCTGAGGTTATCCTCTGATGTCCCATGGCATGTGATCATCATGGCATGTGATCATGCTCACACATAAACATGTACACACACACATACATGAACATATACAAGATTGTAAAAGAAAAATCACATCTGTCTTTATATATAAGCCATAGACCCTTTACTATACCTTTGATCTTTGACAAGGAGAAGCTCTATGGATTGCACAATGCAAAAAAGAAGAGAGAGAGAGAGAGAGAGAGAGAGAGAGAGAGAGAGAGACTCTTCTATTTGACAAGAAGGGAATCTTGGGGTGCCAGCCTGGAATGGTCAGGTAATAGAGGGTGAAGGTGGATTCTCCAATCCAGGCCTCTTGTTTTCTTTCCAGGTTTTTTCCTTTATCCCACCCCCTAGACAGAGTTGGAGGGCCAGAGAAGGCATCTCATTCTCAAAAGACACACGGGCAGCTCGTTTGACCTAATTGTTAAATGCAGTTCGTGTATAGCACAAGATATATGTCTTCCTGTAGCAACTACAAGAACTCAAGCCGCTTAATAAGGCCTAGTCGCTACCTAAGTGCAATTTATGACCTCCGGGAGAAGATGGGTCGTTTAGCCTCCACTCGTTTGCCAGGTGGTCAAAATCAGATGCAAGCCCAAAGTCTATAGATTAGATGTCAAATCCGCACCTCTATGCCATAGGTCACTCTAATGGAGGGTCAGGGATGGGCTATCCACACAGGCTCTCCTTTCAGCCCTTGTGTGTGTGCAGGGCCTGGCCCATCGACACCAGACAGCCACAAACAGCTGCTTCCTAACCGCAGCCCTCCAGCATCCTCTAAGTACCGTCTTCTGCCATAAGCCATGTGACTTCTTTTCCAGGGTCTCCAACGATCTGCAATTAGCAGGCGCTTTTTTTGCTGACTGGCTTGGGGTTTATTAAACAGTGAATTCCCAGAGCACTTTGGGTTTTGCCGCTGGTGATCGCGATGACCTTAGCAGCGCCTGTCACATTAGGTTCGGTTGCAGAAAATTCTTCTGGGTATGAACTGTAGCCGAAAAATGTGGTTTCAGTAAGCCAAGGTCCCCTCCTTTCGATGGGCTAAAGTGTCATTAGGCAGGGGAGAGGACAGGGCATACCCGCAGAGAACATTCCCCTCCATTGGTCACAGGAATGACTTATGTTGGGCACAAGATGCTGTTGGTCTGATGGGAGTGGTTAGGACAGGCTTGTAGAAAAAGATGGTGCTTAGCTAGGTGTCTAGTAGAAACCGGGGAGGACTATGCTGGACAGAGTAATGAAAGCTGTACCAAGGCTGTCAAAGAAAAGGTGGGGAACAAGCGGGAGGAGAGGGGAGGGGGGCCGGTGCTGAGGGAAATAAGTAGAAGTGATTGGTTTCATTATGACTGTGAGAACAATTCCCTTTGCCTTTAAGCTAGTGTTAGAAAGATCCATGTAGCCAGGCAGTGGTGGCACACACCTTTAATCCCAGCACTCGGAAGGCAGAGACAGGCAGATCTCTGTGAGTTCAAGGCCAGCCTGGTTTACAGAGTGAGTTCTAGGACAGGCTCCGAAGCTACAAAGAAACCCTGTCTTGAAAAACAAAACAAACAAACAAACAAATATCCGTGCACACGATCCCATTCACAAGTAGAATCTAGAAAATTCCAACTTTTAGAGACAAAGAGTAAGATCAGGGCTCCCAGGGCCAGATCCTCATCTCTGGTGATGTTGGCCAAAGGATGCAGCGTTTCAGTCAGGAGAAATCAGTGCAAGGGTGCAAGGCTCTGACTGCAGCTATTACCTGTGCATTGTACTCTTTTTATTTTTCATTTTATAAGTGTGGTTATTTATCTTCATCTTCATCTTCATGTATGTCTATGCACCATGGAGACCAGAAGAAGGTGTCAGGTCCCCTGGAACTGGAGTTACAGACAATTGTGAGCTGCCCTGTAGGTGCTGGGAATTGAATCTGGGTCCTCTGGAAGAGCAACCAGTACTTTGAACTGCTGAGTCATCTCTCCAGGCCTGGTATTGCATTCAAAAACAGATAAAAGCAGAAGTTTCATGAGTTCTCATCACCAAAAATAAGTATGTGTATGGCAACGCATATTAATCACTTTTACTTAGCTATTCCAAAATATATATACATATGAAAAATCATGTGCACCATAAACATATATGACTTGTCAATTAGAGCAACAATTTGGGGGGGAATTTTTTTTTGATTTTTTTTTTTTTCGAGACGGGATTTCTCTGTGTAAGTCCTAGCTGTCCTGGAACTTGCTCTATAGGCCAGGATGACCTCGAACTCACAGAGATTCGCCTGCCTCTGCCTCCCAAATGCTGGGATTAAGCACGTGCCACCACCGCCCAGCTAAAACAACAATTTTAAATAATTTTTTTGTTCCATTTTATTTTATGTCTATGGTTGCTTTGCCTACATGTACATCTATATACTGAAAGCATGCAGTGCCTGAGAAGGCCAGAAGGGGGCGTTGGGTCACCTCTAACTGGAGTTGTGAGTCACCACATGGGTTCTGGGACTCAAACCCTGGTTCTCTGAAAGAGCAGCCAGTGCTCCCAACTGCTGAGCCATCTCTCCAGCCCCTTTAAATAAACTTTATTTTGAAAGTACATTAATTGATGGTGTGTTTGTGTGTGTTTAATGTAGTGCACATATGTGTACTTGTTTGTAGTGTGTACCTGGAGTGCACACAGGCACACATGTGGTTGTAGAGACAGAGGTTGGCACCAAATGTCTTCCTCAGTCTCTCGCTATGGTATATTTTGAGGCCAGTCCTGGCCAAGGAGTCCCAAGGATCCTGTCTCTGTCTGTGCAGTGCTGAGGTCACAGACACATGTTGCTATGCCCAGCTCTGAGATAACCTCCAGGCTCTCGGATTGGCGAAGTGACGAAGTGACTGAGGGTATGCTTCATGGAGACTGAAGAGGAGGGAGGAAGACAGAGTTGAATGTGTAGAGGGCAGGTCAAGGGGACATTTCCTTATTGTCCTACTGGAAGAGTCCTTTGGAGGACAGGGACTGCTGAAGTCCCCATTTAAACGCTTTGTGCCCAATAGGCTCTCAGGAATCACTAGGGACCATGCATGTGGACTGTCAGATGTACTATGTCAGTGTGGAGACTCTAATATGTGTCCACACCCAGGGACACCTTTGGAATGTTGGTTCTCTGAATGCCCCTGTCATTCACACCCTAGAGCTCCACTCAGCCTGCCCTAGTTCCCTTGGCCCCTCACCCTTTGCTTGCTCTTGAATCTGGCAGAAACAAAACAAACCCAAAATACATGGCCAGCTGGCACCTGATGAGTGATTAGCCTTCCATCTTGAAAAGGCCTCACCCTCTAGTGGTGAGGACCTTTCAGTGTTAAGTGCGGTAACCCTAGCCCCAGGCCTATTGTAATTCTAGATGGCGGTAGCCAGGGCTGGCACAGTTGGCCTCTGTGCACAGCCTGAGACGTAGGTTCTCAGCCCACGTGGGAAGACCTCTATCTCCTTGCAGTCACTTGGAAGCATAAAATTAATGCTGCATGGAGGTGAATTAGACGTGCTGGGGTGGCCGGAGGGGAAATGGGTCTGGTCACTAAGGAAGCATCTCCACAGGGAAGGGAAGGCCAACTTGTGGCAATGTGGTCTCCCTTTTGTTCCCCATCCAAAGCAAGAGAGCAAATTGTCACTTTGTATTTTGGGCAAGGTTCCCAAGCTTGACTGTGAGTGAGTAAATTTCACCATCCACACCTCAGTGTCTTCATGAATACAGTGAGCTCTAGTCCCTACCTTACAGGATGGCTGTGAGGACATCCGTGAGCCAGAGGGTCGAAGGAATCGCTGGCCCTCGGAAGGCTTTCTGCAATGTCGGTGAACTCTGAATCTACAGGTTTGACACCTACTAAAAGCGAGTTCCCCCTTCAGAAGTACAAGGTGCCGGAGAAAAGCAGGCAGCTATCATGTCTGTGGTTTACACCGTGGTTAGTAAGTATGTACTCCAGGGGGGCTCAGACCTTTAATTCAGGGTTGTTTGTAGCCCAGAAGCGACCGGCTAGCACTTAACGATACAGCCATTGCTAGTGGGAGGGCGTCAACCATTTTGTCTTCTGTTAGCATCAAAATACACACGCTAACACATTAGACTGGTTTTCACTGGAGAAAGATGCGGCTCGTTAACAAACCAGTGAGAAACAAGTTCCCATCATGAAAGCAGTGGTGTCTGTTCACTCACCAAGCCCGTCTGTGCTCACTCCCCTGTCTTGTGTGTAAGAAAGAAGGCTCCCCTGCGCCCTGCCCTTTTTACCTTCCCAGAGAATCATAACCACTCAGAGGTTCAGTGCTGGGAAAATGGTGGAACCAAAGTGTCTTTTGACATCGATGGTAAAATAGTTCCTAATTTTAAAATGTTAAACTGTTTATATATATTGTGGGGAATATTGTGTTCTAGGCCTGGGGAAATCAAATACAGTTAGTTCTATTTTAAAAGGAGAAAAATGTCTTTGGCTCATAGTCTTAAACTCCTCTGTTACTCCTATCAGTCAAGGATAAGACCACCACCACCGCTACAACAGTTTAAAACCAAACTTGAAGGAAATGTTAATTACATACTGGCCAGGTAGATGGGCTGTGGCCAGGTCTATACCCGGGTTCCTGGGAAATGGCCCTGAGTCATGGTTTGCAGCAGCTTAAAAAGAAAAACCCATAATCCATTGCATTTCTTATCAGGTCCAATCATGGGCAAGCATATCTTCTGACGTACCTCTAGCCTACATCCAGTCAGGGGCCCATAATCTGTTGCATTTCCCATCAGGTCCATTCAGGGGCAAGCATACCTCCTGATGTACCTCCATCCTACATCCAATCAGGGGTAAGCACATATCCTGACATACTCCCTGTTTGTGAACCTCCTGTGTACATGTGATCAAGCACATCCCTGCAGATGGGTCAAGCAAACTGGTTTAGGAGACTGAAACACTGGCTGGTTGTCCCCCATAAACAATAGCTCCAGCATTTCAGGAACTGCCTGTCCTGGGGCAAGGAACTGGCAGATCAGAGGCAATTTTGTTTCATGGATCTCTAAGGCACAGTGATTAAAACTTACAATGTAACTTTGGCTCTCATACCCCTGCCCCCCCCCCCTTGAGTTGTATCCTGTGTCAAATCGTTGACACTGTTCTGGGGTACCTGTTTATATTGGGATCTAATAACCATCAACTTAATGGTACCCAGACAGGAATTATCATTTAGTTAAAGCGTTAATGATGCAAGAGCCAACAGTAATTAGCAGAAGCACAAGGGCCCTGTGATGGCAGACATCAGAGTTACTATCTAGAAGGAATCTGGAAATGAGAATGGGACCAGTTATTTACTTCATCTCAGGTCCCCTTTTCTGCAATAATATTTTTTAGTACATCAGATTATTTTTAATGATTTTTGAGTAGTTTATATAGAAACAATTTTTTCCTTAAAGCTATATAATAACTTCTCTGTTTTACATGGAGCAGGTTGGGTGCCCTATCATACTATAGAATGGTTTCAGCTAACAAATCTACCTGTTGATAGATCTGGGTCTACTTGGTGTTCACAGGTACCTTTCCTAGCATGCCAATAGGCCCTCTAAGTAGCCATTTTGTCTCCTATGACAGAGAGTTTCCTTTTGATCTAAAACTCCAGCTTGTTGGGGGACAAAGGATGACATATTCTCTTCTGTGACTACTTCCTGCTGAAACGAGGACACTGTTGTCAGGGTCCAGGGAGGCTGAAATATTAGTCAAAGGCAAGGAGGATATTCAGGCAATGGGGCACGCCCTTAGAAGCATCTGGTTCGCTAACCCCGCTGAAAAGACAGGGAACCTTCACGTAGGCTGGACGGGTCCACATCAGCTTTCAGCAAGTCCAGGGCTTGCATTTGGAGCGGGTTGTAGTCAGCAGCTGATGCTTGGGTGGTGTCTGTTGGCCAAGTGGAAATCTGTTGAGATAGATGTAACTCTGGACAGAAGTTAGAATTTAGGAACTTAAAGGAAAATTTTACATTTGGGACATTCGGGCCCATTAATCCTAGTAGTTGGGGAGGGGAGGAGCCTCAAGACCAGGAGAGAGAGCCCATCCTCCATCCTCAGGAATAGACAGATGGGGAAACGTAGGCTGTGATTATCTGGAGTCCTTTTGACCTGTGAGAGGTGGGTCCAGGTCTTATGACTCCCTTGAGTCTTAAGTCCTCTGAAGCTTACATAATTTTGTTTTTAGTTTACAAAAAGATATAAAAGTTTTAGATATGTTAAGCATTACCAATCTACACTGAAATCCACATTATAGAAAAAGCAGGTAACAGGTGTCTGTAAAACAACTGGAATAGACTCACACCTTTGAATCCTACCAAAGGCTAGAGCTCTGGGTTAAAAAGAATGAACACTAAATAAATAAATGTAAATTTAAATGAACATTTTTCCTTTGTCCAGAAAGCCAGATATATATTGAACAGAAATGTCTTTAACCCAATGAGAAGCACTTTTAAGTCTATACTTAGAAGACAACCAAAAGACATCTAAAATCTTGAGTCGTTGCTCTATCAGCTTTTCAGAACTCCATTGATCAATGTTAAAGCTCTAAATGTTTGGGGCTGGAGAGGTGGCTCAAAGGTTAAGAGCACTAACTGTTCTTCCAAAGGTCCTGAGTTCAATTCCCAGCAACCACATGGTGGTTTGTAACCATCTATAATAGGATATGGTGTCCTCTTCTGGCAGAACACTGTATACTTAATAAAAATAAATTTAAAATATAAAAAAAAGAAAAGAAAGTTTGAAAAAAAACTCTGAATGTTTAAAATCTTGTGTAACGATGGCATAGAAGGGGAAAGAAATCCGAAACATCTCCCGTTTCCCATACCTTAGACTTTTGCGACTTGCATTTCCATTTTACATCACTTCTGAGACCCTCGGAACTGACTGAAGCTTTCACAGACTCAGAACTTAATAGATCTTAAAACATTCTTAGACTTTCGAAACTTGTACAGACTTTAACCCCCTTTTTTTATTTTGCACCTAATCATTTACCAGAGACACAAGCAATTATTACTGAGAACAGTCATTGCAAATCATGTTCTTTTAGTGGAAAATTATACTTAAAACCTGTTTATCTTTTAATATGAAGCCTGTTAGCAAGGCAAACCTGTCTGCCTTTTCTCTACAGGAGACCTAGCAGCTCTAGAAAAAGCAAGACTTGACTTTTACGTATGAAATGAATTAACAAACTGGCTACAACCTTGGGGAAGAGCCTGGTGGCCTGCTGCTGCTAAGTTGACAAAGCTGTAGTTAGCCTAGCTGTCAATACCATCAGAGATCTGAGAAGGATAAATTATAGCATGAAGTATAACCCAAATGGCCTATGTATCAACTAAAATGTCAGAGACTAGTCCATTACTTAGATTCTCATCCCAGGCTCCTGCGGTCTCCATGGCACTGGGGCAAAGGTACCAGGACAGCATCAGTTTTTGGCGGCCAAGCCCAGAAGGTGAGAGGTTTTCCTGCGGAGGAAGATCACGGGAGAGACTATGCAAAGTGGGGCAATCAACTCTTCAGTGTCCTGCTTGTCCACAGTTTGGGCCGGGTCCTGGTAGCAGGTGCTGCATTGGGGCATTTTTGCCCAGGGATTAGCATTATCACAATCTAGGTGGAAAGATCACGGTGCCCCATCATATTCTTTGGAGACCTCACGGTCACTGCTAAGATACGGGAGTCTCTGTCTGTCATAGTAAATTTTTTTCTATTAAACATTTTAAACGTCATATTCATCAGACCTCTGACAAGTTTGAGGACCATTATCTATTAAGTATATCTGAGCTAAACAAACCTAGGCTTAATCTTGAAAACACACCTAATGTGACAACAAATTTGACTATTATAGATGACTAACTACCAACCAGCATTTCTTAATTATAGATTACGTTTTTTTAAAATGAGGTCATAGGTACAGTACCTTAAACAAGAGTGGAAACATACATACATTATAACAAAAATAACCTTAAATTTGTATCAATATATAAAAATCCATACCAATTTGAAATATTCGAGACTAATAGTTTTTTTTTAATTTAAAAGTAGATTCAATAATCTACCCTTTTATCCTATCATTTTTATTTTTCGAGTAGAGTCAATAATCTACCCTTTCCTAATAGCCCCCTCTTCTCTTTTTCGAAAATGATCCCTGACTCTAACCTCCATTGTTTAGTTTCCTCCCTGACCATGACCAATAACAACTTGCAACCAACACCCCTAAACAATGACTAACATCCACCGAATGACCAGAAGCCACCCACCCTACCTCTTGGGAATGTGAGTGTTGTGTTCTCTAGACCGCTTCCTGTTGTCTGGGGGGCAACAGCATCTCTCGGGGACCCTTAGAATATTGGGATAATAGTCAAGTCCTGGGAGGCTAGCTGTATTATTTTATGTTTAGTCTCTGTGTGATGGGAAAGTGTAGAGCTTATCTGAAGTCTTGGCTGGAGCAGTCTGTGATACTGGACCACCTCGGCTAGCAGATCTGAAGTTATTCTGGATGCAGATTCTTGAGGAAACTGTAACTGAGGCATTCTGAGAGGCTGGATCATATTGTCTACTTGTCTTGTCTTTATTCGTGTCTGATCCTTTTGTTTTGAAGACATACCAACTTTTGGGGTGTGGGGTAAGAGCCTGAAAAATCAGAGAAGCAGAGAAGTCACAAGTCCTCCCTACCTGCTCTGTTCTTTCCTCCAGAGAGCCATACCTCTCTATGCCCCCCTTACTACTTCCTGTCCTATCTACAGTCCTCCAAAACCTCTGTAGTTAATTTTGGTTGGCTAGTGGCTAGCTCTACCCTCTGACGCCAAGCAAGCTTTATTTGTCAGAACGCGATCAAAATATCACACATTTCTTCTGTTTTGTCTAAAATGGAGGGATTTTAACTAACAAAAAAACTATCTACAATAAGTGTAATAACTATAAACAAATTTAATAATTACATTAACAACATTCAGTCCATTTGCATTTGACAAATTCAGAAAAAATATTTAAAAATCTATCCTGTTTTGGTGAATTCAAAGGGTTGTACCTAATTCACTTTCTCTCCTAACTTGTATTACCAACTCAAAACTATGTTTTGAAAACATACCAACTTTTAAAGGTAACATACATATCTGTATTAACATAAATATGGGATGTACAGGGTGTACAAGTCAACTAAAGATGATTTATTTTATGTTTGAGCAGGTAAAAGACATTTGTCAACTTTATAAAACTGAATAACCAAACTGTTAAGAGAACTCTGTAATCAACAAGATTTATCTTGTCTCATCCAGTCTCAGAGCTATTCCATGCAGAGGGATCAGCATTCACATCACCTGTCCTGTAGTTTTTACTGTCTTCATGTCCCTTCATGTCCCTCGTGTAAGGTCCTCAGGAGGTCTCCCCCATCAAATCTGATCTGTATGCATTTTGAAGGAACCCACAGCTTTTCATTTCCCAAGGAAACAAAAGTACAGCCTCTCCCCCAATGTGACACATTTCCTGACTTCCATTCTGAAGCCAAGACATCTCTAAAGTATCTAGGCTGGTTTAATTCAGCGGACCCTTCCACAATCCACTGTCTCTCGGCAGCTGTCATTCACTCACCAGCATCCAGGATCCAAGTGCCCTGTGTATTTCTTATCCTCATGGCTTACTTTTTATATTACTTTATTCTTTAATTAAAGACTTTACTTTAGGCAGATTTGTCTTAATTATCCTTAATTTACAATAATGTATTACCTTACACAAGATTAGAACTTGCTGGGCTAGGGTTTACAGTAGGGACTGGAGGAGCCTAGCGGCTAGCTTTGCCCTTGACAAGTTAATAGGCACCACAGACACATGTTAATGGAAGGGCCACAAGTTACTTTTGTCAGCTATAAGGAGAATGACTCCCTTCTTAGCAAACATTTTTCAAACCCCTGAGGGAATGGGGGCTTTGTCTAACGCCTGAACTTTATAGCTTTATCTCTGTTAAGTTTGAGCAGGAAAAAAAAATTCTCCACTGAAGCTCCTTTAGTATTAAAATAAACCTTTTATCTTATAAACATAGTCCAAGAGAAACTGGGAAGTTTCCTGATCCTTTTATAGTACACTATTACCGAATATACCAGTTTCTTACAAGATTCAGCTTATGAAAATAGTTCAACTAAATTAGCAAGGATAAGGAGGCTAGACATACATTTTCTTTTTTTTCTTTCTTTCCTTTTTTTTTTTTCCGTTTATCAAGACACAGAACTCTCTCTGTAGTCCGGATTGGCCTCGAATTGAGAGATCCACCTGCCTCTCCCTCCCAAGTGCTGTAATTAAGGGCGCAGGCCACCATGGGCTTGGCCTAGACATACCTTCATAAGCATGAATAGACCTTAGGGAAGGAGACATTCTCTAAGCCAGTGTTTCTCAACCTTCCCAATGTTTTGACCTTTCAATACAGTCCCCGTGGTGTTGTGACTCCCCTAATCACAGAATTATTCCTGTTGCTAATTCACAACTGCAATGTTGCCACTGCTATGAATCTCAATGCAAACATCCGACATGCAGATGGTCCTAGGCTACCCCTATAAAATGGTCTTTCACCCCAAAGGCTCGAGACTCATAGGCTAAGAAGCTACTCCAAGCCCTTTGCCAGCCTGCTCAGGTCATTGTATTGCTATATCATAAGATAGAAATATCCCTGCTTCTGGTGTTTAATATTTGGTGCTCATAGCCACGGCCTTAATTTTTAACCTTTATTTTTAGGTTCAAATACCAATAATAAAAACATGTTATAACCTTAAAATGTCCCATAGCCTTACAAATTTAACTGTTCCTTTAAAAATAGCCAGTTTTAACTTTTTTTTTGTAAAACTCTAAAGTTTCCCTTAAAAATGTTTAAAATCTCTCAACTGAGTGTTCCTGCAATATCAAAAATAAAGAACCTTTTTTTTTTTTTTACTTCAAGAGGGAGAAAACAGGGCGTGACCACAGTCCGCATAAGGCAAAACCACGCTCCAAAAGGGCAAACAATCCAAAGTCAGTATCTGGGATTCATTCACAATCCTTGGGATTTTTGAGAGGTTTGGATCACCTCTTTGGCCCCACCCTCAGCAGTATGTACATGACCTGCTTCCTGGGTCACAACCTGCTCCATTTCACTGTGACTGTCACGTGGCACTAGCACCTCCAAGTCTGCTGAGGCCCTCTTTAGGAACTCTGGCCCTGCCACACATTTGCAAACCTCAGCTGTTCCCCATGATCCCTTCGTGCCTTTAAAGCCATTATTACCTGGGTAATTCTTAAATTACAAAGTTTAGCTGCCAGAGCAGTGTTCCTTCTTGCATATAAAATCATGGAAGTGCAGCTTTAATACCTTATTAAACAAACATTGTTTTTAAATCCTATCTTTCATAGACCTTGTTTTCAGGGCAGTACAGGAATTATCATACAAAAATCCACCCTAATCTAAAATAACTTGGAGATGTATTGTTGCCTCCTCGGTAGGCCCGCTCGACAAGGTCACCTTCAATGGAGCCAGCAGTGAAGTCACATGACATCTATCTTTTCCGGTCCTAGCAAAGATGACAAACAGCCATGTGACTGCCTAAAGATGGTGGCAATCCAAAAATGGAATCACAGCCAAGGTTCCCTTAAAATTACCCCTGCATAGATTTTTAATTATCAACTCCCAGTGTTACTAGTTTTAACTTTTATTTTTCAGATTTTATAGATTATTTAACCATATTCAACAAAATACATTTATAAATCTTGACGTACAGAATCTTCACATAAACCAAGTCTAATTTTTTGGCTGTTCTGCTTTGTTTTCTTTTCCCTGACACTGTGCCAGGTGGCTCAGACTGACATAGGAAATAGAAGAAACTTTGAAATATGCCCGGGTCTAGGGAAGGGAGAGCCATAATCCAACTCGAGAGCCAGGTTTCCAGTAACAAAGAACAGCATAAAACAATTTTAATATGATCCACACCCAGAAGACCTTTGACCTCAGCTGAGCAGTGGTGGTGCATGCCTTTAATCCGAACACTTGGGAGGCAGAGGCAGGCAAATCTCTGTGAGTTCGAGGCCAGCCTGGTCTACAAAATGAGTTCCAGAACAAGCTACAAAGCTACAAAGAAACCCTGTCTTGAAAACAAGCAAACAAAAAGAAAAAAAAAGACATCTGACCTCCTACTAACCCTGATCCAGTGACCAGAGAGCTCAGAAATAAATTCTGAGCTTTGACCATAAATTCAGCCTTGTGCTGGCAGCTGGCACATAGAAACAGCAAAATATCTGACCCGTTTCAATCTCAGCTTCCCTTCCATACTCGCAACAAAACTTTAAAACAAACCAGCAAACACAGACAAAACTTTCCGAAAAAAACAGGCATACACAATTTTCTTAAGACATAGGCAGACAAAATTTTCCCCAAGAAACAAAACTTTTCAACTAGAACCAGAACCAGATGGGCAGGAGACAACTCACTGTATGCCCTGGATGGGAGAATATTGGGGTTGAACCCCTTCATGTGCCAGAAAGGGATCCCACAAAGCAGACCCAAACTCAGGAGGCCTCCGTAGACACTTGCTGCATTTCTCAGCATGGTGTTTCACTCAAACAGCCCACGAACTGAAGGCAGCCTCAGAACCTTGGACCATCCCAAAGCTTGTGCCTCCTAAAGCAATCCCTCAGCTCCAGAGTTCCAGAGTGAAGGTCTAGCTTTAGCATTTGGGCAGGTGGTCTGAATCTCACTGGGGTATAGATGAAGTTTTCCTGTGCTGGTAGCCACTCCCAAAAAATAACTCAGAAACTTAATATTAGTTGTAAATGCTCAGCTGTTAGCTCAGCCTTATTACTAATTAGATTTACAATTGAAATTGATCCATTTCTATTAATCTACATATTGCCACGTGGCTCGTGACTTCACCTGTCCTCCAGTATGTCACGCTCCCTCTGCAGCTTCCGGTGACTCCCCAGCTCCATTTTCAGTTTGACTGTCACGCCTAACATTATCCTGTTCAACTATTGGTCAGTCAGCTTTATTAAACCAATCACAGCAACATACATTCACATAGTATAAAGGAATATTCCACACTGGGGGTCTCCAGAAAATGTTAATCCCACCAGTCGAGAAAGAGACCACTATCACAGTTTAAAGCCAAATTTGAAACAAGCTTTAGTTAAATACTGATCAGGTGGATGGGCTCTAGTTCCTGAGAAATGGCCCCGAGTCAGTTTGCTGCAGCTTAAAAAGGAAAACCCATAACCCATTGCATTTCCCATCCGGCCCATTCAGGGGCAAGCATACCTCTTGACATACGTCCAGCCTACATCCAATCAGGGGTAAGCGCATATCCTGACAGACTCCCTGACTGTGAACCTCCTGCCCACACGTGATCAAGCACATCCCTGCAGATGGGTCAAGCAAACTGGTTTAGGAGACTGAAAACACTGGCTGGTTATCTCCCATAAACACAAGCCTCCAGCATTTCAGGAACCGTCTGTCCTGGGGCAAGGGACTGGCAGGTCAGAGGCATTTTTTGTTTCATGGATCTCTAAGGCACAGTGATTAAAACTGACAATGTAATTTGGCTCTCATACCTCCTCCGTAACTAGCTGGCTGCCTTGAGGCCTATGACAATGACAGCGAAGAAAGCTTCTCACTTCAGAGCAGCCAGAGAGCAGAGAAAGAGCCAGCCTTGAGCTGAACAGAGGCCTGAGAGCAGCATTTTATAACAGAAGGAAAGGAGCGAGAGATCAGTACTTAGACAAACCCTTACTGGCCTGCAGGATCAAAGGTCCCCAGAGATAGTAATGCAGACACCAAAAGGGAGGATAAGGTACTGTCCATATTCTGAGCATCTTGGATGTGACCTCCAGGACATCAGTGAAGACAGAGCTAACGTGGGCTCCACCAGACTCCAAATGTTGGTTATCTGTTGCCTATGTCTCCATAACCAACCCACCTGCCAGTGTTGGGCAGAACACGCTGAGCTATGGAAGAGCTAAAAAACAGCTGATGTTCCCGTGTTCCAGAAAGAAGCACCAGCATCCAGGTTAGCACAGAAAATAAATCTAGAGAAAGCACTTCAAGATTTTCTCTATTCCTGCTCACTGAGGTAAATTAAAGCTGAGTCATTGTCTTTGACGTGAGTGTTACAGGAAGTAACCACCAGGGGGCAGACTTTCATCACTAGAAAGCCTGGGTCTTAGCTCCCATTGGAGAAGCACACAGGTTATCTTCCTTCAGGAGGAAACACGTTTTTCCTTTGCATGTTTCATACCTAAACGTTATTTGTTGTTTCAAATCTTGACCAAGACTGCTGTGGGGAGTGCTGAATTGTAGGATTTTTCCCTCTCTTTGGTCTAACCCGGAGTGACTTCCCAGACACTAAACAGCGTTCTCTGGTTCTCTTTCTCAGTCTTCCAGATCCACCTGGTAGACTTAAGACCATTTAAAATGACGGCTTAAGGCTATTCCTACAATTAAAAAATATGAATAAATTGAAAGAAGACTGAAACTGCTTCCCGAGAGGAGCTAGTGTATGTTTTCCTTTCTCAGCCTCCAGCTGACAGTGAGGATGCTGGCCAAATCCTTGGCTGGCTTTTCAGACCTAGAAGGCTTCCCTGCTCTTCATTTCCCGCCGCTGGCTGACTAAAGTCCTGCTGTGAGAAGCAGCCATGGTGAGGTTCATATCAAAGGTGAAGATTTCGCTATCTCACACCAGTTAAGGTGTATGCATGTGGCGGGGGCTGGAGAGCAGGGAAGACTGAGGCAGGAGAATTGCTGCAAGTTCAAGGCCCGCTCTGTCTAAATAAGTGAGACCCAGGAGCTAGAGAGATGACATAGCAGGTAAGACCATGATTAATCAAGCATGAACGCCTGGGCTTTACTCCCCAGCACCCACACAGAAGCTGGGACCGATCATATACAACACACACTAATTAATTAATTAAAATTATACCTTTAGTAAGATAATAATAATAATAACCCTGTCTCCCCAGAAAGGGAAGATGTGGAGAGACTGGAACACATACACTTACGTGTTATTGGCTAGACTGTAAAGTAGTACAGTTGCTAAGGCAACCGATATGATGGTTCCTTTAAAAAAAAAAATGGGCGGGATATAGAAATACTATGTGATGCTGTGATGCTGGACTGGAGAGATGGCTCAGCGGTTAAGAGCACTCCCTGCCCTTTCAGAGGTCCTGAGTTCAATTCCCAGCAACACATGGCTGTTCACAACCATCTGTAATGGGGTCGGATGCCCTCTTCTGGCCCACAAGCATACATGCAGATAGGGCATTCATACATGGAAAAAGGAAATACTGTGTGACCAACAGCTGCTTGGTGTACCGTATTCCCAGAAGAGGTGAAAGCGGAGACTTGAGCAAACGTGGGCACCTCTAGTTTCATCACATGATTCACGATGACCAGAAGGTGGAAGCAAGCCAGTTAATGTCCATCAAACAATTAACACCAGGCAAAGTGTGATATGTGCTCGCAATGGCAAATTCGTCAGCCCTGAGAAGGAGTGGAGACTCGAACACATGCTGCGATACAGACGGGCATTGAAAGCGTCGTGCCGAGCGGCACAGAGCAGACTGGAAAGAACAAAGACAGCGCCACTGTTTATGGACACCTGGAATGGGCATTGTCACTTAGCAGGGGTCATTGCCCACGGCGGAGGGAGGAGGCCACAGGAGCAGACTGTTGCGTAGTCACATTCTAAATCTCTGGGTGTGACAATGACGGTGGTCACACACCAATAGGAATGTGCTTAAAGCCGCTGAATTGTGTGTTCAGAAATAATTGAAATGGTAACACTTTATATTACATATGTTTTACAAAGATTTTAAAAAATAAGTAGATTCCTCTACTACTGGTTCTATAGGTTTGGGAGAAAACACAGGAATTCTCAATTTTAAGCCCCACCGGTAACCTTAACTACAAATGGTTCTGTACTCCTGTTCCAGCAAACAGCAACCTTATCTTTGTTTCAGGAGGTTGTTTATGACCAACCTGTTATGTTTATGTTCTCTTCTGTGACCCTGTTTATTTGCTTGCCAAGCTCCCCATTTGGACTCCCTACCCCTGAGCTCTAACAACCTTATTTCCCCACGTCCCTCTCTGAAACCCATATTAGGGGCGATGGTCGCTGGACCTGTATATTCAGCTGTGCACAATAAAATGGCTGCTCCAGTTTGGCCAATGGGATGGTGGTCTTCCACTACTGACTGTGGCTTCAACACTTTCCCTATGGGAACTACTATTTCCAGTTTCTTGTGTGTCTTACCAGAGACTTTTCATTCAGTTACAAACATACCTGTTTACCACTCTAGCGCGGTGGGACCTGGGAGAATGGAGCCTAAATATGAGGGGGACTAAAGTCTCCTCCAATAGCCCACTTTATTCCCTTGTACTCTGAGGATTAAGAGGAGTCACATGAATAAAGTCTCCAATCACAGTGCAAGCCAAACGTGCAGGCAAGCTACGTGCAGCAAGAACAAGTTTCCCTATAGGTGTATATAAACAAATAGCAATAGCCGGGTGTAATTAATGATGTGAAGTAAACTCACTCCTAGCCACCACACCTGGAAGGGACCCAAGAGCATAATTCAAAAACAATTCAGTGTTTTTGAAGAAACGGAGGTCACAAGAGTCTTAGTTTCTTGGAGTTTGCTCACAAGCTCAGAATTCTCACGTAACTCACTCTTGGACCTTGTGTTCCGACATGTATGATACACTATCTGTCTTCCTTTGGGACACACATAGACACACGAATGATGACATACTTTTCTCGTTGTTCTCCATTAAGTATGTACATCTGTATCTGTATTTCTTTCTATACCAGAGATCATTTTTTATCCACATAGATTGTGTTGCTTCAATTTTTCCATAATTTTCTACTATGTAGACCTAACATAGTTTCTTTATCCAGTTCCCTTTTTTTGTTGTTGTTGTTTTTGGGACGAGATCCCTCTACTGTCCCTCACAGTTGTCTGTCTGTCCTGGAACTCACCATGTAAACCAGGCTGGAACTCACAGAGATTCACCTGCCTCTGCCTCCAGAGCACTGGGATTAAAGGTGTGCACTACCACACCCAGCCGACCCAGTTCCGTTTCATGGAGGAATATGTTGTCTACAGTTGCCAAAATGCTACCCCTAAATCCTTGCAGTTCATTCTCCTGCAGGTGAAGTCTTCTGTGGGACTGTCAGGTCAAAGGCTGTGGTTGATTTTCGGCTGTGATGGACACTGTCAGTGGCCTTCTGACTAGACTGCACTAGCTCACAGGGCAGGGTTAGCCCTCTTTGCCTCTCCAATGATACAGGAACTTCTTGCAGCCTTAACTTTCTTTTCTTATCAGTAAAGCGGAACTTGTCCAGGAGTTAAGCATCCGTCTCCTCTGTGAACTGACTCTTCAGATGCTCGTGTCTGTGTTGTGCTAGATTTTGTTGATTACTTTTCTTTTCTCCTTTTTACTTGTGTAAATGTTTTACCCATTGAGAATGTAAGTTTTGGAAGGCACTTGCAGCCAAGCCCCAGAGCCTGAGTTTGATCACTGGGACCTACATGTTGGAAGGAGAAAACCAATTCCCCAAAGTTGTCTGGTCTCCGTAAGTGAACTGTGGCACACATGCACGCATCCAGGCCCACATACATGCACTAAATAAATAAATGTAATAAAAAGGATGTTAGTTTTAGGTTTTTGAGCATTTAAAATGTCTCCACCATCTTTGTTTTACCTTCCTATGGACTTTGTTTTGCCACGAAGGAGAGTTTAATGAAATTGAACTTATTTTCTTTTATGGCTTCTGGATTTTGCAGCACACTCAGACCTAAGTTTCCATGTGTCTTTTCGATGTTCCTTTGATTTTTATTCTCACACATAAACCTTGACTGCATTTGGAATGTGTTTTAATATAAAGTGTGAAACGGGGAGCCAGCTTTTTCTGGCTACTTCATTCTCCCAGCATTTATTGCCTTTCCTCCATGGATTTGAAATTCTGTCTTTATCACATAGTAAATTCCTATTTGCATTTCTGAACGTTCAATTTCATGCACATATTAATTTTTATTCCCCTATGTCATTTATAAGAATGATTAAGCATAATTATCAAAAAGGGGGTCAATGGAACATAGCTTAGTAGTAAAGTAGTTGTCTAGTATGTACAAGGCCCCAGGGTTCAATTCCCAGGACCAAAGGAAAAAAGCAAAAAACAAAACCTAACCCTCTTTCCAGTTTCCAGTTTGGGTAGGGGCTAGCGGCCAATCTCTGACTTGTTCAGAGTCAATTAGTCCAGTACAATAATCCCTAAAGGAATAATTCCAGGATGGAGTTACTTTCATGTCCGTTAGAAGGAAAAGAGTTATTATGGTAAAATCATGGCTTTGGAAGAGAGACAGATCTGGGTTTCCATGTCAAGCCCACACTTACTTAGCTGTGTGACCTTGGGTGAGGTCCTTAGTTACTTAGCTGGTCTTTAGTTCCTTCATTCATAAAATAGAAATCAATACAGCCCTTCAGCCAATGAGTCAATTGAACAACAGAGGAAGGCAGTGTGCTCACACTCGTGCATGGTAGATAGCAAATTGTTATTTGTGTTGCTCCTAAGACTGAAGCCGCGGGTGACTAAACTTGTCTTCATTTGCCTGGATGTTTCCCATTTTACCACTGAAATCCCCAAGTCTGGCAATCCACCAATCCCAAGAAGAACCAGGGCAGTTGTTCACCAGAACAGCTGCCATGTACAGTTTTTCCTCCACAGAGCCCGCACCACTCAGTCCTCACACTCAGCAACTCAGTTCTTCCAGATACATCACAAACGCGTGCTTCTTCTGCAAACAGAACACATGTTCCTGTCTCCTTCCAGTAGAGAACCCCCTCCCTAGGGCTAGTAGGCATTCTTGGGTCATCAGAGCCTAATCTGGGATTTCCAACCAAATCAAGATCAAAGAGGTATTGGGAAGGGGATTGGGGCAGGGGGCAAATAGGGCTCAACTAAGAGAGAAGGCGAAGGGTTCCAGGGCTTGGAGATGGGAAGGCTTCTCTCTCTTCAGGAACTGCAGTTTCCCCAGGGCTGACTTGCTAGACGTGAAGATCATTTTCTTCCTCCTCCAACACCCTGCGACAGTCAAGCCATGGAACCTGGGGAGTAGGGTAGCGCTTTATGTGTTTCTCAGCTGGGCCTGCTCTGAGTCCACACAGACAAAAGTGCCAGGCCCTGGCTGGCTGTGTCAGAGAAGCTAAATTGGTTTAGATTAATTATGCAACAGAAAGAGGCTGGACAGAAAGCCAGAGGCTACCCCATCCCTTTCATGGACTAACTACGAAACCCCGAGCCACCACTTCCCATGGTCTCCCTGCAACGGGTCAAGGCGTCCTCTGCATTACAGGGACTCCCATAATTTGCCAGCCCTCCATCTTTGTTGGAAAACAGAGAACTAAGTTTAATGGGCCTTTAGCATTTAATTAGCGTCCTCTGTGGCTCAGCCCTGGCCACTGACACAGGAGCAGTGGTTCCCGTTAGTGTCACTGGGAAACCATCTCGCTAGGATGCGCCCACCACCCAGGTTTCATTGGCTCCTTCCCTAGAAGGGAGAGTTGTAGAGGGAGCCCAACAGGAAACTGAAGAAAGGGAGACACTGGTGTGGGGAACACCCACCATTTCACGGTCACCCTCCCCCCACACCAACTTCTTGCCAGGCATGTCTTTCATCTGGCCTCAGAAAGCAAACTCTAGATCGGGCAGAGTCTGGCTTGGCAGGACAAAACCACCGTCCCCGGCCAAGCTGCCCAGAGTGACCCACATTCTTTCTTGCTGTCACATCTTCTCTCATTGAATTTGAATCTCGAGCCAGCCATTGAGAGGACTGACCCTTCCATGAGGAAAACACCCTAAAACAGCGTGGCAAACTGGGACTCGAATGTGGGTCCGCCCCCGCCCCAGCCATTCTCATGACGTCATCATGTTGGGACCCAGCCACTGCTGAGTATCGCTCTGCCTGTGTTGCTTTTGTTCTCCGCTGACAGCGTCCAGTAGTTACAAGAGACACTACTGCCTAGAACGCACGAGGTATTCATTTTCTTGGCCTCACAGGGAACTTTGTTCATCTTGCCTGTGAGTTCCTGCTAATTAGATCCCCAGAATTATGCCTATTTATTACAAAGCCAGGTCTTTGGGGTTTCCTTTGAGTCTGGGGGTTACTCTGTGCTTTCCTGTGACATTTGCTTTTTTCTTAAGCTAGAGCAGGTCCATCACTATTACTTACAACCAATGAGACCTAGTGTTTTAGTATTTATTTAATATTTTTTAACTGTCTAAATTTTTTCCTTGAAATTGCACTGTAGCTGGGTGTGAATCCCACCTACTCTAAGGACTGAGGCAGGAGGATGTGAAGTCCAAAGCCTGAGCAGTCGAGGGAGACCCTAACACCCACCTTCATCCAAAGAACCAAAGTAAGAGGGGTGGTTGTGGCAGAGGGGCAGCATGGGTCTTTTCATGCTGGCTCCAGGCTCCTGGTTGGGATTCTCTCTGCTCATATAAGGTCCCCAGGCAGGCTCAGACCAGGCAAGGGTGTGGCTTCTCCAAATGTCTGGGGAATAGTTCTCTGGGTGTGTGGCAGGACCTGCAAGGACTTGGGGGAGGCAGTGGTTAGTAGTTTCTGCAGTATGAACTTCTGAATCTGGGTGCATCTGGCCAAGGGCAAAGGGTAAGAGGTTAGCCCATCTTCCCCAGTCTCAAGGATATATGTTCAGTTTACCTGTCTTGAACTTTGTGGCTTCTAGGCACAATGTAGTTGTCAATCAATATTTTGGACCTTTGCCAGACTTAGAGAAACTTGGGCCATGAAGGCCGGGCCATTGTCAAACCACAGGGAGAAGCACAACCCGTATTTATTGTAATATCTGGGCCTGAGTAACCTAGCAGCTTTAGATGTCCCCAGATATGTGGCCTGGTGGAGTTTCGTGTCTGTCTGTCTTCCAATAACAGCAGGGAGTTAGGACAACAACAGTTGTCTTAGTCTGTGTTGGGGTCCCAGTCAGGCTGGACAGGAGGGAAAACCTGCTCTATCTGGACTGCACTGTCCCACCAGGCCCCGCCCCACCTGAAGGAGCCTTTTTATTCTTTGCAGAGGCTGAAGGCTTTTGAGTTTTCTAGTTATACAGACCATTAGTGGAAAAGGAGATGTGGACCAAGCAGTCCGAGCCAGTAGGGAGTGCTAAGAAAGTGGGGTTGGGAGAACAAGTGGAGGTTTGGGGTTTCTCTGGACAACCTGGCAGAACCAAAAGGACTTGTGTCCCCAAAAACAAGGCACAGGTCACAAATGTGGTGATGTGTACCTTTAGTCCCAGCACCTGGGAGGCAAAGGCAGGTAGGTCTTTTTGAGTTTGAGGCCAGCCTGGTCTACAAAGCAAGTTCCAGGACAGCCAGGGCTACACAGAGGAACCCAGTGTCAAGAAACCATTTTTAAAAAGTCACAGGTCTTGAGCCAGGGTGGGAGGGCAGGGTCTTACACCAGAGAAAGTCACTGGTTGATAGAAGGAGACTGGTCAGATGGCCGATCTCCTAGTCACCATGTTCCAGACAGCCTCAACTGTCACTAGGCCACCCGCCTACAAAACAGAGCCAGTCGATTTTGTAGGAGATCTGGAGTTTTACAGGAGAAACAGACATCATATTCTTTCTTACCCTTGGGCCTCTGTGGCCACTACCAGCCATCACTGGTGGTGTCACCATAGCAACAGTAGCTGCTGCAGCCATAGTTACTGCTGGACTGGCCTCTGGGGGTCTTGCTGTGGCCCCCAGAAATGTTATGAGGTATCTATCCTCCAGGGAAGACCATTCAGACACACGTTCAAGCCAATAGAAAGTTCTTATTAGCTGGCGGGCAACTACGCTGGGTGTTTGGGACCCTAGTTCGTCCAGAACCTTTCTCAGGGCGGGCTTTTAAGTACAAAAACCACATCCTGGGTTGACATGCCTCATTTATCAAGAACAGTTAGCCAGATGCAGAACAACAGAAGCAAAAAAGCAAAGTTAGTACATTTAGGGGCTTACCCAGGTCTATGGACTTTGATGGATGAGGTTCTTGTTTTTGGTTGATGGTGCTGCCTGTGTGCTGGGTGTGCTGGGTTCCATGGCCTGAATGATGCTTCCATTATGGCTTCAGTTGTGCTAAGACCTGGAGGCTTGTTACCCACCCTTCCTTCCTTCATTTCTTCCTCCCTCCCTCTTTTCTTTCTTTCTTTCTTTCTTTCTTTCTTTCTTTCTTTCTTTCTTTCTTCCTTCCTTCCTTCCTTCCTTCCTTCCTTCCTTCCTTTCTTTCTTTCTTTCTCTCTCTCTCTCTCTCTCTCTCTCTCTCTCTCCCTTCCTTCCTTCCTTCCTTCCTTCCTTTCTTTCTTTCTTTCTTTCTTTCTTTCTTTCTTTCTTCTTTTTCGGTGCTGAAAAATTGAACCCATAGCCTCAGGTATGCTAAGTACAAGACCTGCCACTAAGTTCCACCTCCAGCCAATTTAAACTATTTTTAACAGTCCAACAATATTAAAGGACAGTGTAAGCACTGTGGGATACACATTGGGTTTAGAAATCCAGAGCTCTGGGTCCACCTTTTAGCTCTGGCATAGCAATATTTTATATATGAACATGACTTCTGGGAGGCATAATGTTTGATAATGCCAACAGAATATGCTGATAATTACCATGGAAGGAAGAGAGTACAAGTTCAGATAATTTCCATAACCCTGGCCAAGAAGCAGAACCTGACTGGTGCCAGTGATTTGAGAAACGAAGCCAGTGCCGAGGCTTGTGTGAAGGAAGGAGGCAGATCCTCTGGATTTGCAGAGCCTGGAAGATACCTTCAGTGATGAAAAGCATCTATCTGGATTAGGTGGACTCCGATAAGTAGGCGGATTATCTGGCTTCCTCAGCTCAGAACTGGCTGAACTTGTCAGACAACTTCATGGCATCCAGGAAGGAGGAAGGAGGCAAGAGCTGCTTAAATCTAGTGCAAATAAGGTACATGTTGAGTTGGCAGCTGGCAGCTGGCAAGTCAGCCAAATTCAGGTCTACGGACTGGAGTGGAGGGGAAGAAATGGCTGACTTCAGGTGCAGCATGATCTTCAATTACCAAGCAGCACTATGACCCAGAATTGTATTAATGAGCCCAAGATTGTCACCAACTGAAATCACAGATGTTTTCAAATCATATTACTTTGTTGTAGCCACCATAAAACATTTTTATCACTACTTTGAAATTATGGTAAAAACTTGACTCGCTGCTATAGAGCTTGTGGTTTGTTTATCTGTGTTTTGGTTTTTTGAGACAGGGTTTCTCTGTGTAGTTTTGGAGCCTGTCCTGGAACTCACTCTGTAGACCAGGCTGGCCTGGAGCTCAGAGAGATCCGCCTGCCTCAGCCTCCCAAGTGCTGGGATTAAAGGCGTGCACCGCCACTGCCCGGCTAGAGCTTGTTTCTTAATGCATAAAGTATGCCATTATTATTATATCATTATTATTGTATTACATAGCTTATTTTTTGTTTTGTTTTGTTTTTAGATAGAATCTCACTGTGTACTCCTGGCTGGCCTAGAACTCACTATAGAGCACACTGGACTTGACCTTACAGAACTCTACCTACAACAGCTGCCTCCCAAGTGCTGGGTTAAATGTTTGTGCTATCATGCCTAGACCTTTTAAAACTTTAAAACTTAAACTTTTAAAACTTTCTTGAATTTACTGTGTATGTGCATTTGTGGTGTCTGTGTATGTTTGTGTGTGTGCGCGTGATTGCGTGTGTGCATGTGTGCAAATGCATAGGCATATATGAAGAGGTCAGAGGACTTACAGAAGTCACTTCCAACTGTGGGTCCTGGGAATTGAACTCAGGTTTGGTGGTAAGTACCCCTTCCCACTGAGTCATCTTGCCAGCCCTAGCTTTTGAGTTTTTCTTTTTATTACATTTATTTATTTATTTATTTATTTATTTATTTATTTATTTATTTATGTTTTTCAAGATAAGGTTTCTCTATGTACCAGTCCTCACTGTCCTGGGACTCACTTTGTAGACCAGGTTGGCCTTGAACTCACAGAGATCCCCCTGCCTCTGCCTCTAAGTGCTGGAACTAAAGGCATGCATCACCATGCCCTTTTTAAACATTTATTTACTTAGTGTGTGGGTGTACATGCATGCCACCGTACATATGTGGGCGTCAGTGGACAATTTGTAGGAGTTAGTTCTCTCTTTCTATCACGTGGATCCTGGACCCCAAATTCAGGTTTGGCTTGGTGGCAGGCCCCTTTATTTCTGAGCCAGCTTGCCAAACCCATGGCTTTGTTTTTGTAATTGTATTCCAGTGTAATTTATTTTCTAATCTTATCTATGTTATGTGTTCCGACAAGGGCCCTAAGGGCTCCAAAGGTTGATCCTTGGAGCTCTCTTCTAGAAACTGTCAAATGGAATAGCCCAAAGCTTCCTGTCACAGCTGTGCTCTCAGCCTTTCTGTGTTTGGCAGTGCAGGAGTGGAACCAAGCCTTGAGCAAGCTGGGAAATTCAGCCCGTTACCAATCGGCACCCTCCCCGCCATTTTAAAAAGCATTTACGAGCTCTTTCTTACTTAGACATTATGTTCTGTGAGGAAACAAGAAGAGCTCATAAAACAGAATCCCACTCCTGGGTTTGTTTTGTTTTGTTTTTTGTTGTTGGTGGTGGTGGTTTGTTTTGTTTTTTGTTTTTGTTTTTGCTTTGTTTTTGTTTGCTTGGTTGGTTGGCTTTAGTTTTTCAAGACAGGGTTTCTCGGTATAACTGCCCTGGCTGTCCTGGAACTTGCTCTGTAGACCAAGCTGGCCTTGAACTCACAGATCAGCCTCCCTCTGCCTGTGCCACCCTGCCCAGCTCCCATTTCTGTTTTTGTTTTGTCTTGTTCGTTTTATTTATCATTAGCATTTATTTATTTATTTATTTATTTATTTATTTTTCGAGGCAGGGTTTTTTTGTGGAGCGTTGGCTGTCTTGGGACTCACTCTGTAGACTCAGGCTGACCTTGAACTCACAGAAGTCCACCTGCCTCTGCCTCCTGAGTGCTGGGATTAAAGGCATGCATCATCCCTGTCCAGCACCATTTCTGTTTTAAACAAACACACACAGACACACAGACATGTGTGCCCCCCCACACACACCATAGCATACCTGTGGAGTACCATTTGTTGGAGTTGGTTCTTTCCCTCCACCATGTCATACTTGGGATAGAACTCATTTCATCAGATTGGTAGCAAGGGCCTTTGCGTTAAGCACTATTGTAAAGTAGTCCTAGAGTCCTCTCATTTACCCAGCCGGGAGGTATTTGTCTGATGTCTGATGTGTGCTAGGTGTATGCACGGGATGGAGAACGATTGGGGAAAACATCAGAATGGTCATTCTAGTGGAAGGAAACGAGGATTAAATAAGTAAATTCTTTTCAATTCACCCAGGGACTATGCTAAAGAGCTGTTACACCACTAACTTGGGAAAGGGTGGGTCAAAGGTCTCTGCAGAAAAGATACTGGAATGGAGCCTGAATAACAAGGAGTTAGCCAAGGGAAGCTGTAAGGCTGTGTTCTGGGCAGAGATAACAGCAAGTTGGAAGTACTGTGATTTAGCAAATAAAGACAGAGTGCTGGTTATATTGCAAGTTCACCTGAGCCAAGGAAAATGTCTCAGTGTATCTAAAATGAGATATATTTAAACAATTTTTTTTTTTTTTTGGTGTGTGGTTTAGCTGACATTTGAGTTTAGTGGGATGTTCTGCATGTTAACACTATGAAGGCAGACTAAACAGGGAACCGGAGCTGGAAAGATTCCTGGAGAGCAGGGCACCCCAGAGGGTCAGGGGACAGCAGGGAGGTGGCAGGATCCAGATCTCGGGCCACACAGAAGAAAGTTCCCCAAACCAAAATTACTCAGAAGGTTGTTCTGAGACTGATATTCCTCCAGCTCAATGAAGTCGTTGGCTTTACCTTCCTACAACCCTATGGCTTCTGGGAAAGGGCTCTTGGAAGATGAACAATTGTCTGGGCTGCTATGCCTGGGTGGTGCCTGGGGAGCCCTCGGGCCACTGGCAGACTTGCCTGGACATAGCGTGCGGTATACATTGTTCGGTCTGAGCTCTTAAGTGTTCTTTGCCTGTTTGTTTGTTTAATTCCTGGGCTTTTGTATGTGGTCCCCTATAAATCTCCCTTTTCTTAAGGGCTGTGTTTGACAACTTCATTTCCCCCCAACTGGACACATTTCCCCTGCTAAGGGTCAAATAGACTAATTACCCTAAACGGAGTATCGGAGACACCCTTAGGCTCACACACTGGGAGTGTCTAATTCTGAACTTATTAATAGAAGAATCTGATGAGATCATATCAGCAGAGGTGGTGACGTCCTCAAAGCCCAGCCTTGTGCCTTTTGGAAAATGAACTCCTGACCCCTTCAGCAATGGCCTACCTCACAGCAGAATACCCTATGAAAGATACTCTGAATTTCCACAAGAAACTTGGAGTGGAGGCACAGGCCTGAAATCCCTGTACTTGGGAGGCCGAGTCAAGAAGATCACTCCAAGTTCCAGCCAGCCTGATCTGTATTCCTAGTAGGCCAACCAGGACTACATAGTGAGACCCTATCTCAAAAACCCCCAAAACAATCTGGGCACAGTGGCGCATGTCTTTAGTTCCAGCAGTTGGGAGGTAGAGGCAGACAGAGCTCTGAGTTCCAGGCCAGCCTGTTCTACATAGAAAGTTCCGTGCCAGTCGGGACTATGTAGTGAGGCCCTGTCTCAAAAACAACAAACAGGCAAAAACATCCCTGCCAAAATTTTCATATGAGAAAACAGAGGCCCTTGTGGGTCACGATTAAGAACCCCAGACTGGTAATGGTGCTGGGACACTGGTTCAGCACTAACTCCCTGCTCAGTGCATCTTCTAGCCAGATTGAGTTTGGCATGGAGAGTGGGGGATAGCGTGGAGGAGTGGGCATGGTAACATGGTCAGCATGGACCATCAGCTGACACTTGTGAGGTGCTTTAACACAAAAAAACGCTTCCCTGTGGAGCCTCGTTCTGGTAGGCGGGACCTCATTCTGGCAGGCTTAATTCCCTGCAGGCTGACAACCTGGAACTCGGAGAGGTTAAATGACTTGTCCAAGGTCACACTGGCATTAAATGGAGGACGAGGAGTCAAACCTAGATCTTTGGTCTCCAGATCTCTCTGCGTTCCAGGCCAGAGTGGTCTACATAGAGAATTCCACGCCCGCCAGGGCTATATAGTGAGACCTTGTCCCAAAAACCTGGAGAAGATAGACAAGGAGGAGCAGGCTGGCATTAGTGTCTCAAAAAGCAAGAATTGGCAGGGGTTTGAAGAATGGCCTTTGAAGTCAGGGAGAGGACCAGTTTGTGCTATGTGGAGGTCACCATCTTCTCCGTCTCTCATGTCCTCTTGCCTCACACCTTATCAGAGGGGTGTCAGCACCTCCACTGTGTAGAGGAGAGACTGAGGCTTGGGGAGACTAAGGGGTCACACAGCTGGTACAGAGCAGGCTCGGGACTTGACTCTTGGTATGTTTGAGTTGAGAAACTCAGCAGGTCTCCACTCCTTCCTTGTTTCCTGTGGAAAGTTGCCCTCTTTAGAGACTTTAGCCAGGGCTTGAGGTGTGCCCCAGCTGGTAGGGGGGACCCAGCAGGTAGCCCCCTGACTTGATCTCCAGCACCACACGAACTGGGTATGATGATGCACAGCTGTAATTCCAGAACTCCAGGGGCGGAGGCAGGAAGAGCAGAAGGTCGAAGTTCATCCTTAACTACATAGCAAGTTCCAGGCCAGGCAGGGCTACGTGAAAACCTTTACCGAAGTCCTTCTTTCCTCCGTGGGCTGTAGATTTGCTTTGGTGCCCGAAATAAAGCTCTTCCTGAGTCCACGGTCGAGTACCAGCCTTGGCTCTGCAGACCCTCTGACCACTCATTCTCCTCCGTCCCAGAACCTCCTTTACCGACAGCCCTGTCGCACCCCTCCCCCGAAGACCACCAGCGCTAGGCAGGAAGCCGAGCTGAACTGCCTCGTGTTCATGCAGGAACGCGTCCTGTCTCCCTCTTCTTCCCCTCCCTCTACTAGTTTTTGTTTCCAAAATACTCACGATATGTTTTCCCCAACCAAGGGTCTGCGAGGAGCTGGTACAGAAATTCCCCCACTGCTCTTACCTCCTCCAGAGAATCACCTAGATTTTCTGCTAGCCCAGACTTTATTCAGTCCCAACACATAGTAGGTTTTCAGCAAGTCCTTCTGCTCTGAAACAGCAGAAGAGGTGGACGGGTTGCCGGGGGTGTGTGGTGGGGGAAAGCTGGGATCATTTTGAAAGGCTATCATTACTAATGTTTCTCTTGTTTAGACATCTTTTGTAGCTAATGGATCTCTCCAGGCTTGGCGTCTGGGACATTCCTCAGAAGCCTCCCCATTAGGCGAGCCACCGGATAACCCTCTCATCCTCTGTGGGAAAGCTGAGAGTAGGTCAATATGTTCCCCTAGTTTGTAGTTCCCACACGGTGAGTGGAGCATGCTGCCGGCCATGGGGTACCCACGCCTCCCGCTTGGCAAGGGTCTATGATCACTGGAAAACAAGTGAAGATATAAGTCCAAGAGAAAACAAAATATAGTCAGAAAATGTAATTAATGTTTATTTTCAGCAATAAACTGCCAAGCATTTGGAGAGTGTAGATGAGGGTGCATGGGGATTCTTTCTACCTTTTTTTTTTTCAGTATTAGGGATTCAACTCAGCCCCTCACATACATAGGCAACAGCTCTACCACTGACCTGCATCTCCAGCCATCTCTCAACTATTTTTGAGTACTAAAATTTCACCTTAAAATATCTCAAAGTGAAATGTCACACAGGTAAAGAATACATTTGACAGTGAGGTGTGTAAGGACCCAAGATACAGCATGTTTCAGAGGAAGACAGACAGACAGCAGAGTGGTTTAGATGATGGCGTAGGGCCAGGGAGCTGGACTCCTTGTCCACTTAAGAGACTGCATACCTTAGACAAGTTATTTAACCTCCTTCAGCTCTGGTGTCTTCACCTACTGGGGATGCAGATTGGAGTTGGATGGGAGGATGCAAACATAGTGTTAAGGACAAGGCCTGGCACTAGCAATAACCCAGGAGATGGTCGGTGGGAGCAAAATGAGGCACAGTTCTCCCCTGTCCAAGCCCTATGACTTCTCAGTCTCTGGTACCCCAGGTCTCAGTGTCCACGTTGTAGATGTTGTAAGGGAGGAGATCACTTGTTTCCCAGTCGCCTGACAGCTTAGACCCGAAAATAATCACACAGAAACTGTATCAGTTAAATCATTGCTTGGCCCATTAGCTCTAGCTTCTTATTGAATAACTCTTACATATTAATTTAATCCATTTCTATTAATCTGTGTATCACCACGTGGCTGTGACTTACCGGCTAAAGTTCCATCAGGTGTCTATCTCCAGCGGGGGTTACATGGCTTCTCCCTGACTCTGCCTCCTTTCTCCCAGCATTCAGTTTAGTTTTCCCCACCTAGCTCTGTTCCCCTATAGCTCTGCTATAGGCCCAAAGCAGTTCCTTTATTAATCAATGATATTCACAGCATACAGAGGGGAATCCCACATCACATAGACTCCCTGGTGTTGGCTCACATGCGGAACAGGCCAGAGTATCTGCCCTTAGACTGTTTTCTGAGGTTTCTAACTGTCTTGTTTATTTATTTATTTTCTTTAAGATAGGACCTCAAGGCTGGAGAGATGGCTCAGCAGTTAAGAGCACTGATTGCTCTTCCAGAGGACCCAGATTCAATCCCTAGCACCCACATGGCAGCTAACAACTGTTTGTAATTCCAGTTCCAGGGGAACCGACACTCATGACAAAACATCAATATACATAAAATTAAATAAAAAAAATTAAAAAAAGAACCTTAGGCTGGTCATGACCTAAGAACCTCCCGTCTCAGCCTGTAGAGTGCTGGGATTCCAGGTGTGCAACACCCTGTCTCATTAGGACTGCTTATTTTAAAAGGCCAGCAGGAAAGATGCTTATGAACACCTCTTGTTTTATAAACTTGGGGACATAGACCCCTTTCCATTAGTTCATTCGTTCATTTGTGTAACATGTGTTAGTTGGACGAGGAAGTTGGGAACCACGGACCAGGCCCCGTATTAGACACGTGGAATGCAGAACAGAAGTGACCTGTCCTTGCCCCCTTGGGTGCTCACTCCCTAGGAACTAGCCTTTCTCTGTGGTTTCCTCTGGCTTCCAGCCTCCTCTTCAATACCCAGCCTTGCTCAATCATCCAGACACAAAAACCCTTCACTATAGGATCCAGACAGCTCAGGCTCACATAGTCACGTAGGCCAGGCACACAGCACGTTGGCAGTGCTGTAGACGATGGGGGGTCATGCAAGGTACAAAGCTGCCACTGTCTTATCTGCCATCTCTTCCCACCCCAGTGTCTTCCATTCCACATCAGCTATATGTATATTTTACCTAGTTTATACCCGAGACTGTTTATCACCTGTGCACCAGGAATGGGGACCAGTCTCGGAGTACTCGAGACTCTGGGTTCAATCCTCAGCCCTGCAAAACAGACACCCAGTTTTCCTCTTTCCATACAATATCCCTTCTTCCCAAACTTGCAGTCTCTCCTGTGAGGACTGGATCCTCATCCTGTCTACCAAGAGCCCATAATTCCAAGCATCAACGTAAGTCAAGACCCCTGCCCAGCCTCGCTCCATGCGGATTTTGTGCTCCTTTTCTCCCAGTGCTGAGCGGCCTGTGTCTTCCAGGCAAGTGAGTGACCTCCCACTGGATGAAGTCCGCACCCTGCCTCATCCGCTTTACAGGAAAGCTGCAGGGACATCCAGAACACAGCAAACTAGATGAACCTCACCTTCCTTTCTACCTTAATAAACGTGTGAGATGGATTTATCCCGGGTCTTCTCAGTGAAAACAATTTCTTTTCCCTTTAGAACATTATTTTAGTGTTGCTTACTGCTTATGCTCTATAATCTATAGAGAAGAAGTCTTCTAGAGTCTTCACAGATGAGGCCTACTAGCCACAAAAAATTATTAACCACATTTTGTTTTGTTTTGTTTTTCGAGATAGGATTTCTTTGTGTAACAGCCCTGACTGGCCTGGAATTTGCTTTATAGACAAGGCTGGCCTCAAACACACTGACATCCACCTGCCTCTGCCTCCCAAGTGCTGGAATAAAAGATGCACACCACCACCACCTGGCTATTAACCACATTTTAAAGGAGAGCCCCAGGTGCATTCTGCACGGTGAGACAACCGAGTATAAGATTCTGTTTCTGGAAGGGAAAGATGCGTAGCAGTTAACTTGTGTGTTTCCATTATGAAAAAGTAAGTTTTGGTAAAGGTGAAGAGCCCGACTCTAGATACAGTCTGGGTTTGGCTTTCCTTTCCATTACGAACTTGCTGAGAGGTGATACAAAACTGGAAAGAGACAAGGGAGGTAAATTGGTGACCACAGGACCTCAAGAGGTGGCAGCGAACACCGCTGACTACATATGCTGAAATCTGTTGTTAGTAACTGAGCCCTGATTTTTATCTGCACACAGGGCCTTCCTCTGCAGCTAGGTGCAGCCACGTGATGAGACTGGTGGGCTCGGAACAGAAGCAGTGCACTGGCTTTACAAACCTCTCCAGGTGGAGGTAGCATTTGTCAAAGTGGTTCTGCCTTGTTAACGGTCTGGACTATATGGCCGGTAGCTGTATCTCAGTTGCTCTTTCAGAGAATGAGAAGGAAGGACACACCCTGGGATTGTCATTGAAAAGAGCTGAAGAGTTTGGGTCCTCAGGACTGGAGAGACGTCTCAGTGGTTAAGAACACATACTGCTCGTGCCAAGGACTGGAATATGACTCCCAGCACCCACTTCCTGTGACTCCAGTTCCAGGGAATCTGATGTCCTGTCTGACTTCACATGCACCCTCTTATACAAATTTTTTAATTAAAAAAGAAAAGAATTTTGATTTCTCAGTAGACAGAAAAAGGCTATTCTAGCCCTGGACTTCCTGAAGATCTCTTTTTGTAAATATCAGAGAATTCTTCTTATATTTAAGCCATTACTTTTCAGGTTTTATTTTCTCAAAGTGAAACTAATCATAATGGTAACCGTTATCATCATTATTGTATTGTTGGCCTACAATCCTACTCTCTTAGATCCCTCGTTAGGCCTGCCCGGCACCAGCGGTGCAAGAGCCTTGCCAGGTTCTGGTTTGATTGCCAACCCATTCATGCCTTTGATGGTGGAGGGCACCCGTGTTCCCTGGCCCAGGAACACGCCTGGCATCCTCTTTACGTTTATTTTCTAAGTCTCTGAGTTCCTGATTCCTGGAATTCTCCAGTGAGTGGGTGGGACTGTGCCACCTTGAGAGTGGAGAGTGTGGATTAGGCAGAAGGAAGCAGAGGGGATCCAGGCGCAGGTAAACCTAAGCAAAAGGGGGAAGCAGAGGAACATGATCTGAGGCTGAGACGGAAAGAGACTAAGATGCCTGATGGGGGTGCGGAAGATCGGCTTGAATGAGAGGGTGGGTGATCCTTGTTATGGAGGGTCTCCAAGGCCCTGGAGAAGAGTCTGGACTTGATCAGGGAGGGAAAAGAAAACCGCTTCATTTCTGAGTAGGGCAGGGACAGGCGGCAGGCAATGTTTCCAAAAGAGTTAATCTGGCCACAATGTGCAAAACAGACTGAAGGCAGGAAGAGCCTGGAGACAGGGAGAGCAACATAAATCTTCTAGCCAGTCATCAGATAGCCAAACATTGTCAACAGAGTTTGAAAGAAGTCGTATGAAGCAGCTGACCAAAAGTGTAACGATTTCAGCCAAGCCGTAGATGAGAAGAAGTCTTTCCCCAGAAAGCCATGTCCATCCCCAGAATTCTCACACAGAGCAAGCTACAATAGCAGAAATCGGTTCAATCCTTTTGGAAAATAATTTGGCGTGATGGATCAAGAGCCTTAAGCATGGTCACACCCTTTGACCTAGTAATTCCACTTCTGGGAAGGCTGGGGAAAGTATCCAAACCAGAGAGGAAGAAACTACAGGGAGATTTTAATCACAACACATTCTATAACAGCAAGTATTAGAAACTCTCGGTGGCCAGTGCTGGTAGGGGGCGTGGGGTGGATAAGCACTGTGGCTGTCAATTATTGCATGGCCATTAAGTCCAAGGCAGAGGATGACTAAGCTAATGATGTGAGAAATATGTACAACAGAATCTGAGGAAGATCGGGTGTAAATTGCAAATGGTGGGTTAACGTACATCTCAAGTACAAACACTCAAGTAACAGAGAAAACAAGACTTAAAAATAATTATTCTCAATCATTCTCTTGTTTCATTAGTGGAAGAATAAATTTTTGCTTGTTTTTCCATTAACTTATTCTCCAATGATGTTTTTTGTTGCTATTTTTGTTGCTTTGTTTGTTTGTCTTTTGAAACAGAGTTTCTCTGTAGCTTTGGAGCCTGTCCTGGAACTCGCTCTGTAGACTAGGCTGGCCTTGAACTCACAGAGATCTGCCTGTGTCTGCTTCCCAGGTGCTGGGATTAAAGGCATGCACCACCACTGCCTGGCTCCAGTGGTTTTATTAATGCATACTCTTTTGGGGTGCTGGGGATCAAAATCAAAGCCTACTGTATGCTACATCCACTCTTCTCACTGAGCTATACCCCCCACAACAGCCACTTATATATGTAACTATAGGGAATGTCCAGAAGAATTGCTGCTTTTCACACGTCTGGCCTGGCAAATGGCTCAGCAGGTAAAGGTACTTGCTACCAGTGATCTCAGTTTGATCCCTGGGACCCACAAGTTTAGAAGAAGAGAACCGACTCACACAAGTTGTCCTCTGACCTCCACATGCACACCACGGCATACCCCTCCACAAACAATTAAGCGTAATGTAAAAACTTTCACATTGCAATAATGTGTCGAATATGTCTTACTTATGTATTAAAATGAATATTCAGACAAAATATGCTAACAAGTGCATAAGCAATGTTCATGTCATCACCAGCATGTACGCTTGTGTGTATGCATGCATTATACACATGCATACACACACACAGAGTTTGGAGGGGCAGAGGTGTGACGGGTCATCCGTGCATAGCTGAATGACCGGGGGAGATGATCTCTGAAGCAGGGAATCAGGCTCCTTTGCCCCGCTTTTGAGGCGCTCAAGTGAGAGCATGTGTGAGCTCTCCTAGCGCAGCGCTGTGTTTAGGAACATGCAGTAAACGGGCCGTAAATTTCTCTAGCTATCACTCCCTCCTTTCTTTCTCCTGCCTCTTCTAGCTGAAGAGCCCTGCATTTACAATATCGACTGTCTAAGAAAGAGGCAGAAACCCCAGGCAGTTTCTCAGGCTCTCCGTGAGTTTACGATGCAGCCACTCAAATCAGAACTTCCCCACTCTGATTTCTGCGGGAAGTTTCTACTCTTTGACAACCTGCCCAGATCACACTCCTGATACAAACGAACCGACTACAGAGGACAAAGTTTATTTTTGAAAGAAAGTTTTATGCTTTGCATACTCAGTTGGCATATATTTCAGAATTGTTTAATGTTTTAGATGCTTAGGTTGAAACATAAAGTGGCTTTAGTTTAAATCACTCTGTTTCACGTCCCTTGACCCTGGTTTTTATGCAAGTCCCAGGTTACAACTCTGAGAAGGATGCTTTGAGAATTTAAGGGGTCATTGAGATTAGCAGAAAGACAGAGGGAGAATAAGATAAGGAAAGTCGTGGACCACCTAGGATAAAGCCAATTAATGCCAAGAATGATTTTGGGGGCTGCTAAATGGTACCACAAATTTCCCCAACATCCTGCTTAATAAAACGTTCGCACTCGGCCGGATTTTCCAAGTTTCTCAAGGACTACTTAAGTGGGAACCATTCAAAACCTTATTAAAGTCCAGGGAGATGATGTTTATGGGCTCTGTGTGGTCCCATAAGGCTGCTGACTGTCAACGGATACCAGGCATTGCTGGTTCCAAGCACACTGGAGAATGATCCTCTGAGAGGCAAGGAGAGTGCCCAGCTTCCCTTCCCCATCTTGGGTTCTGTTTTTGCACCAAAGACCACAACCACTCTGCAAAAGGAAACACCGTATGCATGTCACACTAAACTCATGGAGCCTGCCCTTTTCCAAGTCAGATTTACTGTTGTTGTGACAACAGTAAGCCACCCTGGGGAGGGGGACACTTCACCTCCATTTAGAAGGAATGACTCATTTTAAGTGCTGGAGGCAGAGGGAATGGTTTATTAGCATCTTGGGAACCAGCATACTCTCCCAGGTATACGCTCCTTTGCTGTTGGTTGTTAGGACTTGTTGGGCCAGGATTAATTCTGAATTACGTCTCCCTGGCTGTGCATGTATGGAGAGGGGTGTGTGTTTTATCTCCCATCTGTGGGTGCTTCCTGCTGCTCCACATTGTTTCTGAGCGTTTTTCCCCAGGTGTGACTTCATCTGACGCTTGGGGTATAGACTATCACCTTCGTCTTCAGACAGAAACCTAGCTGTAGAGGTTTCTTGCTCTTTGTTGGCAGACAGAAGGAATGGATCCATGTGCCCAGTTGTAATCATTATATATTTAATGAATGAAGGGACTGGGGAATGAATAGCAGCTCATTTCTTTTTTTAAAAAATATTTATTTATTTATTTATTTATTATGTATACAATATTTTGTCTGTGTGTCTGTCTGCAGGCCAGAAGAGAAGAGGGCATCAGATATCAGTTCAGATGGTTGTGAGCCATCATGTGGTTGCTGGGAATTGAACTCAGGACCTTTGGAAGAGCAGGCAATGCTCTTAACCACTGAGCCATCTCTCCAGCCCCCAGCAGCTCATTTCTTAAACGTTTAATTTATCTAAAGCAATGTAGATGGGAGTTGTTGCTCTAATTAATAATGAAAATCTCTGCCTGAGGTATAGCTCATGACTTGAGCACTTGCCTAGCAAGCGCCCGGTCTTTCATTCTTGTGGTGAGTGACCATGTGCATACAGCCTGCATTTACACACATGTGCTTCGGACACAGATGGAAGAAAAAAATGCAAAATGGAATAGTGATTGTAAACTGTAAATGAAAGAATTTTTTTCTTTAAAGTATTGGTTATGTTTGTTTTACTTTCTTTGATATATCCTTATTTGGTTTGCTAGTTTATTTTTGAGTTAAGGTGTTATGTAGCAACCCAGGCTGGCTTGAACTTGCTATTTATGGAAGACTGACTTTGAGGTCCTGCTCCTCTGTCCCTCACCTCCCAAGTGCTGTACCTCCATGTTGACCATATCCAGGCGAGATCTAACCCAGGACCTACAGCATGGTAGGTAAGCACTAGACAGAGCAACTGAGCTGCATCCTACCTGGGATGTATCCATTGTAATAAGAAAAGATGCATGTGTAACACATCTCCATGTATGTAGACTGTAGTGTCTAAGATGCCTTCACCTGTTTGCTAGTGGATTTAAGTCTTAAATCACAGGAAGGACTCTCAGGATTTTTTTAATCTCCATGTAACAAAAGGATTGTTTCCCCAATGTCATACAATATAGTTTATATGAGGTGAGCTTCCCTACAAACCCAGATCTCCCAACTGCTTAAATATTTCTTGTCTCTCTCTGTCTTTGTCTGTCTATATCTCTCTGTGTCTCTGTCTATTTGTCTCAGTCTCTCCCTTTGTCTCTGACTGACTGTCTGGCTGGATCTCCCCACCCCCCCGTCTCTGTCTGTCTTTCTGTCTGTCTCTGAGAGAGAGACAGTTACCTGCAGTCCCATATTCACAGACGCCCCGTCGTGTCCTCACCTCCCCCTCCCCTGCTGTCCCTCTGTGCAGCCTCTGCCTAGCACAGTCCTGGGAAAATATACACGAGGAAACCCAACAGACCAAGGCTACTAGGTTCACAGACTTCACAGTGCTGAGATTGACCCTGCTGTCCCCCAGGGGCTGTGCATCTGTCCCATAGGCAAGGTGGCCTGTCCCTTCCTTCCCCCTTGCCAGGGTCTCTAACCCAACCTCCTGCCTCAGCCTCCCGAAGAGCTGGGGTTACAGGCAAGCACCACCATGCCCAGTTGTGAGCAGCACTGGCCGCTGCTCCCAGAGAAAGGCCAGGATGAAGGAGGCAGGTGTCTCTTGCCTCCTGGCAGGTGAATGATGCTAAACCCATCGACTGCTGGATGCGAGGCAGCATTTCAAGGGCAGTCCTTAGAATGGGTGACACAGATCCTGTGCTATGCTCCTCGGAGGACACGACCCTGCCCTGCCCAAGGACTAAAAAGAGCTCTCCCGGGTATTGTTGGATTTCTTTCCTCTCCACAAGGAAGGACAACTTCTGGGCCACAAGGCTATAGAACATCTGAGTCAGAGGAGGAGAGGGGCGTTGTGGGAAAGAGGGCCCTGGAGTGCATACAGCCTGATACATGTGCATTCGGGACCTGGACCTGCCGGAGACTCTTCTGAGCCCAATTCCTTATTTCTAAACAGCAACATGCCTAATGCTTTAGTGATACATATCTTTTTAAATTGCTGTAAAGTTTACATTGACTTTTCTCAACTAAATGCACTTGAACTTGTTTCCACACCCCGTGTTGTGCAGCAGACAGAAGAGGTCCTTGGCCTCGCGTTGGGGAGGAAGGCAGTATTGCACACACTGACACGTGTGAGAAGAGAGAGAAAGCCACAAGCCCTGGATGGGGGGGGGGAAGCTGTGATAAAGAGAGACTTCAGAGACATCTCTCTGGACAGGTAATCCAGAAGGAAGTGCGAGAGACTCGGTGCCATCTGCAGGACAGCAAATTCAACAGCCGAGTTTGGTGTGGAGAAAGATGTGCTTGCCTGCCCTGTTCCCTCCGGAAATCACGTGTAAGCAGTTAGACTGTCCTAGATGCCCGTCCTCTGTGGACTCCTTGACTCTCTAGACAGTTAGCAAAGTGACAGTTACAGAAAAGTAAGAGTGACAGCTGTCATGCTGAGAGACCCTGGGATGTCACTCATGAGAGCCAGCTCAAGAGCAACCAGAAAGAAAGAAAGACATCACGCCTCCACTAGAGCAAGGAGTCCCTGTCATGCTTGATCTATTTCCAGGCAGCTTTATGCCTGGGTCCCGGGCTTCCAGCAACAGAGATGCTTCCAACTGTACAGGGGCCCCAGGGGCTAGCGGTGAGCCACACTGTCTTGGAGTTCTTGGCTGGAATCCTGGGTCTCTGGCTGTGTTCTCGCGATGGTGATTCAGGCATGTTTCTTAGTTTTCAGATTTCTGCTTTTATCTGTAGACTGAGACATTTTCAAAGTGAATTATCAGGACGTTTGTAAGAATGAACAGGGCCCAGAACGTAGTGTATGCAAAAGTTTAAGTTACAGACTTTGAGGTGGACATGGTGGTGCATGCCTGTAAATCCCAGCACTTGGGGAACTGAGGCAGGGGGATTGCTGTTCAAGGCAATATGGACTATGTGGTAGATTGCAGTCTAGACTGAGCTATACAATGAGATTCAGTCTCAGAACAGACAAAACAAGAATCAAATTACAAGCTTTTTCGTTATAAATGTGTTGCCATTGCCTGCATTCCAGATGTCTGGAGGTAGTCTGTGTTCGATACAGTTTATGTGGTGAACCTCTAGAAAATGGTCCCAAGAGCCTTTGCTAAAGCAAGAATATTCTTACCTGGAACATGCCCTTGGAGGGTTAGAGCTGTCTGTCTTGGAGCGCCTGGGAGACAAGCTAAATCCCTAGTCTAACTCCTTGCTCCAAAGCTGTTTTAATGCCTTGTTCTCCGATGGAAGCCGTGTCAAATCATTAACTTGATACGAACAGGTTGCCTCAAGCTAAGAAGCTGCAGCAGCTTCGCATCCAGCTTGGCCGCCTTCCAGCTCCCAGGAACAGGGTCTCTACCAGCCCTGTGTGGCCTTTGGCTCACGGGGACCCACTTAGAGCTTAGATCTGGAAAGCCTTCTAAGACCAAGCTGGTAGAAAAGAGAACAGGACACCAGCCTTCAACCAGGTGTCAGCGCGGACTGTGTGGCCTAGGAAAAGCTGTCAAAGAAAGGGAAGAAGGCATCCGGCAAAAGAGCATGGCAGTTGTGGGGCCATTTGAGGATCCTAACAGTGAGCCTATGGCTGGAGCCGGGTTGGTGAGGGGAGTCGCAGGAGATGGCAGAAGGACAAGGACTTTGCTTGCTCAGATTCCAAGTGCCACCAGCATTTTATTTGCTGTCCTGAGACCTGACTCCGGCATGGAGCGAAACTGTCGCTGTGAGCCTGCGGGATTGTTCAGCCAGGAAAGGCAAACCTGATGGCATCACATCGTGGAAAGGGAGAAAGCGAGCTCCAGCAGGTCGTCCTCTGACCCCCACGTGTGGCGCATGCGCTTCCAACGCAGACGGATAAATAATTGAAATGAAATAAAACTGTGAGCAGTCACCTCGGAGCTCGCTCATACGGGCTCTCTACATTTTACACCGCTGGACAATGCAAGTCCTAGATATCTAGAAGCTACCACCATCCCAGGCTTCCTTTGAGTTGGCAGCTGAAGAAAGGCGGGGAGTGCCTGGCAGCCGGCTAATGTCTACGCCTCCTTTCCTTTCATGGACACTTTGACCTGGCAGAGCAGGCTCAGCTGAGTGGCCCTGAACAAGATGAGCTTTGAATTTTGATGAAACATTCACTGGAGTTCAGGGTGTGGCTGGAGTGAGCTGCAGATCAAGGCCAGGACAGCACTGTCTGGAACCCCGGGTCTCTGCTAACCCTTCCCCACAAAGCCAGAGTGAAAACCAGGGCCCTCATCTAAGGTCCAAGTTGTTGGCTGACATTCTGTGGCTGGGTGACTGTAAGCAAGGGCCGAACCTGTCTTAGTATCTAGTTTCTTGTCTATAAAATGGGGGCGATTACTCCTGACAAACCATTAGTTCTCAGGAGATCACACTGAGCAACGTTAAACTTCAAAATAATGTAGCATATGAAAACTCACTTTTCTCTCTCTTGTTCATTTGCTGGCAGGAGGGGTTAACACAGTCCTGGGTCCGTCCATCTTAGCGTTGTAAAGATCTTCCACCCAGAACCTCAGAGATCCCCTGCCATTCCCCTTGCCTTTCGCTATTTCCCAGTTCAGCCCTGAACAGCCTCTCCTCAAACACCCCTCCCCTCAGAGCTGGACCCTCTGGAGGAACACTGCCTCTTCCAGACATCCAGGGCACCCAGCCCTGGTCTCCTGTCTCTGCTCCCAGCGTCGAGCCAGCTCCTCTCCGTACCTCTGTTTACTCCCAGAGTAGTCTTCATTATCACCACACACACACACCCCCCCCACACACACACACCAAATGAGCAGGACACCACCATCTCTTCTCCCTTTAGGCTCTCACATTCCTGTCCCTCCTTCTTTCAGACCCCCCACTCTGACTACCCCTACCCCCACCAGATCGCTCGGCTCACAGGACTCAGTTTGTATGGTGTGGTCTTGCTTTGACATACAGATATCTTTCTCAACATTCTGTAAGCCACGTGGCAGAGAGCAGGGTCTCTTTTAGCTTGTCCTCCTGTGCTTAGTAGGATGGCCTGGACAGAGATGCTCAGGGGACATGTGTGGTTGACCGGGAGTCCTCCTTGTCTACCTGTCTGCCTACGTAGGCCCCGGTTGAGCAGGAGTCCCAGAGAGTGTGCTGCCCTCTAGCGAAGCAGCTTGGTTCTGATGCCGGGATGGGGCCTCCCTGAAACTGCAGGGGGCGCCACACTCCTGACTCACAGCCTCTGGGTTCAGGTGCAAGCCCTCTTTCCCTCCCGTTTGTCAGGGTCCTAGCAGGCTCACACACACACACACACACACACACACACACACACACGCCCATGCAGAGTATAAGACAGACAGGGTTAGTGTCTGCACTGTGAGCATCGGTACTGTAAGCTGGAATTACTCTCCAGTAGTATTGTTTCGCACACTTGCAGGAAGATATACAGGCTCTGTGTGTGAGTGTGTGTGTGTGTGTGTGTGTGTGTGTGTGTCTGTGTCCACTGTGGATTGGTCCTAGGCCTGCCCTGGGCCCCAGAATCTAAGAATCTGACGTATGTCATTTATGAAGAGATAATCAAAAAAGAAAAACTGTCCAGAGTTGTTTCAAGGTACAGATTTGATACTAAATTTCTCTTTGTTTCCTCTCCATCGGAAAGCCTATGCCAAGTGTGATAGATAAGAACACAATGAAGATCCTGCTCCAGACTCTCACCCTCTGGCTGACTGGCTGACTTCCCGCCTCCCTGTCCTTGGGGCCCTAGAGTCCTGATCGCCCTCCAAGCGACCACTGTGAATCTTACAGAAAGTGGGAGTCTCTACACTTCCCTCCCCCCATACACACACTCATATCACGTAGTTTGTATGGAATTCTAGGGAGGGTTACAAACCTTATGAAGCCTACCCCCGAAATCCACAGGGGAGGACCACTCCTTGTAAGGGACAGGCCGCAAGGATGAGAGAACATGAAAATATAAACAGAAACACATGGCAAACAAACCTAGCTCTGTTCCAAACAAGTGATCTCAGCATACATGGGTGGCATCTAAGGACAAACCTAGCAAACACTGGATTCTAGCTAGGAGGTTTGCGTGTGTGAAAGGGTTAGCAGTCTTATAGACTCTGTGTGTTATAGACTAAGATAATGAATAAACAAGAGTGGGAATAATGGCTGTCTGTTTTGGGTATTGGAAAGTGAGTTATAAATATGAAAAAGGGAAGGATAAGATGGAGGTATCTGAATGCAGGGGTGTGTGTGTGTGTGTGTGTGTGTGTACAGATCTAGAAATAAATTGAGATACAGTTGGTGATATTTCTTAGTTTTCTCTGCTGAAGGGCTTAGAAATAGACACCACAGGAACACTAAGCCCACCCAGCACCCAGGTTTTGTTGTTTTTGTTTTGATTTCAAGACAGGGTTTCTCTGTGTAGCCTTGGCTGTCCAGGAACTCGCTCAATAGACCAGGCAGGCCTCGAACTCAGAGATCCACCTGCCTCTGCCTCCCGAGTACTGGGATTAACGGCATGCACCATCTTGGTTTTTAAGTACCACCTCTACTAAAAGAAACCGCAGTTCCTGTGAAAAATGTCCAGTCTGGGGATCAAGAGAAGGAAGGCACAAGGTGAGTCTTTGTGGGAAAAAGCAAGGAAATGCTTCAAAAGCCCTGAGAGCATGTCAAAGGGATGAAAGAATTGGAGGGGGTTTCCCTGGCCTAATCTGGATAATCTGAGCACCAAAGTAAGTAACCATGGCAAGAGTAGCACCGAATAAATTAGCCACGAGTGCATTTAATATAGCTAGGCATACAGGAGGCAGAAAGGCCAGCTCTTCTATAACAAACACTAGCAAATGCTAAGTATAGGAGTAGCCATAGGCCTGGCATATTGGCATTGTGTAACCACCTTAGTAAAGATTCAGACAGAATAACCAATGGCTACTAACACTAGTCACTAAAAGTTTAGAGATGAACAGGGTATTTACACAGAGTCAAAACACTTTCCTGGAGCCCAGAGAGATGGCTCAGTGGTTAAGAATACATACTGTTCTTGCAGAAAATGAGAGTTTGGGTCCCAGCATCCATCAAACTTCCTGAAACTCTAGCTCAGTCAGGATCAATGACCTCTTCTGGCCTCCATGGGCACTTACAGTCATGTACATCCTCACACATACAAACACACACACACACACACACACATACACCTAAATTTTTTAAATTAAAAAATGAGAATATGATCAAAATTCATTGCATAAATTAAAAAATACATAAGTTTTAAAATTTTGGTCATGTTGGTGCACACTTTTAATTCCAGTACTCAGGGGGCAGAGATGGGTAGATCCCTGAGCTTAAGGTCAGTCGGTTCTACACAGTGAGTTTCCAGAACAACCAGGGCTATATAGCGAGACTTTGTATCAAAAAACAAACAAACAAAAACTTGCAAAAAGTTCCCTACCATCAACTTCTTAATTACAAAGGGATCGCTAGTAACTCCATAGTTGGTTAACTTGGTGAAAACCATCATAACCATTAGATCAAAGTTAGTAATACCAACAAACAACCAGAAGTGGTGTGATGTACGGTGACACACGCCTACAATTCCAGCACCCGAGAGACTGATACAGGACAATCTTGGCTTTAAGGCCAACTTGTATTAAAGAACCAAACCATGTCATAATAATAATGAAATAATAATAACAGTAACAACAATAGAAATAGAGATGCTGCTGGGTCCCAATGGCTCCCTCGGGAGAGGGGGTGAGAAGGCACAGTGTCAACAACATAAACAGCAAAGACAGTTGGCCTACTGTCTTGCTTATTCAGCTATGGGGAGAGCCTTATACACCCTGCTGCAGGCCTGACTCCTGGTGTCTATGTCATTAACGCTGTGCATTCTCCTCCCTTCCCTGAGGGAGCTGTTAGGACCCAGCAGCAGGGACACACCAACCTCTAGTGTCTTCTGATTTGCTGCCCCCTAAAAGGACTCAATGTCATTCCTTTGGTACACTTGCCAAAATTGCACAACTGGAATCCAGTTATGAAGAAACTGTAAACAAACCAAACCAAAAGATTTGTCGTAATAACTGGCCAGTGATCTCAAAAACAAAAGGCAAGTTTATACAAACTGAAGGGAGGCCTAGACCTGGCTAAAATTAAAGGAGAATAAAACAAAACAAACAGGAAGTGCACCATGTGACCCAGGAGTGGATACCATATCAGGGGAAATCAATATAAAGGGCATTATTGGAGTAACTGGCCAAGTGCAAATATGACCTGTGCATCAGAGAATTTAGTAGCAAGGTTCTACTTTCTGATTTTCATAAATGTGTTGTGGTTATGCAAGAGAAAGCTTTTGTTCTCAGGAAATATGCACAAAGATGTCTATGGATGGTGAGATAAATAAGGTATGTGTGCATGCGTGCACACACACACACACACACACACACACACATATGGATAGATAAATATCAAATAACAGACTGGAGGTGGGTCTTAGTGGCATAGACCTGCAATCCAACATACCCAAGAGACTGAGGCAGAACCACAAATTCAATGCCTGTCTTGGCTATAGAGTGAGTTCAAAGCCAGCCTTAACAACTTTAGTGATACCCCCCCCATATTCTCACACTCTTTTATTATTATTATTATTATTATTATTATTATTATTATTATTATTATTCTCACACTCTTAAAGCCTGGGGATATAGCTTAGTGATGAAGTTATATTCTAGGTTCCTGAGTTTAGAAGAACAAAAACAAAAGCTGGATAAAATGGGACAAAATAGAGGCAATTTGTTGGAAGCTAAAAATGTGGCTTTTACGACCCAGCAAGCCTGTTGTTATACTTACCCACCTGAAAAGAATGCCTCTGTCCATTAAGGGACAGATACAAAAATGTTTGTAGTAGTTAGAAACTAGAAATACAAGAATACGGGGAGTCTGGTGGTGTGGGAGGTCTTTCCATGTATGTGTTGCTTTTATTGGTTAATGAATAAAGCTGCTTTCAGCCAATGGCTTAACAGAGTATAACGAAGCTGGAAGAGATATATAAAGAGAGAGTTGGTAGTGTCAGGTAGATGCCATGTAGCCGTCAGAGGAGAAAGATACAAGCTGCCAGTTGGAACCTTGCTGGTAGGCCACAAGCCTTGTGGTAATATATAAAATAATAGAAATGGGTTAAGATGTAAGAGCTAGCTAGAAATACACTTAAGCTTATTGGCCAAACAGAAATATTGCAAATAATATAGTTTCTGAGTGATTATTGCAAGTCAGGGCGGTCAGGAAATGAACTAGCAGCCTCTCCCAACAGTTTGGGGAGATGGCTCAGTGGTTAAGAGCATTGTCTGCTCTTCCAGAGGACCTGGGTTCAATTCCCAGCACCCACATGGCAGCTCACAAGTGTCTGTAACTCCAGTTCCAGGGAATCCAACACCCTCACACAGACATGCATGCAGGTTCATAAACACCAAAGTGCATGAAATTAAAAAAAAAATACCAGGAGCCCTTGCAGTGGTTGATTTTATGTTATCTTGGCTAAACAACCTGGCAGTTGTCTAAGTAAATGTTTATCTAGATACTGTTGTGAAAGTATTTTGTAGATGTGAGTCTTGTGCAATCACGTGAAGCCCTTAAAACCAGAACCCAGAGTTTCCCAGGGAAGGAGGAGCCCACCTGAAGACCAACTCACAAACCCTAAGCTTCCAGGCTGCTCCTGAGCAGACTTCAGGCTCAAGATGCCAACAGCACCAGGAGCGGCCTGTCCGTAGGGTTGCCTGGCAAAACGTGAATGTGCTAGCCCCTCCATCATGCCAGCGACTTCCTTTTTAAAATCTCTCCTAGAAGCTTAGATAAGACACTGGGAAGTGAAGGGGCTTAAATAGGAGGGCTAGTTTTCCTTTAATTTCAGCACTCAGGAGGCAGAGGCAGGTCAATCTCTATGAGTTTGAGGTCAGCCTGGTTTACATAGTGAGTTCCAGGGCAGCTAGGACTGTTACACAGAGTAACTCTGTTTCGAAAAAACAAAGAACACGACAAAAAATACTGTATGGTTTAGTGATCATCTCTGTACAGTTGAGTTCTACATTCATACTGCAGATACCGTCAATCACACACTTATGACTATGTTATTATTCCCCAAGAAAATCTGCTGTCTTTGCTGGGGATTGGTGGCACTCAGGAGGCAGAGGCAGGTAGATCTCTGGAGTCTGAGACCAGCCTGGTCTACAGAGTGAGTTCCAGGACAGTCTAGGCTACACAGAGAAACTGTCTCAAAAAAAAAAAAAAAAAAAAAAAAGGAAGGAAGGAAGGAAGAAAGAAAGGGGAAGAAAAGGAAAAGAAAAGGAGAAAAAGAAAGAAAAAAAAATGATGTCTCCAAAATTCGGAAGCTGTCCAGCAGTCCTCTGTCTCTGCACCTGACACACTGGCGGCCACCGAGTCTTTCCCGTCCCTGCACTCCCTTCACTTAAGTGTTTATATTTCTACTTGGGCTGCATCATTTTCTAAGTGACGCCACTTTGATTAGCTTTTGAATAAAGGGAGACCACGGCTTCATGTGGGCACAACGGTGACACGCAGCACTGACTACTCCACAGGCCCTGTGTCTGCTGCCGAGCCCTTTTCTACTCAGTCCCTGGCTGCAAGGGGAAATGGTTCATCCTTAGGGCAACAGCAGCATTTCCACTCCTAAATCTTGGTGTCTGACCACAACTATTCCATAGTCAAGTAGGCCGAAGTCTGGCTGCAGAAAGTCATATGACTACGACACTGTCTTGGGACCTGTCCACCTGTCACACCCGGCACAGCTTCCCGTCTGAGTGTAGCCATAACCCTGTGACCATCTTCCTGCTTCATCGCTGTCTAGGTGATGGCTAGATGCCCTCAGCTTGAGTCCCTGCTTCCAGGCTGCCGTGTCTGGGTTCATACAAGTCCTCAGTCAAGTCCTTCCCTGTACCGATTAGTTGCAAAGTCCAAGCTCCTCTAAACAACTTCCAGACTCTGCCCCGACCCTCCCTGGATGATGTGACAGCTATCTCGATATTTTAGAAGGGCAGTCAGAGAGGAGAGCGGATTAGCAAACTTCTGTGCTGCCCCGGCAGGCAGAAGCAGCCATGGGAGGCGGAAATTACAGGGAGACTTAAATACCTCTATTTCTAAAGAAACTGTCTTGAATGTGTGATATGAATGTGGGCGGTAAGGGTGCTGATGGGGGTGGGGGTGGTTTCCAGGTTGTTCATGGGGCTCTATGTGTGGACCACTGTGTGGAACTCCCAAGACTCTATCTCTGTCCACCAATCTAACACAGCATTGCACATCCAGCCTCAGCAGCGGCTGAGTGGCGTTTCTGAGAGTCTCAGCAGCGGCTGGGTGGCGGTTCTGAGTGTACACAGACTGCCCTTCGAGACTTTGAGAGTAATGAACACAGACCCAGGAGGAGCTTCAGGCTTTGAAGAAACTGTAGTTTGTGTCAGTGCCTCACCTTCTGGAGGCAGGATGGGGTTAGAGGGGCTGAGCCAAATTATGTAAAATCCTATCGACCACAATAAAGAATTTGACTTTTATTCCAAAGGCAACAAGAACAGGCAAGTGACAGGATACCCGAGTAGAAGCAGGAGACCGGGGGCTTTGTAGTAGAAGGAGCTTTGGCACTGCTGATGGCCTCACGCAGCAGCAAGCTCCCGAACACAAGGGCAGCCCGATAAAGCTCCTGCTGAGGAGCAGAGCGAGATGGCTTCCAGGAACCCCCTGGCCCTGACACTCCTGTGGCCCAGCTTCACTCACCTCCACCATCTGACCTATGCTGTGGTCTCTGGGCAGAGTCTATTCAAGCTGTTACGCCACTCCAATCCTTCTCCTTATATCTAGCGATTCTCCTCTGCTCATAAGAGAACACCAGAGGACAGATGGGACTTATGTGTTTATATAGCAGGGTGTTGTGTGACCATTTATATTGAGGTGGTAGAAAGACATTTAATGATGTGGAAAAATGGATACTATATTCTATTCTACAAAAGAAGTTGGTTACAGGGAACTCTCACTTTTGAAGATGAATAGAGATTATTTGTGGTTTGCCTCGTATGCAAAAGGGCCTGGTTCAAGCCCCATTAACACACACACACACACACACACACACACACACAAATATAAACTTACACATTGAAAAATGACATAAAAGCATTATATTCTAGTCTAGGTTGCTGGTACATGCCTATATTCTGAGCACTGGGAAGGTTGAGGCAGGAGGATATTGAGTTTGAGGCCAGCCTGGGCTACAAAGTGAGACCTATCACAAACAAGAAATGGGATGTATTTCAGTAGCAGATGCTTGCCTAGCATTCACAATGCACTGGGCTGTCTCCAGGACTGCAAAATCAGTCAACAATAACCACAACAAAGCCATATTCTCTAGGATCAGACACATTTCCTCTTTAATCTGTTTTCTAAATTCTACAAAAGGAGCATGCTTTTGCTGTTAGCTTTTTTTATCTGCTTGTCACCTTTCTCTGCCAACTGACCCACACTTACCTTCGGTGCCCTGCCTCTGTGAACCAAGGACATGACTACATAGCACCCTTTGCTATTTCAAGACTACTCATTCACACTGGCCGGATCTCTGTGGGTCAGGGTTTTCTCTAGCCAAATTGTGGCACTTCCCCCACCCCCTCATTTTTCCTGATGCATTCCCTGATGAAACTGGCTGCTTGGAATGGGGCCAAGGTATGTCACAAACATATTTATTCAAAAGGCTCTGGCCCTTTTGTGCCACCAAATACCTACAGGTCTCTTGGGCATAGTGGGTTCTATAGAGATGACCCAGATATCTGGTCACTGGCATATTAGACCTTGTCCCAGTTATATCATTCTGTCTCTAAGGGTTAGGCTGAGACACCCTTCTCCCTTCAGAACCTACTGCCTCACCCAAATACCAAGTGAACCATCTAGTAGCCAGATCACAACTGGAAGTTGGAAGGTCACTTTTGTAATTTCTATTTGTGAACAGCATCAGAGCCAAGAGGGTCTACAGGGGGTCACCATTTTTTCAGAAAACACCCTCATCCTCTTCTTGAAAAATGAGCCTTACTGTCATTGTACCTAATGCACTACTGCACCAACAGCATTTCCACAGAGCTGACTGTGGGCAAAGTCCAGATACCTGCTCCTTTGTTTTGTGGTTTGGTCGATGCTGGGAAGCAGCTACTCGCTCATGTTTTCCCTAGTAAACAGCCTGGCATGTCCTCTGCAGCAATCTCATATCCAGAGCAACCCTAGCTCCACTGGCCACCACTCAGCACCACTGACATCTCTTTCCTTCCTGCACTGAAGCAGAGAACAGGGGTCCCTGCTGTTTGCTCGGCAGCTGTTTCCAAGTGCGTTCAGACACAATCCTCCGTAGATGCTCGAAGAGCTGTCAGGTTCAGGGTGTCAAGATTTATTCTGTAACTAAATCCTCTTGCTCTTATAACCCTAACATTGCTCCAGCCTCGTCAGTCTAGGTGCAGACCACCGTGGAGCTGTCTGACTGTAACAGCTCTCTACATGGTCTGCCTGCCTGTCCAGTCTTGTTCTCCTTAATCCTTCCCCAGGAGCCCAAGTGTTTAAATGCTAAATCTGCTCATGCCCGCCTCATTTAAACCACGTAATGCTTTGCTTCGCCTCAGGATAAACCCTGAACCCCTGAGCAGTACTTTAAGCCCCAGCCCTTGCTCCACTTCCCAGCTGCAACCTCACCCAGTTTCATCCCTGCCAAATACTCTCCCACCTCCAAGCCTTGGACTCCCCTCCCTTGTCTCCTACTTAGCTGATCTGTCCAGGTGTCACTCAGATGTCATTTCTTCTGCTTCTACTCCGGTCCTTTGAGGCTAAACTTCAATTCGTACGTCCTCTAGGAGTATGCTAAACTACACTCATCTGTCTTCTAGTTGTCTGTTTACATATAATTTCTCTAGAAATAATCTCTAGACCAGTTAGGGACACCTGAGACACTCAATTGCTTCTGAATAACGAATGAAAAGATGATGGGTCCATACCAAAGAACTTGCGGATAGAGGATACTGGACCCACCCCATTCAGCCCTGCCTCGGTCTCCAGACAGCGTCCACACGGACAGCAGATGGAGTGTCTCCAGCTACAGTGCCCCATGATACTAATTTCCTATCTGCAGTTAGATTCACTCATGGGATAAACTATCCTGGCCAGTCTCTGCTCTGCACTTACAGTGAGGCCTTGGGTAAGTCACGGCCTCCCTGGGCTCCTGTCAGTCAAAAGGAGGCGGTACTTGCACTGCCCACTTCATCACTTTGTCAGAACTAAATGAGATCATATAGGCTCAAGTACCTTGTAAAACATTCAAGTAGGCTGTTGATGATTCTCCATGGTAAAACACATGCCTGGCATTCGGGAGGCCCTGGGCTCAAGCCCCAGTATCAAAATAACCATTAAAAAATTAGAAATCAAATGAAGTCTTGTCACACCAACTTTGGGACTTGCAGCTTCAATGAATAATTTTAATTCTGCAACTACATTAGGAAACAAAGTGCCACGTGTAAACTTTCATGGCTCAGGCAGAACCCAGAACCAGACCAAGAGATCAGGAACTCTGTGCCCTGGTGGTGGCATGGGTGGGACGAGGCACCTGCTGTGTGAACAGCAGGTAAAAGCCCAGTGTTCCTGGCATCTAGGAGACTCAAGCTGACTGGTCAAGGGAAGTAGGGCCTTGTACCCCTAAATCATATCAAGTCAGCAGAAACGAAAACCAGACATACGCAACCCTCCCTTTGACTTACACTTCAAGTCAGGGAATGGCTGACAGCATTGCATGCCCCTTTTGGCAAGACAAACCCAACACAACATTTAAAGACTTTTTCTTTTTAATTAGGAACCAGGGGAATGTGCTGCTTATCCCTCTGCAGCTGTCGAGAGCAGGTAGGTCGCCAGGTCCAGGATGTAGGTCATCAGAGGTACTGCGGTGGGCTTTCTGAACTTGCTGAGGGCCCAGGAGAAAAGACGATGGTGGCGACAGAAGCTGGCGAGAACTAGTGTTAGCCAACCAGAGCCTGGAGAGAGCTTTCTCCCTCTCTTCCAGCTCCACTTGCGACTGGATGGTGCCAGGAGACACAGACCATGCTGGAGGGGGCGGGATGCAGCCGCGCTGTGGGACCCTGGTCCATTCGGTGTCCCTTCTTCACTTGCCTTCCCTCCACTCTTCTTGTCGCTTTGTGATTAGGTATTTGAAGAATTCATACACAGACCATGCAATGGCCGTGGAGGGGATCTGGTAAATTACCCTGGCCTGCACCCCTCGGAAGTAGGCAGTTACCCCGCCTACTTGATAAACCGTCCTGAAGGCATTAGCCATGCCTGTGATGTGTCCTGTAATGTTTGAGTTCAAAGCCAGGGATTCCTGGGTGTTGAGCAGTGTTTTGCAAACGTCCAGTGGGGTTGTGGCAGCGGCAGCTACCGCTCCTGCACAGGCTCCAGAGAGCACGTGGGAGCTGGGGTTGTACCGTCTCTGGGGGTTAAAGTGCTCCTGCAGGAACTCATAGGTCATGAAGTGAATGGCTTGAAAGGGAACATTCATGGTCAGCTGAGTCGTGTAGCTGCGGTAAAAGGCCCCGGCCCCTTCATTTTGCCACACTGCCCGTACACAGTCTGTCACTCGGTGGTATGGTGAGTTGTACATCTGCATCCTCTGCTTGACCACTGGGAATGCCATCAAGGAGCAGGAGGAGGAAAATGGGAACAGCAACCAGTCAGTGACACAGTATCCAGATCAGGGTTCCCAGTCCGCAGATCAGCCAATGGAAAGGAAAGAGAAAAAGGCTGAGGGAAGTTTCCTATTAATCTAAGAGTTTGTGTTTGTCTTATTATAGGAGGGAGGGTAGCCAGAGGGTTAGTAAGAAGAAAAAGAAAAATGAACCCATTCTCTGTAGGATTTCTTTAAAGCCAAGCAATTAATACTCAGTATAGTTAGTTTAGTAACCCCAGAGTCTCCGTGAAAAGACCTGGCCTGTCTATTTTTACTATCCTAGCCTTTCCCAACAATAGATGACTCAGCGGCAGTGAACACAGCGATGAACTGAGCACCAGTTCCATTCCTCAGGTATGAACTCTTAAAATTGAGAAGGGAGGAAAAATAAATGCTACCAAGAAGAAACTACAATTCTTATTCCGAAAGTGCTGGCTTCGGTTTCTAAACACTCCCCGTTCTGCTAGGCGGACAGCGCAGATTTCCTGTGCACCTCTAGCTAACTCTAGCCCTGTCCATGCCATGGCCTTGTAGACGTAAAGACAGTGGACTGAAGGAATGTGGCAGCTACGTCAGTCCCTCACATCTGCAATCGCCTCAACTCTCACAGGGTGTTTCTGGAGAATTTCCCCCCACCTAAAAAGCTAATACCCTAGTAGCAAAGAAAGGGTTAAACTACACAGTTTAATCTTTCACCTCTGTCTACATTCCAGTAAGAAATGTAATACTTTAAATTTTAAAATGTTAAAAATCTACCTTTTTTGAGAAACATGAAATACTTTTATACAAATTAGAGAGATCAAATATACCATAAAGGAGACTTCTAGGAAAGCCCAGGACTAAGCCAACAGTCATTGCTTTTTCCAGGAAAGCCTCAAAGAGGAATTAAATCCCAGAGACTGTTGATTCAACCAGAGTCCACTCAAGCACAGACCATATGGAAGGCGCGCCCTCTAGTGGTATATCAAGGTAAATAAGAGGACTCCCCACAAAAATTGTGTTCTGGTTTTCTTTGCAAGGTAGAAATAGACATGAAGATGTAGCTGCCCAGAAGGATGGGTTAAAGAAATCTTTACCTTCCGCTGGATTCATGGCTGCATCATGAAGTAATGTTGCCACACATCCGGCTGCACCTGCAAACAAGAAAAACAACTGCCACATGTAAGGCCAAGAGAGTGAGCAAGTCACTGAGGCCCCAGGTAAAAGTGAGTGGCTGGGACAGCAGTGAGGAAAGGCATGTTAGGAGTCAGCCCAAGAGGTGGTTTCAGATCCCACTGCTCCTGAGCTCCTGCCCCCCGAAAGGACACACCCCTAGCTTAAAAAGGCCATCACTACCCATTCCACCTCTGATAGGAAGGCCCAGAAGGGCAAAGACAACATCCCAGATGTCTTCAGTACAGAGGATTCTAAGAAAAACAGTTATGCCCTGGCAGGAGGCAGATACACTTCTGGCAAGGCATGCCAGCACAGCCATGGCCCACCACCACAGGGAGAATGGAGCCAGGTAGCCAAGGCCTCAGTCTAACCTGCTTCCTACCCTGGGGAATGTAAACTGCCCATGCTGTGTCTAAACCTATCGTTTGTCCATCCACACCTTCTCTTTCGGTACTGAATCACTACACCCTGCTGCTCTCTACAATCTTCAAACCCTAGGCTGTTCATTTTTCTTTCTTTTTCTTTCTTTCTTAAATATTTATTATGTATACAATATACAATATTCTGTCTGTGTGTATGCCTGCAGGCCAGAAGAGGGTACCAGACCCCATTACAGATGATTGTGAGCCACCATGGGTTGCTGGGAATTGAACTCAGGACTTTTGGAAGAGCAGGCAATGCTCTTAACCTCCGAGCCATCTCTCCAGTCCTGTTATTTCTTTCTTTATTTCTACCCAAACTCTAAAACATCTGGATTCTCCAAACGGTCCCTTAACCCCACCCCCATTCACTTATCAAGGCTTTTGTCATGTCCTCTGATCAGGCAGGATCCTGAAAAGGTGAAGAGCTGGGACTCCATTAAATCTTCCTTGAGAAGCAGGACACCACCCAACTACCAAGAAACATACAGTGGGGTTGTTCAGTGTGTCTCCACATTACCAGGCATTAGAAGTGATGCCAGGGAGATGAGAGCAAAGTCAAGCTGGTAGGTAAGGGAGGATACTGTGACCTTTTGTTGAGGTGCCCCAAAGGAGGAGTGGGGTTGAAGCAGCCTGCTGTCGGAGCACATCAGGTTTGGAAGTCCCTCCCCTATAATCTGGCCTACCCCAGCCCAAAGCTGCAGCTCCAAACCATGCTGAGACTGGGAAGCACTGACAGCAGCAAAGCCCAGAGAGTTGGGAAAGTGGGGGACCAGCACAGGAAGGCTCAATACCATTGGCAATATGGCTATTGCCCCCTGGATGGATTACATCACTCAATGTCTTTTTTAACTTTTCGTAGCAGGCAAAATAGAGGGCGTGGGCAGGCCCCGCGCCTGTTGCTGTGACATTCAGCCCCCGCATGGGCCTCCACAGGCCCTCTGTTCTTATAATTCTCCAGAGGGCCTCCAACACGTTTCGATAGCGGGCCGCTGGGTCAGGCTGTAGACTCTGCATCCGGGTCTGAAAGTACAGCAAAAAAGGCAAAGTCAGTGATTCCAACTTCTCGCCTGCCCTATCACACAGGCCCTGGACACCGGCAAGCCTGTGGGAGGGAGACTTCGCATCCAGCTTTTACTTCTTCCCACATCTATGACTCATCTTCCCAAGCCTTGGACCTTTCTTCCTCTTCTCATCCACAGCCAAAAAGCAGAACACCCTGAGAACATCCTTTGAGAACAGTGCCTCTTGGCAACAACCTGAAACTCCAAAATGATCCACTGCCCCAGCAATAATACCAAATGTGAGATCCAAAAGTTGCCTTTCCACCTTGAGAAACTAAGGCTAAGTTAGAGATCAAGGCTGGCTAGATGGCGCAGCAGTTCAGAGCAGGCACTATTCTTGCAGAGGGCCTGAGTTCAAGTTCCACACTGGGTGATTCAGTCGCCTGTAACTCCAGCTCCAGGGGATCCAACGCTCTTCTCTGGCCTCTCTGGTTTCTTGCTCTCACATGCACACAGCCACACACAGCCCCACACACATAATGAAAAGTAAGCTAAACCTTTAAATTCCAGTATTTACTGTCGACACCACACTTGCTTTATTTCTAAAGACAGGCCCTGACCCTGCTTCCTGACCACACAATACCCTGACTAATCAGAGAGTGGCTAACCTTCTGATATCTTTTCAGACATTTGGCTTTGGCTGCTGGGTCTGCAAGTTAAAGTCTTGGTAGAAATAGCATTCCCTATAGTGGTGTATTATTTGTGTCTTAAATAAATAAGCTTGCCTGAAGATCAGAGAGAGCCAAACTGGTCAGCCTTACAGACCAGGCAGTGGTGGCACACACCTTTAATCCCAGTAGCCACACTAGTTCACCACAGAAGCAAGGATGTAGTGGTGCAGGCCTTTAATCCCAGCACTAGAGAGGAATCTAAGATGGAAGAGACAGCTCTCAGCCTAGTCTCATCCCGAGAATTCCTGGAGGCAGGATCGCTCTTTCAGTCCGAGGATTTCTTAGAGGTAAGAGCTTTCTAGTGGCTTGGCTGCTTTGCTTTTCTAATCTTCAGGTTGAACCCCAATATCTGTCTCTGGGTTTTTATTATTTGTGCTACAATTCCTAACAGATGTCTCTCCTAGGAGAGAGCCTGGAACGAAACTGTGGGGATGGGGAAACCAAACTAACCTTTAAAACTGAAGGACAATTCAGATTTCTTATCTAAATTGACTGGATCCTCCAAATAGCCTTGGCAAATAAAACCAGTCTCTATGAAATACAACTTTTGAAGATGAATGACTGGGATCAAAGTGTGGGTAGTGAACACTTGCAAAATATCCACAAAGTTTACTGAAATTTGGGAACCCAAGCCAGTGAGATGTCTCACTGAGTAAAGTCACTTGCCACCGAACCCTGACAGCCTGAGTTCGAGCCTTGGACTCCACATGGTGAAAGGAGTGGCCCTCTGACCTCCACAGGTGTGCTATAGAAAGATACACACACACACACACACGTGCACGCACACACACACACATGCACACTAGTGCACCACACCCACGAAATGTTAAAAAGAAGAAAAGGAGGGCTGGAGAAAATGCTCAGTGATTACAAAGGCACAGTGCTCTTTCAGAGGACCCACGTTCAGCTCCCAGTCACCCATGCTGGGTGGTTCATAGCTGTAACTCCAGATCCAGGGAATCCAGTGCTGCCTTCTGGAATCCACGTGTACATACTCTCTCCCGACACAAACATGTATTATATACAATTTAAAATATAATAAATCTTTTAAAAATTGGAAATCTACCTCATCAGACCGCCTCTGAAGTACATCTTTACACAAAAATCTCTTGTCTACTAACATTGCAAAGCTCAGGTAGCATGGGGCCTAACAGTGTAAAAGCAATGCCTGGCTACTGGTAGACAGGATCCTCAAGGATCTGCTTGCTGGGTGAATCTTTTGTCACACAGACATGTCTACACCAGTTCAGGAAATAACAGCTGCTGGCGAGTCAACAGGGGGCAACTGATGACCACTGACATTTTAAACTCCTATTTTATGCCAATCACTAGATTCAGTTTAGATTTAAAAGTCTGAATCCTCCTGATTCAAGTTAGCCAACTGGGATCCAAGAATAAGGCCTTTTCTCAAGACCACGAAACAGAGACTAACCAGATGAACAGGTCCTGGTTAGCCGCAAGCGATCCACATTCCTCTGGAGTTATTCTCTCCTGCCTGCTACTAACAAAACACAGCATGCTTAAAATGTCAATTACTAGCCTTTCAATCAGGAATATCACATATCACCGTATCACAAATGGACATTCAGTTTTCAGCTCTCAAAACCATCTAAAAATACAAAGTGTGCTTTACTTAGAGGGTGTGATTTTAATCTGGACCTGGTGCCTTAACAGCACCAACTTCCAGGAGTCTGTTTGAAACCAGTTTTCTGCAAGAGGACCCAGAAACCACAGTGCTTTGCTGGAGTTACGGGCACATTTGGCAACCAGTGATGCAAGAATCTGGCCTCAGAGAACTCCTCATCCCCAAGAGGAAACTGGACTATGCGGAAGTTACTCCCAATGCTTACAAGCACATCTAACTCTAACGCAATGACAGTGCCTCCCTATGCGGAGGACCCAGGCAGAAAACAGTCCAAACACAAAAACAAATACGGATGCCCAGAGTTTTGAACCAATAAATCCCCTTTCTGCAGAATGCTGAAATCTCTAGGAACGTATGAAAGGCTGTAGTATAAAACACAAAATGCCACTACCTAACACTGAGGAAAAGCTAAGTAAACCCTGCGGTCGTGGCTCACACATTAATCCCAACACTAGGAAGCAGAGAGGCAGGTGGATTTCCTTGAGTTTGAAGTCAGCCTGGTCTATACAGACAAACCCTGTCTCAAAAGAAAGAAAAAAAAAGCGGAGGGTGTGTGTGTGGGGGGTGCTTAGGTGTTTTGGTGCCGTCTGAGTCGGGAAGCCTGGTCTGTGAGCCAGCTCTGTCAGACATGCTCAATCTTAGCTACGTCACCCAACTTCTCTCATTAGGAATCCACGCAGGGCTGGAAAGATGGCCCCGCAGTTAATAGCGCGTCCTCTTGCACAGGGCGTACGGTTCAATTCCCAGCACCAACATCAGCTCGCAGCCGTCACTCCAGTCCCAGGGACCTCTCATCTCCATGCACACCAGGCACTTCCGTGACGCTCAGACACATATGCAGGTAAAACACTCATACACGTAAAATAACAATCTAAAAATAGTTATAGAAAATTGCCATGCTATGTGGATTTAAAAAAACAAGACATATAAAAACTATAATTTACAAAGTACTATAAACGTAAGGGTTTGGTTATTTAAAACATGATTCTAAAATACATTTGTTCATACTCAAGGCTTAACAGGTCATGGTAGCGTGGTATGCGTCACTCACATGGGCAACTAATCAGTCCTTAGCCACTAAGGAATCCGGTTAATTCTAAGGTAGCACATGTGTGCTGACTGTGAGGGTTTCCTGGTCTATTGTAACGTGCACCGCACATTCAGATGCCACGCTCGAGGTTCTAGTCACGGGAGAACACACAGGTGTCACTCTAGCTGGCTTGGCTCTTCAGACCTGCTTTTGGGAAGCTACAAGGGAAGTTGATGAGTCAGACTGAATTCAAATCACAACTCTGCCACTTAGACTCTGTGACCTTTGACAAGTTACCTAACCGCTCTCGAAGCCTTTCTTCATCTATGAACTAGTAAGAGTGGTGTTAAGGACTTTACACAGGGCTGGGAATGCAAGAACATCTGGCATTTACTGATTACTTAGTTATCGCTATGAGGTGTAGAAAATAAAATACAAGTCAGAGATGACATTTCCTACCTTTCACTGGTGGCTGCACAGAGATAACCTTTCACACCAGAAGTCCAACAAAGGATTCTCTCTGCTCCTTTGCAGAAGGCAAAGTACTACGTGACATGTGCTCCACTGAGCAGAGCCCCAGATGATCCCTCACACTGGAGAAGCAGCCAGAACTCTGAGAAGGGTTCTGCTGCTTTGGGGTTTGTCCCTACAGATACAATCTGACACTTGCCTCTGAGGCCTAGAAAAGGAAACTGATTTCTCTGGACTTCCAAATCTCCCTATTACGACCATGGAAATAGCAGGCTTGATAACCATGGTCTAGCACGGCTGTGTTGACTTCCCCATGGTCCTTCCCAAGGATATTTTAAGTCAACTTGACCCTGATAAGTGGCTGGGGATACACAGGCCTGCGTGCCAGGAAACAACGACAACGTCAGCATTCATTTGCAAGCACTTTGGTGTCCCCTTAGGCTCCAACACTGACACCTGTCTCTATCTAAGGCTCTGGTTGGTCTGCTTTTCCTCTTTACCATCCATGGAAAAGCCACCTGGGGACAAAGGAACTGGGAAGTCTTTTCTGAGAAGGGATTTGAGTTACAGTCACACCTGTACAATGAGATTAAACCATGGGACAATAACTCATACCAGGTTACCTGTTTAATTTCCATCATTAAGAGCAAGGAGAAATGATTCTTCTAAGATAAGCCGGCCTTTGCATTTTTGAAGACTCTTAGGCATTTGTCCTTCAAACCAAACAACTAATTCTTTAGTACGAGGTTTAGAGGTAAGACTGTACTGTCAATTCTTTAGAATACAAATCTTACAACATAATCAGGTGATTAAGAACTATTAATCAAACAGTTAACCTTGGTAGGCTAGACATAGCTTACTGGTTATGCAACACCTTTGGAACTCCCTTCTCCTGTGTCCCCCCAATTTACTTAAAAGTAAATCAGGGATTTTGTTTGCCAGAGAGAGCAGGCAGTATGGCCCAGTCTGATGAGCCATATTTGACTCTGGGTGGTCTCTGCTGATTGAGTCTTGTCACAGGACAAAGATGTGCCCCCACTAAGGATAGTCTAGAGGCATTTCTTTTGTTTCTTATTCTGTGACAGGGTTTCTTTATGTACCCCTAGCTGTCCTGTAGACCAGGCCAGCCTCAAACTTGGAGATCCTTCTGCCTCTGCCTCCCAAGTGCTGAGATTGAAGGAGTGGACCACACCACCTAGTTCTAGAAGCACTTCTGACAAGGAAATTTATAAAAATGTGTACAACCAAAGCAGCATTATAGAGTAAGGAGACCATCTCCCAACTGTCAAACTGATAGGTAGTAGTAGCGTTGTCTCTCCTTTCTGTGTTCATGTGGGTACGTTTAAGTTTGTGTTTGTGTGTGTGGAAGGGGGAAGAGACCCACTTTGGGGATCTTCTCAACCACTTTCCACCTCATTTGTTTATTGACACAGGGCCTTACTACACAGCCCGTGTTAGCCTCAAACTCACAGATCTGCCTCCTCTGCCTCCAGAGTGCTGGAATTAAAGACATGCGCCACCACACTGAGCCAGCTTATCATCTTTAGACACAGGTCTCTTATAACCTGGAACTCACGGACTTAGCTACACAGGCTACCTGGTGAGTGTCAAGGAACTGCCTGACTCTACTTTTCCAACATCAGGGTTACAGATGTACGCCACCATGCTCAGACTTTTATGTAGGTGCTAGCAGCCACTTTACTCCCCAATTCCAGTAGTAACATTTTTAAGTTGGTCATATTATCACAATGTATTTTCCATCCCATTAAATAATTTTCACTGCTTTCTCTGATCTGTTTTCCATTTGATACTTCTCCTGAAACACAGCACCCCACAGACTGTGCTGTACTTGCAGTTAAGAGAGAGAGGGGTTGTAGGGACATGGTGGTGCACATCTTCAATCCCAGCATTTGGGAGGTAGAGGCAGGAGGTTCTCTATGACCTCAAGGCTACCCCAGTCTACAGATTCAGTACAGGCTCCAAAGCTACACAGAGAAAGCCTGTCTCGAAAAACAAACGAGAGAGAGAGAGAGAGAGAGAGAGAGAGAGAGAGAGAGAGAGAGAGAGAGAGATTATTCTGCAACTCTGCAGCAAGAATTTACTAACTTTTGGATATGTTAGTAAAATGTTCATAGCATTCATTAATTCAAGACATCCACTTGACAGTCTATTTCCTAAATGTCTGAATTATTTCTATGTATTCATTTTATAACTGTTATCTCATTAGTTATTTCTCTCATACAAGTTTTATTATTTCTTTTAAGGGAAGACACAGTAAGTTGTTTGGAAAAAGCTCCTACCCAAAGAACAAGCAGTGAGTCTAGTTCACGGTCTAATTCTGTTGACAAAGACATTTAAGACGCTAATGGTCACCTCAGCCAGGTGCACTTAAGCACAGTTTCCAGTGGGTCTGGCTCTTGTTAGGAGTTATCCTGTAACGCCGAGACACTGGGCAACTCAGGGAGCACTTTCTCTATTCCTCACCACAACTCAAAGTCATTCACAAAGCGGCATGAGCACTTTCCCTATTTCCTCACCCACTTTACCAGTGAAATTGTAAAATAGTACTGAAACCAGAAGCAAGCAGAATAAACTGATGTTTGCAGGGCTAAAGTTGTTGTTGATGAAACATACATCAAAGAATGGACAGAGTATTGCCTATATTAACTGATGTCAAAAAAGCACCAGTTCTCATCAGTAATCTCAACAACCCCCTCAAAGTTACTTCCCCTTCAGTTTAGATTTCACCTTTAGTAGCTGGCATCTCTACTACAGTATAAGAACAGTAAAGAAAACTATGCTTCCATCTTCACCCAGGCTTCTTCGGACTTGTATGTCCATTACCATCCTGGTTGGTTGTGGATGTAATTGGCTTTAGGTTCAACAACGATCATACCCTGAAAATCTCATCCTATTTTCTCCACGTTGGCATCTCCTTTCTAACATCGTCACACTTCCCTTCTGGTCGTTTCCCTTTTTGTCAAATTCAGGTGCCCAAAGAAACAGACTATCAGTTTCAGCTCTGTTGTGCACGGGTGAGCGCAATTTTTACGTTCAGGAAATAGATAGGCTATCAATCTTGCTCCACAGAGAAACCGAAACCTTTTCCTTAGCATGTCCTTTCCCATATCCATTCCAGTATGGAGCTCTCACTTTTGACTGCACAATGATTTTCAACCACTCACGGGTTAAGATTGAATACGTACTTTTATCTAGCTGAGAGATCCCAGATTCCGGTTCCTGCCCCGTTACTTTTAAGGGAAGACGCAGCAAGGAGCTTGTAAAAGCACCGGCCCGAAGCACATAGGAAGCCAAGCCATCAGATCGAGTTCACGGTCTGATTCCACGCCAGCTGGTTTTACCTTAATCGAGTTGTAGACTTACCTGCGCTTTGGGATCCCCCATCCCACCCCATTCCTGCTTAGTCCCAGGCGGGATCAGGTCTTTGGCTGACAAGATTTTTGCTCCGAGTCTCGATTCAGATCTCACTGACCGTTAGAAATAAGTCCTGGTTCCTGACTTAGCTCAACTCCCAGCCAGGACTTTGCTTGCACGGAGTATCGGTTCAAATCGTGCGTAGAGGTAGGAGCCAGGAAGGAACCCATCGGCTCTGGGTCTCAGTCGGGATTCTGGCTCTAAACACGGCTCAGGGTCGGGTCAGCCCCAGGTCGGGTTCGCAGCCCGGTCCAGGTCTCACCTTGACGCAGTCGACCGGGTACATCACGCAATGCTCCAGGATCCCTGCCACGGCGCCGGCCACCATGTGCGTGGTGACAGTAGCTCCAGCCGGCAGCGCTTCGTATTCCGGGCCGGACTCCGGATCCTGCCGTACTGGGGGCTGACAGGCCCCCGCCTCCCCGCCGCCGGCCCCCCGGCCCACGCCCCGCTGCAGCCACCCGTCCAGCAGCGCAGACTCCCCGGGGCTCCGCCCGGGCCCAGCAGCCGGTCCTCCCGCCACACCGCCTGCACTCCGCCCCTCCAACTCCATCCACTCGGGCCAGCCGCGGCGCTCAGCCGCGCCGCTGCCGCCGCCACTACTGCCGCCGCCTCCCGGCCCCGTTGCGTCCGCCTCAGGCGCGGCCCAGAGAGCCCGGGGCCTCCGGCTCCCGCTTGGCCCCGCGGGCACGCCCCCCAGACAGCCATTGGTGCAAACCTTAACGTGTCCCCACCCTCATTTTACGGAGCGAAATTCTATTAGTGGTATTCGTCAGTCGGCTTGTCATTCCTCACGTAGATCCCACCCCTTCCCCTTTGATCTTGGAAGCTTCTTGTTTATTGGTCACTGATTGGCGGACTTGGCCGATCGGCCCGCCCCTGGTGTTTCGAGGGCGGGAGAAACTTAAAGCTGAACTTTGATAGGCTCAACCGCTCTGGCTACTTTGGCGGCGGCCATTGGCCCGGGCCACTTCGTTCTTCCATTGGCTATGGAGAGAAGCGCCGGGAGGACGAGGACCGGCTCTGGGCTGCAGCAGCCGGGCTCCGCGGGGCGGCGTGCGTGGCTGCCCGGAGCGCCGGGGAGAGGGGGCGGTGCCAGGCCTTCAAGGTCAAACCGCTGTCGGTTGCCGTTACGACGCGTGCTCCGGCGTGCACCGAGTGTCGGGTAGCACGGCACCCACTGTTCCCGCGGGATCTCAGGCGGAGGCGGAGTCGGCCAGGACCCCGCGTCCCCTGGCAAGGCCTGACCGGCCGTTAGGGGAGGGCGGCGGCGAGCCTCGGGTCGCTCGGCTGGGACCTCCCACCTAGAGCCGCCTAGGGAACCCAGCAGTGGGTGGACGGAGGAGTTCTCACTGGGTGGGCTCTGCGCTGGGAATGGTGACGGCGAAATGGGGCGGGATGATTCTGAGGCGACGACAGGTGGTCAGGGGCTTGGAGCAGCATCCCAAGCGCAGCGGTGCAACCGCGGATGCTCCGAAGTTCAGCTGGTCCCGACTCTGAGAAACTTGAGCATCTTCTCCCCGAGCTGACTCGCTGATGAACCCCACTGGCTGAGCTGCTGAGCTGGATCTTGAGAATCGATCCTTGGTTGTAAAGCGGTACCAGTCCTTGGGACCACCGCAGGGCCACCACATTGAGCAGAGGCAGGCACCGAAGCGACTCTAGAGCCTCAGCCTCTCCTGAGGAGCGCGGGGCCATCTTTCGCCGGTACTGCCGGCTTCCTCAGGCTCCCTTCACGGCGGCGTGTTTGCACACGCTTCCCCAGTTTCAAACTCTGCCTTTACAACCCATTTTAATGAGATGGTGACGCAGTTGCCAACTTTTCCATCTTTTCATAGCGTTTCCTTAAAACGACAGGAGGGTTTTCCATTTCCTCTTGAAAGTTTAATCTTTCTGTGGGTCTCAGCTCATCTTTGGTCGTGGTTTCTAACATTTGGATCGTGATCTTTTGGAAAATAAAGTCCCCATCCCCAACCACACATAAAATTGCATTTCATTTCGGATTTCAGCGTGGAGGAGATTCCATTACTCTCAAGAACTCTTTCCTACAGCTTGTTCAGTCTTTTCTGTTGTTATCCCATTCTTGAAAGTTCAAAACTTAACATCCCCCACCCCAAGCTGGCATTGTACCTGGCATATCAGTAGAGAATAAAATGAGACAGATTTCACTGTCTTGAGTGATGGTCTGACCATGAGAACTGTGGCAATCAACAACACAGATGAGGTGACTTTTCAATCTGAAACTGCAGAGGAAGACTGCCTAAGGACATGTGGGAGAGTTTCAAGAGAATATGCTGTTCTTCGTGGAATCCTAAAACTTCATGGGGAGCTGGAGAGGTGGCTCAGCCGTTAAGGCTGCTTGTTGCAGCCATGGGTGATGGTGAATGCCTTTAATCTCAGCTCTCTGGAAGCAGGTGGATCTGCCTGGTCTACAGAGTGAGTTCCAGAATAGACAAGACTACACAGAGAAAATCTGTCTCAAAAAAAACCAAAACCAAATAAAAACACTTATTGCAGAGGTCCGGTTCAGTTCCCAGCATCCATATGGTGGTTCCCAAACTTGCATAACCCCAGTTCCAGGGAATTGAACACTGTCCCCTTGCACAGTAAGTGTGCACATGTGTCACACACAGACACATGTGTAAGTCTAATGACAGCAGGCAGCCTTTTCCTGGAAAAACAGCGTGGAAGCAAGGAAGTGCTTTCCTTGTTTCTCAGTTTTTCTACCTTTACAAAAGAAAGGGGTGACCTCACCTCACCTACCCTTTACCTTGCTAATTCACTTCCAGGCACAGAAATCCACTTGTTAAGAGCTCCTGATGTTGGCAAGTTTTCCCTGCTTTACTCAAAGTTGTAGACCTCATATCCTTCCCGGTTTAAATACATTCCTGCTAAGGACTAATTACATCCTTTGGCCTTATTAGATATGCTTCTCCCCTGCCCATGTGTGTGTGTTTTACAGTGGAGCAGTGGGTTTTTAACCTATTCCAAGCCCTGACTCCTTTCAAGGTATATGTTACTATATTCCCTGAGATCAAAGCAATATGAAACATGGTGATTGTAGTGATACTCATTTGTATTTTAATAAAGCTTGACTGGAGTTCAGAGAGTAAAACAGCCACACTGATCAGCCTTCCAGACCAAACAGTAGTAACACACACCTTTAATCCCAGTAGCTATACTAGTTTGCCATAGAAATCAGGCAGCAGTGGTACAAACCTTTAATCCCAGCCCTAGAGAGGAATACAAGACGGGAGGGCTCTCTGGCACAGTCTCACTCTGAGATTCCTGGAGGCCATTTTGGACTGAGGTAGAGGTAAGAGCCAGTGGCTGATTGTTTTGCTTTTCTGACCTTCAGGTTGAACCCCAATTTCTGTCTCTGGGTTTTTATTAATCGTGCCACAGGTGGTGATGTCTAATTTCATTCAGGTAAGAGCTGTGTCTTACCTATTTATTCTGGGACTAGGATATTCAAGATTTACACTTTAATTTTTGTGCTGGGTGTTAAGAATGTGCTGCAAAGGCAGTGTCCTGCCATTCAAAATAAACAATAAAATCTGAATGGCACTCCCTGTGGTGCACAGAAATACATGCAGGCATTTAATACATATTAAATTGTTTTTTGAAAAAAAAAGTTCAAGTGAACTGTGTCTTACATTGTTTGATACCTAAGTTGGAACATTTTCATTTTCCTTTGTCAAAGATGTGCTACTTTATACCCAATACAATGGCTTTAATAAAAATACAACCACCAAGTCATGGCATAAGTCTGTATTCCTAGCACTTAGGAGGCGAAGGCAGGAGAATCCCAACCTGGACCCACACAAATTCTGCCTCCAAAACCAAACAGAAAACCATTGATGGCTGAAAACAGCAACCTTTGTTGAGGGTGTGGAGAAACCGGAATTCTCACACATTGATGATGGGAATGTGCAGTCTGCTGCTTCAGCTTGGTGGGTCCTCAAACATTTAAACTGGGGCTGGTGAGATGGCTCAGGGAGGAAGGGCACCTGCTGCTGTAGCCTGACAACCTGAATTTGATCCTGGCACCCATGATGATGGGATGAGAGAACTGACTCCTCTAAGTTGTCCCCTGACCTCCAGACACAGTTGAACAGAACTGCTGTGTGACCCAGTAAGTTCACTCCCGGATCCAGTTCCAGGAGGAAAGTAGGAGATAAGTGCACACCAGTTAGCAGTGGACCTTCCCACAGCAGGCAAACGTCTATCAGTGGAAGAATGGGTATGTGCGTGCAATATGGAAATGCTTTGACGACAATTAGCTTTGGAAGGAAACCAATACATACTGATACTTGCTTTATTGTGAACAAACCTTGAAAGCTTTCTGTTTGATGAAGGAAGACAGAAGCAAAAGCACTTGGAATTCCACTTATGTGAAATATTCAGAGTAGGCAGCAGTATCCCAGGCTCAAACTGAGGGAAACTACTCATTTTGTTGGTTTAGTAGGGAGTCTCTCTCTCTCTCTCTCTCTCTCTCTCTCTCTCTCTCTCTCTCTGTGTGTGTGTGTGTGTGTGTGTGTGTTTCTGTCTGTCTGTCTGTCTTTCCCTGCACACACGTGCGTGCTCTCTCTTCAAACTAAGCTGGAACAGACACAGAAAATTTGGCGTGGAAAATGAATGTTTCTTTTTGTTTCTTTTTGTCCAGCACAAATCTTTTTGCTCCCATTTCTAGTATCTGCATTGCATTGACAAAATGTTGTAAGTTCTGTAAATAAGTTTCCCCAGACAACTGCAGGTTTTCTAAGTCCTAACAGTCATCCAAGTCCTTCTTTCTGTTGTTCATTTCCACAAAGACGATCAACTTACTATGGTCTTGGTTTCTGTGGTGCTGGTCGCTGAAACCAGAGCCTTATGCATGGAGACAAGTTCTCTCAGCACGAGTCCCTCCTCTCCTCAGCTTTTTTACTTTGAGACAAGATCTCCCTAACTCTCCCAAGCTGGCCTCAAACCCATCTTATAGTTAAGGCAGGCTTTGAACATGTGATCCTCTGGTTGCAGTCCCCAAAGTGGCTGTGGTTATAGGGGCTGTAAGACCAGGGCTGGATATTCCACAGTTTATTACACGGTATGAATACAGCCTACTTCCTCTCTAGATGAAGTTTGTAACAAACCGACAAAACTGAATTAGAATGAGGAAGGAAGGAAGAGAAGGAAGAGCTCTATCTAACTCATTCCATCCTATTTTTGTCTTGACTCCCCATCAGGAAATGAGAGCAAAGAAGACAGCACAAGGTTCCCTTACTAAATCTCAGCTTTCTGCAACGTGGTAATAATTACGACAGCAGTCCTTGTGTGACAGAACTTTGCCTAGGAAGATGGAAAGGACAGGCCTACTCATCCCAGATAAGGAGCCCATGACAGCCAAGCACAGACAACACCAAAGTCCAACTTGGTGAACTGTGAGCTTTAATTGAGATTACTTACAGGAATATGGATGTGAGGTTATCTATAGTAGCAGAAATGGCTCAAAGGTAGGTGCATCATCAAAGCCCATCCCAGTGTGGGTGACAGCTAATAAAAGCTGGGGACCTGGAGCACACCACACAGCCTGCAGGAAGCTCAACAGGTTGGACAGTATTCTTCCTAGGTGCCTTGTTTGATCTAAATGTCTTCCAGGCAGCAGGTGGTCTCAGAGTCTTCTTTGAAACTTTTTTGAGATTCTTCTTTGCCGCTCAGCTTCACTTGGTCTGGGAGGACACTTAGCTTTTCTTGTTTACTTTGACAGGGAGGGGCCTACTGAGTTTGGTAAATTTCAGGGACTTCCTGAAACTTTTTTGAGTTGTTTACCTTTCTGCTTAAGGAGTTTCTGAATTTTCTACAGGACAGAATGTTTCAGTATTCAGGAAACTGTTACACAGCAGGTATTATGATGAGAGATTATGATGATAAAAAGAATGTTAGCCTGTGGCAGTGGCTCAGGCCTAATCCCAGCACTCTGGTAGACTAGAGGTAGACTGAGTTCAAAGCCAGCCTGGTCTATAAAGTGAGTTCTAAGATAGCCAGAGCTACACAGAGAAACCCTATCTCAAAAGAAAAAAAAAACAAAAAAACAAACAAAAACCAAAAAAAAAAAAAAACCAAGAAAAGAAAAAAATGTTCCATGCTTAGTATTCTATTAGGCATAAAGTCAGAACTCAACAAATGTTGCTTGTTGTTAATATTGTTAGTAGTTTCGTGGAGTGGCATACCTTTTTAATCCCTGCACTCAAGAGACAGAAGCAAGAGCATCTCTGAGTTCAAGGCTGGCCTGGTCTACAGAGCAAGTTCCAGGATAGCTAAGGTTACACAGAGAAACCCTGTTTCAAAAAAAAAAAAACAAAACAAAACAAAAATGCTATTACTATTATTATTTACTTTTCCTTTATAAATGTCTGTGAACCATTGCAGAAATACATGACATATTCCCCCTCCAAAACAACAAACTGAAATGACCAAGTGACAATGTCCTTTGCTTGTTGTCCTGTTGTTTGTTTATTTATTTGTTTTGGAGGGTTTTTTTTTTGTTAGTTTGACACAACCAAGAGTTACTTGAGGAAGGTGTTTCAATTGAGGAGTTGCCCAGATTGGACTGGCCTGTTGCTCTTTCTTTTGGGAACTGTCTTGGTTTTTGATTGACGTGGGAAAGTCTAACCCAAAGTGGGCAGCATCATCCCTCGGCAGAAGAGCCTAGACTGTACCAGAAAGCTAACTGAGAAGCCGTAGAGTGGCCTTCCTCTGTGGTTCATGTTTCTGTTCCTGCTAGAATTCCTGCCCTGGCTCCTCTCAGTGATAGACCGGGACTTGAAAGTGTAAGCCAAATAAACCCTTTCCTTCCCAAGCTGCTTCTCCTCAGGGTTTCCTCACAGTAACAGAATGCAAACCAGGACACTTGTTTATGCAATCATCTTGTTGCTAGGCTACAGTAGTAAATTTGACATTATCTCACAAATAAGACTTTTTCTTCTCACAACAGCGTCTGTGAACTCCAGGCCCAGGTCACGTGTGTTCTTAATCATTGTATGAACTCAGCTTCATGAAGACTAGACGAATCCTTACATAAAGTGGCTATAATTAGGAAGTTCTTTCTCCTCAGCTGTACATAGTGGTACTTACTGGTCATCTCAGCCCTTGGGAGGATCAGTGGTTGAAGGTCAATCCTCAGCTACCTAGTCGTTTGAGGTTAAACTGGTCTATATGAGTAGATCTTATCTCAATTAAAGAACAGCAACAACAACAACTTTCCTGATTATTACCAAATAAAGTAAGGGTCTGTTGTCCTTGGCATACAAAGAACTTGGGCTATCAGCAGGAATGAGGTTTGGATTGGTTGCTACTTTTTAATGCTTGGTGGTATAAATATGAGGCACACTATCAACGCAACCAGACAAGGTTCTGGAGGCAGCAAACATTAACAATAACAACTTCATCATTAACAAAAGCTTAGGGAAGCACATGTAGACCTCAGACCACAGGCCTCCTGAGCTATCTGCATGGAGTTTTCCTGACTCTTCTCCAGGTTGTATTTTTATATATTCCATATTAATTAATCAATTAACCATATTCTCTCTCTCTCTCTCTCTCTCTCTCTCTCTCTCTCTCTCTCTCTGCCTCTCCCTCTCGCCCTCTTTTCCCCAGCTGATGATTGGACTCAGGGCCATGCACATGGTAGGCAAGCACTATACGGCTGAGCCCCCAGCACCCTGCTTACATTTTTATTGCACCCACATCTAGGCTCCTACTTATCCATACCCCTCTTCCTTTTACTTTTTTTCTGTTTCTTCCTTTTTTTTTTTTTTTTTTTTTTTTTTTTTGAGACAGGGCTTCTTTGTATCGTCCTGAGTGTCCTGGAACTAGCTCTGTTGACCAGGCTGGCTTCAAACTCACAGAGATCCGCCTGCCTCTGCCTCCTTCAGTCCCTGTCCTGAGAACAAAGATGAGCTGCACCACCACCAGCTCTTTTCATTCTCTTAATGAGTCAGCTTTTGACCTCTTAAACTTCCTCGTCTTTACAGATTACTCAGGACAAACTAGCACCTGCAGGGTAGATATTCCAGGTATGACCATGCAAACTTGTAATTTTAGCACTTTGGAGGCTGGAGCAGAAGGATCTGAGTTCAAGGACACCCTAAACTGACAACAAGAGCCTATGGGGGTGGGTGGATCAGGGTGGTGGTGGTGGTAGTAGCGGGGAGAGAAATTTAGACTTCTACATCATTAACTCCAGCTATATCAGAACAGGTAAAATAGGAAGCTATCCCCACAGTTACAAATTGTCCAGAACTACTCTTGGATTAATTGGCTCAACTCAAGAGTTACCTGTTGGACGTCAGTTATTCAAATGCTCAGGCCTGTCCTAAGTAGCCAAGAAAGATGAGAGAGGCAGAGGGACCAGGGAGGAGGCATGAGCAGCAGTCTTGTGAGAAACAGACATCCATACATTACAATGCTAATAACCTGTTATGAAGGGCTTATAAGATACTCCCAATGTATACATTTCCTTTAAGCCTGTGCGGTTGTATATTGGTTATCTGCTGTTCAGTGACGAATTACCACAAAACTTAGCGGCTTAAAACAATAAACATTTATTATCTCTGTGGTGGGGAATCTGATACAGTTGGCTGGGATTACAGATACCTCAAGACTTGCCAGGATGGCGGTGTATCTCTCCAATGGCTGACTCACTTGACTGGCAAGCTGATGCTGGTTATTGGCAGGTGGCTTCAGTTCCTTTCCACTCTGGCCTCTCCACGGGGATGCTTAAGTGTCTCTATGACATAGTAGTGAAAGTACCACATTCTTGGCAAATTATTGTATCATTATCAGCTACACAGTAAGTTTCAGGCCAACCTGGACTACGTAAGTAGACACTATGACATCACCATTGAGTATTATTGAACACTAATCTCTGTCAGTTTGATAGGACAGTGGCTTTTGTCCATTTCTATTCTGTTATTCCCAGGCTTATGCTGCAGCAGTACCAAGCATCTTATCCTTAAGGTTATGACCAAAGACTGGGTTTCACTAGCTGAGGCTGGCCTCAAACTCTTTATGTACCCCAGGCTGGCCTTAAACTCTTGGTTGTCAACTTGACTACATCTGGAATTATTGAAACCCAAGTGGCTGCATATACCTATAAGAGATTGTTTTATTAAGTCATTTGAAGTAGGAAGAGCCACCTTTAATCCAGATCTTTTGATTTGGGAAGTGTTTGTTTGGAACCTCTAGCTCACTCCTGCACAGTCTGAGAAGTCCCATCTCTCTCTGAAAATCCTGCCCTCTCAGAGCATCTCCAGCAACGAAAAGGCAAGAAAAAGCCCAGTTCCACATTCTTGGCAGCAATGGAAGCTCCTTCCCTGAAGTTGCCAGCAGCCTAAGACCCTGCCTAAAGCGTTCAGCTTTTGACTACATTTGGCACATACCCAGCTTGTGGCAGACATACCATCATCACCCCTTGCCTACAGGCTATATAACCTCCCTGCTTTAGTTTAGGTTCGTGACTTCTCCTGCCTAGATCTCTGGGACTGGAACTCACCTCAGAGTTGCTTTGCTCAAATAAACCTGTTCTTTTACTTTTTCAATTTGATCTAGCTTACTGCATTATTGGGGAAACCTTTTATTGGGCTACATAAAACGTATTAGGAAGATCCACCTTTAATCTGGGTCTCACCTTCTGCTGGCAGACTATTTTAAGAACATGGAAGGAGGACATTCTCTCTTGTTGCATACTTGCTGGCAAGTTCATTCCTTAACTGGCATTATAGTCAACTTCTTCAGGATTCTAGCATATATTGTGACTTTGAGCCCCATGGACTAAACAACTACTGGATTCTTGGACCATCCATTGATAGGAAACCATTGTTGGACTAGCTGAACCACAGTCTGTAAGCCTGTCTAATAAATTCCTTTCATATATGTGGATGTGACTCAGTGGGATTTATATGTATCAGCTCTGTATCTAAATGTATTAGTTCTGTTCCTCTGAAGAACCTTGACTAATACATAGGACCAGGTTTTTTAAATTTTATTTATTATTGTTGTCAGTTATCAGTGTTTGGTTTGTTCTTTTCAGTTTGGGGGACAAGGTCTTGCTATAAAACTGTGTTGACATCAAGTCTCCCATTCTCCTGTCTTAGTTCCACAAGGGCTAGGATTCCAGATGCACATCACCGTTGTGCGATATCTGTGCACTGTGTGAAGATGCGTTGCTGTGACTGGTGCAATAAGAAGCTGAATGGTGAATAGCTGGGCAGGAAGTATAGATGGGACTTCCAGACAGAGAGAGAACTCTGGGAAGAAGAAAGGCAGAGTCACCAGCCAGACAGAAAGGAAACAGGAGACGCAAGATGGAAGGGAGGCAACGCCATGTGGCAGGACATAGATTAATACTAATTGGTTAAGTTATGAGAGCTAGTTGAGACAAGCATAAGCTAAAGGCCTAGCTTTCATAATTAATAATGTCTCTGTGTCGTTACTTACAGACTGGCGGTCCTGATGAGACAATAGCACTACGCATCACCATGTCCAGTTTTATCAGTATTTTTATTTAGCAATATTTCTTTGAGATACTTACATATGTACACAATGAGCATTCTGTTTCATTTTCAAAGTCATATGTTTGTTTTGATGGAATTGTTATTCTAGTTGTAGGGAGATAGACAGTAAACCAGTAAGACTGGGGATGCTACACAGTGGAATAATGTTTGCCAAACATGACAGCAGCCCTAGATTCAAAATCAAGTTCTGAAAAACAAAATAACTGCTGGCTGAGTAAAATACTTTGCAGTAAAACAATGAAATAGGAAATATGGACAACTGGGTGTGAGTGGGAAGAGCTACAATTTTAAATAAGGTGGTTAAGGAGGGTCCTACTAAGGACATATATTAATACAGGCGGAGAGGCCAGCATGTGGGCAGGGTGAGGGAAGAGCAAGTGAACAAAATCTCCAGGAAAAGGAAAGGTGCCAAAGTGAGAGAGGTGTCTTGATAAACTTTTTAATGTAGGTATAGAAAAGCCTTTAAGGAGCAGTTAAAAGCCTCTTTTGAAATGCGGCTTTCCACATGTCATTGGGCTACGCAAATGAGGTAGAGAAATGATTTTAACCTTTTTTGATTTGGTCTGCTTACTGGAAACCTCAGGACTCAACCTTGTGAACTGTTAATCAGACAAGCATGGCTGGGCTTTGAAGAGAATCATGCTGAACACACGCCTGGGGTAGGTGGATTTATTAGAGGAAGTACTGCCCAAACCAGCTGTCAAGGAGAAATTCACAAGGAAAGTGTCATGAGAAACTCTTGGGACTAAAACACAGTTTTCTGTTTTATGACAGAAGTTATACACTCTAACTTTGGAGGGTGGTTCAATGCCCCTTTGGATTGTAAAGGTAATGTAGCTTATAAACCCTATGAATTAGATACTCTTTAAGGTAGTGATGTGGGAGGTCCTTCTGTATATGTGTTGCCTTTATTGATTAATGAATAAAGCTGTTTTGGCCTATGGCAGGGCAGACTAGAAGTAGGCGGGAATTCCCAGCAGAGACAGAGCAGGAAGGAAGGTGAAGTCAGAGAGATGCCACGTAGCTGCTGAAGGAGAAGAACATACTGGAACCTTACCAAGTAAGCCATAGCCTCGTGGCGATACACAGATTGATAGAAATGAGTTAATTTAAGATGAAAGAGTTACTTAATAAGAAGCCTGAGCTAAGAGGCCAAACAATGTTGTAATTAATATAGTTTCTGTGTAATTATTTGGGTCTGGACAGCCAGGAAATGAACAAGTAGTCTCCTATTACAAAAAGGTAAGATAATCAGATAATGTTTCTCTTCTAAAACACCTATTTGGTGGAGTACTTGAGTTTGAAATGTACATATTTAGACTTAGAACTCAAAGAACAAAATTTCAAGAAGTTAAAAAAAAGTATTTCAGAACAACCTTTGAATTATTTCCATGTCTTCCTTTCTTCAGGCACTGACCTGTTTTCAGGAATAATAAGCTATCTGATATTTATATAATTTTGTAATTAATACAAACTTTATGCAATGTGCATGTGTGTGTATGAGTGTGTATGTATGTGTGGTTAGGTTAAGGTCTCACCGGGTAGTCCAGACTGCCTCACAGCAATCTTTCCCCTTCAGCTTCCTAGTGTAGTGTTGGGGTTAAGGGACTGAGCCATCAAGCCTTGTCCCACCTTTGCTTTTTCGTCGTGACCAGGGTCTCACGTAGCTCAGGCTAGCCACAAACACGCAATGTATCAGAGAATGACTGTGATAGTTGGAATGAAAATGGCTTCTTAGGCCCATAGAGATTGGCACTATTGGGAGGTGTGGCCTTGCTGGAGTAGGTGTGGCCTCGCTGGAGGAAGTGAGTCATCGGGCGCAGGTTTTGAAGTCTCAGAAGCTCAAGCCTGCCCTAGTGTGGCACACAGTCTTCTCCTGCTGCCTAAGACAATGGCTTTGAACTTCTGATCCTCTGCCTCTCCTTCTGACTGTAGGGATTACAGACATGCACTGCTATGATCAGGTTTCTTATTTTTATTTTATTTTTGTTTTAGTGTGATGCTGGGGGTCGAACACAGGGTTTCACGGTCTGTGCCAGGAAAACACTACCGGCTGACCTACATTCCCAGCCCCCACACTTTTTCCTCAGCGTCCCAGGTTACGTATAACACTAAAGCCGTGTGTTGTTTAAGGGAGAAGAAAGTTGAGAGATGAGAGTTCAAAGCAGAAGGACAAGTTAAGATAGGCAACCTGATAGAGTAGCAGAAGGGAAAGAAAGATCAGATCACAGATGACCAGACCCTGTAGCCATCAGCCAGACCAAGCAGGGCCTGATCAATTCTTTTCCTCCCCTCCCCTCTTCTCCTCCTCCTTTGACAGGTCTTTCTTCTTAGTCCTTCCTCTCCTGGAACTCACTGTGCACACCAGGCTGGCCTCAAACTAACAGACATCTGCCTGCCTCTGCCTCTCAAGTGGTAGGATTAAAAGTGTGGACTTCCAGCTAACTTTCTTTCTTTGGTTTTTCAAGACAGGGTTTCTCCATGTAACAGCCCTGGCTGTCTTGGAACTCACTTTGTAGACCAGACTGGACCTCGAACTCCTTTGCCTTCCAAGTGCTAGAATTAAAGGTGTAAGTCACTACTGCCTGGCTTAAATAATTTGTTTTTAATGTTATGTGCATTAGTGTTTGCCTACATGTATGTCTGTGTGAGGGTGTTGGATCCCCTGGAACTGGAGTTACAGACAACTGTAAGCTGCCATGTGGGTGCTGGGAATTGAACCCAGGTCCTCTGGAATGAGTAGTAGTGCTCTTAACCACTAAGCCATCTCTCCAGCCCCCAAACTAGCTTCTTTTTTATTTGTTCCTTTCCTCTTCAGCTCAGGCCCATGCTGAACATGCTACTCTGACCCAGTCACCCAGCCTTCGGCCTCTCTCTGCTATTAATAACACCCCGAAGTCATAGATGTATGGACCCTTGTTCCTTTCATTATTAAGCCGTTTTATTTCCCCTGACAGCATCGATTTTCTGCCAAATGCAGTGACAGTCACTGTCACTCGTTATAGCCAGCTTTGAATGGAACAGCCGCTATTGATCTCATCTCGGTCTTCGTCCCTGTCCCAGTGTTCATGTATATTCTAAGATAGCCGTGTTTAATGTGTGAAAGGGTGGCCTGGCTTTGGGAAATGGGTAAAAGCAGAGTCCTGCCCTCAAGGGTATTCTGGCTAGTGAAGCAGACAGGAACATGATTGTAATTCAAGGGGTAACTGGAACAGAGGTGTTTATAAAGAGATATGTGGGTCAAGGAAGATTTTGGGAGGAAGACGATCCTTAAGCCAAAAAGGTAAGAGCTGCGCAGGGGCAGATAGGCAAAGCAGGCGGAAGAAGAACCAGAATGAACAAAAAACCATCGGGTCCAAACCCGCAAGGGTACGTAAGGAGCTTAACCAAGGGGCCAGGAGACGCCGTGGACATTATGGAAGAGTCTAAGTTGAGAAAAACTTAGACTTCTGCCATTCCAGAGGGTTCTTCATGCAAATGAGACACAGGGATGGCGTCTGGTGTCAGCAAGAGTAAATGCACCAAACGACCGATGCTTTTGTGTGTATCACCATAATGTTCAAGACAATGACACAAATGTTCATGATCCGCACATAGTAGACCATCGACGTTGAAGGAAGGACGGAAGCGCTTCGATGCAAACATCAGTCTCCAATTTTTTCCTACAATGTTTCTATCACGAGAGGTGACAATAAGCCTGGGACATCAATTTGTGGGCAAAAGGAACGGGATGGAGGAACTGCCATTGTGGTAAGAAAGGTTGTGGGCAAGGGGTGCACTGCTGTGGTGAAGACCCCGAGACTCACCAACAGGTAATGTCCAACAGTGGGAGTAGGAGCAGAGGAGGCCACCCGCAGGGAGCTGGCGACACAACAGTCGGTGGCCTCTTACCTGTGCCGGCCACCGCTCGCTCTCCAGGCGGAGCTTGGTCGCGACGCCTTTTCGATTGGCAGCGGCTATAAACCGGAGGCGGGCATTCGGGGCCCGGCGCCCTTGAGCATTGGCCCGGCTGTGAACAGAATCTCAATTTGTGAACGCGGCGGGTTCGTCTGCAGCTCCGGTTGCGCGCTGGGCGGGCCTCTTCGGGTCCCCAGCAGTCATTGGCTCAGTGCGGTTTCCTTGGGGACGTGGCGCCGCTGGCGGCCAGGCCTCCTTCCGGCTGCTCTGGGAGCCACGGGGAACCGCTGAGGACCAGGCTGGGCTGTGCAGAGGGACGAGCGGGCCTCGGGATCCCGTGAGTGGCATCGCGGGAGAGCTGCAGGGAGAAGAGTGACAGGAAAAGGAAGCGGGGTCCCCCATCCTTACCACCTGGGGTGGCGTGCTCCACGAGCACGGAGCCGGCCCGCAGGAAAGCCTTACGTCGGGGATGCGCTCAGGGTCCCCTTGGCCCGCGGGGATAGGAGTGGGGGTTGGGGAGGGGAGAGACCCGACAGGGAGTGGTGGGTGGTCTCAATACAGTGGGAGGGAAGTGTGCTGTCATTGCGGAGATCTAGTTCTTTGGGCACTTCTGGACATCTGTCTGAAAGCCAGCCAACCCTTTCCAGGCTTCAGCCTTAGGAGATGCTGGGGACAAGGAGGCCACCCTCTCAGGGCAAAAGGAAAAGGAGGTGACAGACGTCAAGACTACTGAAGGGAACCCATGGCTAGGTAAGGTCCCCCCTCCCCGTTATCTCTGTCAAAGGGCTCAGTGGAGGGTGGTAAGCGGGTTGAGTGGGTGGGTGGCAGGCGCTGGGAGGCTGTTACAAAGTGAGGTTTGTCTGAGGCTTCACCTGAACTTTGCATTCTGGTCAGGTGTATGCAAAGACGGCAATGTGGTATTCTTTTGAATGGCCGGTGCATTAATTTCCTGTCCATAGTCTGGGGTCGTGGGAGTAGCAATGGTTGGCTCTGAAAGATGGTGGAGTCAGAGCCAGATTCCGTTTTTACTGTGTATCTGTTAAAGCTGAGATTTTTTTTTAAAAGTCCCTCTATATGTATAATTTGTTAAAGCATTAAAAAAATCAGTTAAATAACTTTTCTAACTGTCTAGCTTCTTGACAGCATTGTTAGTGGGCACGGAAACAGCAGGTCAGGTCTTTCTGAATTGAATAACAGAAATACTATGAGCCGTACAGGTGCTTTTGTCTCGTTTGAGAATGAAAAAAACAGCCTTCTCCTGTCATGCATTTTTGCCTTCAGGGCTTTCATCTAGTTTTAAAGCGTCACTTATGGAGAGATTTAAGGCTTAACAGATGTTTGTCTCATTCCAGGATCAGTTTTTCCTACCTCTGCCCAGCCTCCTGGTACTTCACTGTGCCCACAGTGAGCCCATTTCTCCGTCAGCGGGTGGCATTACTGGGACTCTTCCTTATACCCTGTCTCCTTTTACTTCTCTTGATCATGGACTTGGGACATCGTGGCACTTCGTCAGCACGAGATAGGCAGTACGAGAGGTGAGTCAGCTTTGCATCACTCTGACTAGCCTGCTGTTGAGGTTATCAACTTCCTTCTGGGCTGGGGGCCGTAGCAGGGTCTTGGGCTTGTGGTAAGCACTCTCCCACTAAGTTATGACCTCACCCTCCTTTTTCATTTTGATTGTCGAGACAGGGTTTTCACTAGCATCCCCAGGCCCAGAATGACCTGGAACTCACTCAGTAAGCTGATCTTGGAACTTGCAGTCATGTGAAGCTCAGCCTCTTGACTGGTGGGACAGCAGTCTGTGTCACCAGACTTGGCTGTCATTTTTCTTTTCTTTTTGATAAATTCTTTAATGAGTACCCTGGACTCCTGAGAGATATGACACTTTTATTAGTAAAAATGCATGCCATAAATAACATAGGAGGGCCTTACGTTCATTTTTTTGGCTGTGTTCAGTTTTAGTTCAAGAATGCTGATGCTGTATTTTAGCCATGAAAGACGGCTTTCTGTTTTCTTGTCTGGGTGGATTGACGCTCAGTGGGTACATACATATTTAGGATTGCTGTATGCTTCTGATGATTTCATGAATTGACTTCTCTGTCTTTGTTAAAGAAGTCTCTATCCTTGATTTTATTCTTTGCTCTGAGGTCTATTAGTGTGATATTAATATAGCGACTTCAGCTTTCTTCTGAATCATGTTAATGGGATACTTTTCTATATACTTTTAAGTTTGTCTTTAAAAATATATATTATTGACCAGGAGTGGTGGCCTTTAATACCAGCACTTTAATACTCAGGAGGTGGATCTCTGAGTTTGAGGTCAGCCTGGTCTACAGAGCGAGTTGCAGGACAGCCAGGGCTACACAGAGAAACCCGGTCTTGGGGAAAAAAAAATTGGTGTGTGTGTGTGTGTAAAATGTGTGAGTTTATATGTACCTCATGCCTGAAGGGGCCAGATGGTGTTTGATCCCCTGTAACTGGAGTTGTGGATGGTTGTGAGCCGCCATGAGGGTGCTGGGAACCAAACCTGGGTCCTCTAGAGCAGTCAGTGCTTTTAATGACTGAGACTCCTCTATAGTCCTCATATTTCGATTATGTTTAAGGTGGACTTTTTGTAGATAGTTTAGCCTTGCTTTTTATCCATTGTCTGTGTCTTCCTTTTAAGTGGGGTGATCAAGCCATTTACATTTTGTCTATTAATTATGTTTAGGCCTGGTCTGTCTTATCATTTCCATTTGCCCTGTTTGTTTACCCCTCCCCCACACACAAACACTCTGTCCTTTCTTTGGAATTGAGTGCTTTTTTACCATTTTATTTTATCCCTTTCGTTGGATTATCGGGTATAATTTAATTTCTTTTAATGGTTGCTTTAGGATTTATAGCGACAGCTTTACCACATTGCTTGTACTTGACCAGAGTTTAAGAGCAGTACACTTTTGGTCTTCCTTTTCCCATAGTCTTTAAGCTATTGTCATATATTTTATTTCTACAAATGGTGCCAGTTCCATAAAGTACTGTTATTGAACAGTCAACTATCTTTTCAAGGATTTCTAAATTTAAAGAAAGTATTGTATGCTTACCCATTTTTCACCAGTGCTTCTAGCACCATATTTCTTGTTGTCTTAAATAATTTTTTAATTTTTATTGCTTTATAAATAATACCATTCAAAAATTTCACTTTCTTCCCTCCTCCCATTTCCCTCCTGCTCTCCCCTCCCCCTTCTTCTTCCCTTCCAGTCCTAAGAGAGGACAGGGTACCCTGCCCTGTGGGAAGTCCAAGGTCCTCCCCATATGCATCCAAATAGACTAGGATACCTAAAAGCCAGTACATGCAGTAGAGACAAATCCCAGTGTCGTTATCATTGGCTTCTCAGTCAGCCCCCATTATCAGCCACATTCAGAGAGTTCAGTGTGATCACATGCTCATTCAGTCACAGTCCAGCTGGATTTGGTGAGCTCCCATTAGCTCAGGCACACTGTCTCAGTGGGTGGGCCAACCCCTTGTGGTCCTGACTTCCTTGCTCATATTCTCGCTCCTTCTGCTCTTCAACTGGACCTTAGGAGCTCAGTCCAGTGCTCCAATGTGGGTCTCTGTCTCTATCTCCATCCATCGCCGGATGAAGGTTCTATGGTGATATTCAAGATAGTCATCAGCCTGACTACAGGACAAGGCCAGTTCAGGCACCCTCTCCTCTACTGCCCAAGGACCTAGCTGGGGACATCCCTGTGGACACCTGGGAACCCCTCTAGAGCCAAGCCTCTTGCCAACCCTAAAATGGCTCCCTTAATTAAGATATCTTCTTTGCTCCCATATCCGCCCTTCCTCCATCTCAACCATCCCACTCCCCCAAGCTCTTTCCAATCCTCCCCTTCTCCCTTCTCTTTCTCCCCCCCCCCCCCAATGCTCCCAACCTTTGCCTGGCGATCTTGTCTGCTTCCAATTTCCAGGAGGATCTATATATTTTTCTCTTTGGGTTCACCTTGTTATTTAGCTTCCTTAGGATCGCTAACTATAGGCTCCATGTCCTTTGTGTATGGCTAGAATCTACTAATGAGTTAAAATAATTAAAAAAAAACTCTTCCATTTCTAGTAAGGTGAGTCTACAGGGAGTGAATTCTTTCAATTCCCCCCCCCCCCCAAGACATGGCTTCTCTGTGTAGCCCAGGCTGTCCTGGAATTCACTCTGTATACCAAGCTGGTCTCAAACTCCGATATCTGCCTGTCTCTGCCTCCCAGGGGCTGAGATTAGAGGTGTGTGCCCCCACTGCTTGGCATCTCAATTTTTATGTAACCAAGAATGGACTTACTTTGCTTTCATTTCGGAAAGAAGAAATCCATTGTTAAGGAGCTCTGTGTTGATCATTTTCTCTTCTTGGCTTGCATTCTTTCTGAGAAGTCAGCTGACATGTGTATCTTGGTTCTTTCTGCACATGTGTGTGCTTTCCTCCTGGGTGATTTTTAAAAGCAGTTTGATTGGGATGTATTTGTGAGATTTTGCTCCATGGTTAGGCACTCTTTTTAGGAGCAGTCATTTGCCGCGCACTGGCTCTGCACAGTACCGAATACAACACAGGCCCTTATATTTTCAGATCTATAAAGTTAGACTTTTTTTAAAAAAATGTTTATTTATTATGTATACAGTGTTCTGCCTGCATGCTATAAGAGGGCACCAGATTTTGTTACAGGTAGTTATGAGCCACCGTGTGGTTGTTGGGAATTGAACCCGTGTCCAATAGACGAACAGCCAGTGCTTTTAATCCCTGAGCCATCTCTCAAACCCTAAACTTAGACTTTTAAAAACAAATTTAGAAAAACTTTGACCATCATTTCTTCATATATTTTTCTGTTTTCCCCTTCTCCTTTGAGGACTCCAGTTACATGTGTATTGCACCCAGGATCCTTTCCTCAACCAACTGATGATCTATGTTTTCTCTCTGTGTGTTTTATTCTGGGTATTTTATTTATTTTTGGATAGGGCCTCACTATGTAGCCCTGGCTAGCCCCGAATTCTCTATGTAGATCAGGCTGGCCTCAAAGCAGAGATCTGTCTGCTTCTGCTTCCCATGTGCTGGGATTAAAGGTGTGCACTACTATACCTGAGTCATTAATATTGTCTTCCACAGTGTTTCATCTACTGCTGATTTTATTCACTGAATACAGAATATCCTTTTCTCATAGGAAATGCTGCTAAGTTATATGTTATGCTCTCAATGCCTTATCAACTGCACATGATGACCTGTAGTCTTTTAAAGAAAACTCTCATTGCTGTATCTTTTAGATTAATTTCTGCTGAGGCTACAGAATTAAATGATGTCATGTTGTAGTCATCATTTTCTTTCTTCTCTTCTTCTTCTTTTATTTTTCAAGACAGGGTTTTTCTGTGTAATGGCCTTGGCTGTCCTGGAACTTACTCTGTAGACCAGGATGGCCTCAAACTCACAGAGATCTGCCTGCCTCTGCCGCCTGAGTGCTGGGATTAAAGGTTATGTGCCACCACCACACAGCTCTATTCATCATTTTCAACATGATTTTCTTCTTTCTTTTTTCAGACTTGCTTCTCAGATATGTGTCAGGAGACTTTGGCTCTAAGTAATAACTCAGACTGACTTAAATAATAGTAATTACAAAAAAAAAACCTAACTGGCTCCTATAACTTGATATCTAGAGACAGACAAACCATGGGCGCCATATTAGCCAGCAGGATGGAAATTGCTGTCTACGGGGTTAGCTTATTTAACAGTTGCAAAATAGCAGCCAGTAGCACCTAGGGCCATAGGCATCCCCATTCAGGTCCTGCTGAGAGAGAAGTAGGTTCTGCATGGCCCTCTCATAAGGATGCAGGGGAATCTTGCCAGAATCCTCTGTCAATACTTTCCTTGAAGCTTCCGTCATCAGAATTGTGATAGATGCCCAGTCTTCGTTTTCATTGGTTTTTGTCTCCAGAATTTCTCATTTCATGTTTAATTTTGCCATTAATTAGTTAAAAATGTGTTGAGAGCCACCATGTGTGGGTATTGCTGGGACATAGACTATTTGGTATCTTTTCTCAAGCTGCTTGTATGGTCAGCCTTCCCTCTGTTAGAACTTCTGTTTATCTGTAGTTTGAAGTCTTCCTTTCCAGGACACAACATACTATATGGGGAATGATAGTCGTCAGCAAGTGATATTAAGAAATTTGTTAATTAAAATTGTAAGTTTAAAATCCAGATCCATAAATTGAATTTCTTTGTTGCTGAATGGGGTTTTCTTGGCAGACCTTAGCACAGTTTCCCACTGGAAAGATGACATGACCTGACTATGGATTAGCTAACACAGCTAGGGCAAAGTATTAAGAGTTAGTAGTGAGCTGTATGGTAAAGAGGTAGATTAGGGCCTGGCGTGTTAAGTTGTTGATCGGGGTGGGATAGGAGTGGGAAGTGTAGAGGGGAGTATTTAGATTTCTTCCTAAGGGTAGAGAAAAGGCTTAGCAGGTTTTGAAGAGCTGTGTGTTAGAATTTGGTCTTTAAAAAGTTCAGCAGTGGCCGAGGGTAGGTGGGTGATGGTGGTGTGCACGCCTTTAATCCTCAGGAGGCAGAGGCAGGTGGATCCCTGAGTTCAAGGCCAGCCTGATCTACAGAGTGAGTTTCAGGACAGCCAAGGTTATACAGAGAAACCCTGTCCCAAAAAACTAACAACAAAAAGCTCACTTTGATGATATTGTAGGGAATGAATTGGAAGGAAAGAAGGAAGCGGAGAAACTTACTGTAATACTTGAGCAAGACGAGAGTAGCCTGAAGTTGGGCGGCAGCCGCACAGATTGAGAAGACAGAGTGGTCTGTGGGAGGTAGAGTGACCACAGTTCGGTTTGGTTTTGTTGTCATCATTGTTGTTTTTGTTTGTGTAAGTGCATTTGGTGTGTTGCCTGCATGAATGTCTGTGTGAGGGTGTCAGATCTTGGAGTTCCAGACACTTGTGAGCTGCCATGTGGGTGCTGGGAATTGAACCCAGGCCCTTAGGAAGAGCAGTCAGTGTTCTTAACCAATAAGTCATCTCTCCAGCCCCCAACAGCAGTTCTTGTTAACTACCATATGCTAAGTAACCAGATTCAATAACTAACTACTTGTTAGCTTGATTTAATTGAAAGAAGAGGTCTTTGGGACTGTATTACCAAAGTCCTCACACCTTGAAATGCTTTGGCCAAGCAGCCTTGTACCCTAGAGCTTATTGTTATTTAGTGGCTGTGTACACATTGCCACAAACAGCTGGATGCTATAAATTCCATTGGTGGCAGCCTCCCCAACACCGTGTGTTCGTTGTATCGTATTTGACACTGGGTACAAAGATGAATAAAACGTGGCTCCTGAACACAGAGTTCATAACCCCATTAGAGAGCAGACCTGAGGGAGTAATTGAGATAGTCATTTAAGATCAGGAGCTACCCACAGTTAAGAATCAGGAACAAAGTTAATCATAAATGAATCCAGAGAGACCCATGAGTAACTGACCGACTGTGCTATCACTAAGTTCATGTCCTAAAAGTGCGTGTACCTTACTGATAAGATAGGCTCTCATATGCAGCTTGCTTTGCTTTTTCTTCCTCCTCCTGCCCACCCCCCCTTGTATTGCTTTTGTTTTCGTTCCTTCTCACTCTGTAGGCTGGGTTAACCTGAAAGGATCCCCCAGGGAAGCCTTAAACATTAATGTTAGTGCTCTTCCAATTCAGACCCTAAAGCCCTGCTGTTACAGTCAGGAGTCACCAGTGCCTTGCCTTTCCTTTTCCTGCGTGACTCACGTTTGCCTCGCAAAACCAAAGATTACAGCAAATTAAAATGATGGCTTCTGGGAGTCCAGGTTGTCAATGCGCGCAGGTGCCCTAAATGCACTGACAACTGGCATGTGACAGTGAGGCGTTGGGGGGACTTCTTAAAGACTGACAGAAACCAGGTGTTGTGTTGCATGCCTGTAATCCAAGCCTAGGGAGGTAAGGCAGACTAGGCTACCTGACAAGATCCTGTCTCAAAAATACTGGGGAAAAAAATATACTGAATAAATCAAAATTTCTACATTGTCTGTCTTAGTAAACAGCTCTATGTGTTTTGTTAAAACTTTTCTTATACAGCCTGATAATTTAGATAATGATGATCTTGAGTAATTGCTTGTAGTCCTTTATCTTTAAATCACTTAGGGACCAGTGACGGATGTTAAGTGACAAGGTCTCTGAAGTGCAGAGGCTTCCAGTAAGTAGACTGGGTGAGAGCCGGAAGGCTGCTATAGTTCCTTAGGGCGGTACTGTGGCTTCAGGGTTAATTAGCCCTGATCATTTGCTTGCAGGTGATCATGAGGAGGCTTCTTAACATTCTAGATTTTAATGCATAAAGTGGGAGTGAAAATGATGTTTTATCTTGTCATTTAAATTAGGAACAGAACATCTAGCCAAGTGGAGGGGTACATGCCTGTAATCCCAGCCCTTGGGAGGTAGAGGGGCCGAGGTCCTGTCTTGGAAAAACAAAACCAGCAACAAATAAAGAAATAAAGTGTCTAGGCTAACCCCCCTCCACATTGATTGACTTAAGCAAATGTTAGCTCTAGGATATTTATTATTTGAAATAATATTGATTTTTCTATCCATTAATTCCCTTCTCTGTCCCCGAAGTATGATCTGAAGATGACAGGCAACATTATCTCCATTAAAAATTCTGCTTTTTCTTTCTTTTCTTTCCTTTTTCTTTTCTTTTCTTTCCTTTCCTTTTCTCTTCTCTTCTCTTTCTTTTCTTTTCTTTTCTTTTTTTCTGTAGCAGCCTCTGCTGCTTGAGTACCAGGGACCAATAGCTGACAGTAGAATGACAAATCCGGTAACTAGGAACCATGGGGAAAGCTTTGCCAACAGTTCTGAAAGATCTCAGGCAAGTCCTTGCACTTGTGACTTTCCTTATTACGTACAGCCATAATATACAGTTTTCCTGCTTGTTGCTCCTAAGTCACGTGCTGAAATTGAATCCGTGTTCTGCATGTTTATGCACCTTCAGAGGGTGCAGTGCTGCTGGGAATAGACCACAGGTGTCCTCACAGGAATGTGCAGTCCTTTGCTCAGGAGAATGCGTGCCAAGGAACACTGCAGTCATTCCGCGCTCTCAGTAAATGCTCATGGTGATCTTTTTACATCTTTGTGTTTCAATATGTGTGGAAGTGATGTTTTCATATTGCCTTAGCTGTTTTCTGCTAGAGACCTTTAACTTGCATTTTATTCACCTCTTAGTGACAGACCATTTCTCAGGTAATACAACTGAAAACATTAGAAGCTCCTTTGTGAGTTTTCTGTAGGCAGTTTCAAAACCAAGGAGTTGTATTTTCTCCTTCTCCTCCTCCTCCTCCTTCTCCTCCTCCTCCTCCTTCTTCTTCTGTTTTTGTTTTCATTTTTGTTTTGTTTTTCAAGACAAGGTCTCTCTGTGTAACAGCCCTGGCTGTCCTGGAACTGACTCTGTAGACCAGTCTGGCCTTGAACTTACAGAGATCCCCCTGCCTCTGCCTCCTGAGTGCTGGGATTAAAGGTGTGTGCCACCACGGCCTGGATGTATTTTCGTTTTTATTGTGAGCACATACCCATATTGTTTCTGGAGGTCAAAAAGAGACATTACATTAAATTAAAATAAACATTTATAACACTTTAGGTTATAAATTTAGAGCTAGGTTTCCTTTTATAGGAGTTTGAAAGAACCCTTTTCTGGCAAAATGGATGCTTTCCTTCCCATGCATTCATTTGCTTTATCTTAATGGCAGTTATTCGCTTGAAAGTAGGGTTTTAAGTTATAAGTGCTCTTGTCTGGTTAATCTTGTTAGGAGGTGAGCAATAACCTTCCAAACTGGGTTTCTGGGCATGGATTGCCGTCATTCATGGATGGCTAGTGTAATGCCCCTGTGTTTGGTTTTGAGTTATGAGTACTGTCATGAAATATGATGACATTCAACAAAGTGCTGGTAGGTCCTTTCTGACGAAGGCCTCATTTATTGACTTTTGGCACATTGCTGAGTTCTGTTTGAGCTCTGAAAGTGGTTTAACTGATATTGATCAAGCGAGCCAGGTAATAGTTTGGTTACTTCTGGCAGCAATGCTGTTAATATTTTCAGGATAATGGCAGTGAAAGCCCTCGTCTTTCATTTCTACTTGAGGGGATGTATTTGTGGCTAGCTTTCATTGACTCAGCAGCGACTGGAGGGCTATCATGTTAGAGAGAGAAGGGATGGGCAGAGGAGGAGGTGGAGGGAGATGGAGGATCTACGCTGTATGAGTGGAGGGAAGGCAAGTGAGGAGCCTGGTGGGGAACTGGCTCTCTCTTGGGAAGGTGGCTGAGGAATTCCGGAGCTTTTTAGACATTTTCTCTTAAGCTTTGAGTTCTTTCTAGAAATTGTTCTGTGTGGCATCAGCCAAGAATGGTCCAGCGGTGCACGTGATTCGCCATGACAGCCAAGGCTAGATCTGCAAATCATAAGCGAAGACGCTCAAGAGACTGGGAAGTGTAAGCAAGCGATGAGGTCATCCGAGGTTAGCAGTCTGGAGAGTGGTACTTCTGCCACTCCCCGGAGGGAAAGCCCTTCTTCAGTACCTGTCTGTCTACAAGATAAGAAAACTGGAGACTTCCTGCTGCTTGCAGTGACTGATCAAAGACTCAGCTAGGGAGTGGAAGCTGAATGCCATCTGCTCCTTCCTTTCTGCCCTGTGGTCTAAAGCCAGCTGACATTTTCTTTTCCTTTTTGCTATTGCTCTCATGACAAAGTCTAAAGGAAGAGAAAGCTAAGTTGAGCTGCACCAGAATTAGAACCGTGAAATTGCTTATTTCAGCGAGAATCAGGAAGGATAACAGGACAGGCTGCGGAGTCATTGAAACTGTCGATGCCCGGTTGATTTTGAGGATAGCAGAAGGAAGACCCAGAGGAATTGGGAGCAAACCAGCAGCTCTGTCCTGTGAGCTCCAGGAGCAGTGAGTCCCGTGTGACCACATCTTAGGTCCAGGAATGTGAGGACCACTGACCCGTGCTGCCAGTAGTCGGCATGCTCTTGAGAAATGGCCTAAGCAAATGGAGAGAAACCTTAAGGGTTCATGCTGAAATGTACACAAGCTTCTCGAAGGGCATAGTGGTACTCTTAGAGCAGGAGGAGAAGAAACGCTTTCTCGGGGGCTGGAGAGATGGTGCGTGGTTAAGAGTGTGTATTGTTGTAGAGGACTGGAGTGTGGTCCCTAGCACCAATCACCGGTAACTCCAGCTCCAGGGCATCCAGGCTCCTGTCTCTAAGGGCACTTGCGCATCTTTAATTTCAGTACTCAGGAGGCAGAGGCAGGCGGATCTGTGAGTTTGAGACCAATCTGTTCTACAGAGTGTGTTCCAAGTGAGTTGAAACTACTTAGTGAGACCCTGTCAAAAATATAAATAAAGGCGTTTGAAATCACTGTGGATTTTGTTGGGGCCAGCATTGCTACATAGTGGCTTCTGTGGAGAGACCAGGCTGGGCAGTTGTCAGCCATGTACAAAGCCCTAGTTTTATCCCTAATATTGCATTAACCAAGTGTAGTGCTGTACACTTGGGACTTGGGAAGGAGGATAAGACATACGAGACCCTGCTCAAAAACATACAAAGAAAAACCCAAACCAAACAACAACAACAAAAAAGGCTGGAAAACCTTTCCAAAAGCAATGAGAAAGAAAAAATGGGAAAAAGGTGAGAGAGGGCAAATGCTTGGGAGAAAATGGGTTGCATTACAGCATTGGCTACCAAAATGTGAGTCCTTGGAGTTCCTGGGACCATTTTGAGAACTGTGAATTCAAAGCTTGTAATAATATTGAGATATTATCTACCGTTTTCATTGTAGTAAATCACATAAAGTTTACCTTCTTGACCATTTCTAAGTGTCCAGTTAAGTGGTGTTCAGCCCACTCACATTCGCTGTTACATTGTCTCCAGAGCTTCTCATCCAGCAAGTCTGACACTCTCTACCCATCAAAGAACAGCTCCCCTCTATTCCGCCTGCCAGCCAGTGGTCCCCAACTATTTCACTTTTGTTTCTATGACTTTGACTCCCGTACACACCTCATGCAAGTGGAATAAATAGAGCATTTATCTTCTTGTGGCTAGCTTATTTCTCTTGACCTAACGTCCCACAGTAGCATGTAAGGAGATGGTCTTCCTTTGTTACACTGAATAGTATCTCTTGTTTATCCATTCTTCCAGTGCTGGATGTTCGAGTTGCTTCCACCTCCCAACTCCTGTGAGTGTGCTTTGCCTTTTTCAGCAAGTTGACGATTGCCTCCATGATGTCAGAGGGCAGACAACTGGGGAGGGCTTAGCACAAATCAAGATAGTGTTACTCAGTTGTACTTTTGTTACTGCATTTCGCTTTGTGATACAGTTGTGGTGGGGGGAATCTGATGTACTTGACGGCATTTTATTACTATGTGATGTGTTGAGAAGTAGGCATTCATCATTCCCATTCATCATTCCCACGCTCCTAAGCTGTCTTGAGGGAGGATCCTTGGGCAGTTAAGCCGTGAAACACTATTTTTACCATGAGAAAGACTGTAGTTTTCCGACTTAGGTATTTCATAGATATTTTATTTATTTTTAAAGATTCTATTTTGTATTTAGGTGTGATGGTCTATGCCTTTAATCTCAGCACTCAGGAGGCAAAGGGTGTAGATCTCTGTGAATTCAAGATCAATTTGGTGTAGATAGTGCATTCTAGGTCATCCAGAGCTACATACTCTGTAGTGAGACTCTGTCTCAAAAAAAAAAAAAAAAATCATAGGGAAATGGCTCAGTGGTTAAGAGCCCTGGCTGCTCTTGCGGAGGACCCAGGTCTGGTCCCTACTCAACGCAGCTCACAAAGGCCTGTAACTGCAGTTCCAAGGTATCCACCAGCCTCGTCTGCACTCTGTGTGTTCCAGCCCTGCACATGGTATGAACATGTGACTGTGTGTATGTGTTTGCAAAATCTCAGACTTTTAAAATTATCTATCATCTATCTATCTATCTATCTATCTATCTATCTATCTATCTATCTATATCTTCAAGATTAAAAAAATTGGCATGCAAAAGTTTAAACCTTATGCCTTGTACACGCTAGGCAAGCGGTCTACCACTAAGAGACACTTCTAACCCGTGGACCTTTTAAAAACGAATAAAATAAACTTGTTACCTTTAAAGAAAACAAGTGTCAGTATTTAAATAGATAAAGTCTGAGCTTCCAACTGGGAGTTAGAATTTCAAGTTTATCTTTGCAACTAAATTTGGCACACTTCCCAGGACCTTAAAGATTTTTATGAGAAACATTGGTGCTGATGTGATTAAAAAAAACTGTACAGTGAAATATGTCAATATTAGGAAGATTTACATAATTAGTTGAATAATTTTTTTCCGATAATGATATAGGATCTTGCCGTATTACAAAAAGCTATCTTTTTATAGTTCAAGATAAGCCAATAGATTTTAATGTAGCAGAATATAAAATTTTGGGGTGGTTGGGTTTTTGTGTTGGCTAGGTTTTGGTAGTTTGTTTTTGTGTTTTGAGACAAGGTTTCACTATGTAGCTTTGACTGTCCTGGAGCTCACTATGTAGACTAAGCTGGCTTCCATTTTACAGAGATCCGCCTGTCTCTGCCTCTGAGTGCTGAGATTAAAGGCATGCACCATAACACCTGACTTGTTAGTGAATTTTTTGTCAACTTAACACAAGCCAGGTTTTCTGGGAAGAGAGACACCTCGACAGCGAAAATGCCTCCATCAGATCGGTTGGTTGGCAGGTCTGTAGGGCATTGTCTTGGCTACCGATGATGACAAAGGGCGCAGACCACTGTGGCTGAGGCCACCCTTAGGCGGGTGCTCCTGGGTGGTTAGAAATCAGGCTGAGCAAACCAGGAAGAGCAAGTTCCTGCCCCATGTTCCTCCTGCTCTGACTCCAACAGTGTTGGAGTGTGACCGGAAGTGTAAGATGAAATAAAACCCTTTCCTTCCCACGTGCTTTTGGTCATGGTGTTTATCATGGAGTAGAAACCTTTACTGAGACGGTTGCAATTGCAGCAAAATCTCTAAGAAACTCTACTTATTTTTAGTTATAATATAGAAGCAGAGTGTCTCCAGCGTTCTGAAAGTCTGTTAAAACTATTTCTTAGTCTGAGGGTGTTACTCAGTGGTAGAATGCTTGTCTAGCATGTATGAGGTTCAGTCCCTACATCGTTTAACCATGAGTAAATAAAAGTAAATTTTAAAAGAAAGAAGCTGGGTGGTGGTGGCACACGCCTTTAATTCTAGCACTCGGGAGGCAGAGACAGGTGAATCTCTGTGAGTTCGAGGCCAGGCTGGTTTACAGAACAAGTTTCAGGACTGGATCTATAGCTACTGGTAAACACTATCTAAAAAAAAAAAAAAAAAAAAAAAAAAAAAAAAAAAAAAAAAGAAAGAAAGAAAGAAAAAAGAAGGAAAGAAGGAAGAAATAAAACCCTTTTGCAGTAGGTGTGAAAGGCTAGACCATCACACACTCAGCTAAAGCTATGTCTGTAGCACATTGAATACCAAAGCAAATGTGAGATTGTTGATTGCTGATCAAGGTGCAAAAGACATTTGCAAAATTATGAAACAAAACCACTCTTCTAGTTTTTGTTTTTGAAAGTGTAGCATAGGTATGTATGTATAAATATGTTGATGTTGTGTTAATATGGAATGAATTTATTGTTGTTATCCAGATGAATTACTGTTTAAACATTTGCTGGGTCTAGTAGCTCATGCCTTTAGTCCCGGCACTCAGGAGGCAGAGGCAGCTGGATCTTTGTGAATTCAAGGCCAGCCTGGTCTATGTAAGGAGCTCCAGGTTAGCCAAGGCTACATAGTGAAACCCTGTCTCAAAAAAAAAAAAACCTGAAACATTTTTCACTTTATTTTGTAGTATACCAAGTATACATGGGTCTATCTCAAGTACACAAAAGCTTGGAGCCCGATAGAACGTGAGGACGTTCATGAAGGCTCAGCGATCAACTGAAATACTAGCCCTCTTCATGGACCCACTCATTTCTGTTTTATCCATCTTAGGTATTTGGCTCGGGTAGGAGACCTTGAAGCCACCAACACCGAAGACCCAAATCTGAATTACGGACTTGTGGTGGACTGTGGTAGCAGTGGCTCCCGGATTTTTGTTTATTTCTGGCCAAGACATAATGGGAACCCCCATGACTTACTGGACATCAAACAGATGAGAGACCGAAACAGCCAGCCTGTGGTTAAGAAAATCAAGCCAGGTACTCATTAGAATACATTTGTTACTGATCTCTTACCTAGTGTAGGAAGAGAAAGGGGAGGAAGGAGCTCCCTTGTTCTTGTGGGAATCTGGACAGTGGGAGGAATCTCTCACTTAACTGCCATCCAACTTCTTTCAAAAACATAAATGTAGGTCCTTGGACAGAATCTTACGAGAATTCGTTTTCTGGGTCTTGTGTGATCTACATTAAAATACACAGACACATACATACACACATATGTATACATGTTTGGTTTTATTTCAGGAATCTCCGCAATGGCAGATACTCCAGAACATGCCAGCGATTACCTGCGACCTCTTCTGAGTTTTGCTGCTGCTCACGTGCCTGTGAAGAAGCACAAGGAGACCCCCCTTTACATCCTCTGCACAGCGGGCATGAGGTTGCTCCCTGAGAGGTGAGATTCAGCATGGTATGGGACTCAGGGAAGCGAGTCGCTGGCAGCCAGAATGGAGGTGGGTGAAGGCACGCCACACAGAACTCACAAGTGGGGAAGGGAAGGCTGCTTGCTCAGAACCAGTGGAGCCATCCCTGTATCCAGTAACTGCACCGTCAGGCAGCAATATCTTCCTGTCATTTGTGGCTTTGGATCAGTATCTCTGTGAGATGACAAAGGGATTCTGAGTTTGGATTGAGGGTGTGGAGGCAATTGGGAGTGGTAGTGATGGTGACTGAGTCATGGAACAGGTATGGTAAGACCGTATTTGCACAAAGGCAGGAGTCACCCGAGGAACAGGAGTCATACTGGGCGCTATTGGGAGACCAAGGCAGCAGTTTGACCTTTTCTGTAACTCTGTTTGGGTCCCATGATGATGGGTGACTCTCCTTCCTCTCCCTGCTACACAAACCTCAGTCTCTCTTGCTTTAGATGGCTTTCACAGCTCCAACCAGTTCAATCTTTTCCACCTGAACCCCAAATTGAGCCTGATATCTTTGTTGTTATTTTTTCGATAAAGGGTTTCTCTGTGTATAGCCCTGGCTGCCTGGAACCTTCTTTGTAGACCAGGCTGGCCTCAAACTCACAGAGATCCTCCTACCTCCGCCTCCCAAGTGCTGGGATCAAAGGTGTGCACTACCACCTCAAGAAAGATGCTAGGGCTGAACACAGAGCTTAACTAGGGAGATGCTCTGCCACTAGGACCTCACCCCAGCTACATGTACACTTTTTAAAAATAGGTTTAGAAATTTTATTTTATATGCATGACTGTTTGCCTCCATGTAGGTATGTGCACTACATGCGTGTGGAGCCCACAGATGCTGGAAGAAGGCATTGGGTCCCCTGGAACTAGAGGTTACAGGTAGTTTTGAAAAACAAACCTGGGTCCTGTGCAAGAGCAGCCAGAGTCCTTAACCACAGAGCCAACTTTCCGGTCATCCATATGCACTTTTAAAGTTTTTTTTTCTTTAACACTGTGTGTGTGTGTGTGTGTGTGTGTATGGGTGTGTGTGTGTGTGTGTATGTGTGTGTGTGCATGTGTGTGTATGGGTGTGTGTGTGTGTGTTTGTGTGTGTGTATGTGTGTGTGTGTATGTGTGTGTATGTGTGTGTGTGTGTGTGTGTGTGTGTGTGTATGGGTGTGCTCAATTAGAGGTCAGAGAACAACTTAGAAGAGTTGCTTCTGTTCTCCCAATATGTAGGCTCCAGGGATTGAACTTTGTACCATTTTATATTCCCACTGTCAAGAGTTCTTTTTTTTCCCACATCTCTGCAAATACCTTTTGTTTTTCTGGTAATAGCCACCCCAGCAGATGTAAAGTTGTCTTTCCCGCAGTGCTGGCTTGCAGTTCCCTCGTGCAGACCTCAAGACGCTGTCATACACCAGCCGACCGCTCGTTTGTCTTTAGAGAAATAGGTGATCAATCAGGATGTAGGTTCCGTTCTGTCAAGCCGTGAAGTTTTCTCCTGTGTTTTGAGGACTAAACCCTCGTGAGGTGTGCAGTTTGTAAATACTTCACTAGGAAGCTTGCCTTTTCCTTCAGCTGGTTGTTCCAGAAACTTCTCGGTTTGGTGTGCTCCCACTTGTGGGTTTTGGTTTTGTTGCCTGTGCTTTTGGTGCTATCTCAGTGAGCTCAGTGCCAACGTCGACGTTGGAATTAAGCCTCCAAGAATGACCAGTCTCATAAGCACTGGGCATCCCTTAATAATGGAAATATTCTTCCTTGGTAAATAGCAGTTTGGGTTTCCACACATTTAAATGTTCTCACTTGGTGTTTCTTCAGGCTGCACTACCAGAAACCCTCGCTGTTGATGAGCGCTTTGGTCTGGGTGCGCCGGGCAGTGCAGTGTCCCGCTGCGCTGTTCTCACTGGAGTTCTTGTCTCTCGTAGACTCAGTGAGTGGTTGCTCTCTGGCTTTCTGGTGAGGGGCAGATTATTTTTATAGTCATTTGTTATCATAGGAGGCCTTCTTGCTGTGTGTTTACAAAATTTTATTTTGGTTTTACAAATCATGCTTTAAATGTCAAAGCTATAACCTTACATCATTACAGGAAGTCCTAAAAGTACATACATCAAGCCAAACAAAACTGTCCATTCTGCCTCCCAGCCTTTTTGTTTTGCATTGGTTCCTTTTCTTTGTATATCTATATGTAATTGCTACGAAGTTGGGATCATCCTGTAATTTACATTACATTGTTTATTTTAGACAGGATCTCACTATATAGCCTCAAACTCACAGAGATTCACTTGCCTCTGCTACCCAAGTGCTGAGATTAGTGCTAGGCACATTCCATCATGCCTTTTTGTTTGTTTGTTTGTTTTAGTGTGGTACGAGGGCTGAACCTAGGGCTTTCTTTGTTCATGGTAGGTAAACACTTCTCTAACCAAACTACATTCTCCATTCCTAGAATTTTTCTTTTTTTAGATTTATTATTTTATTTGTATGAATGTTTTGCCTACATGCATGTATATGCATTATATGTGTGCCTAGTGCCCAAGGAGTTGAGAGGAAGGCTTCAGATCCTCTGAGACTGGAGTTGCAGATGGTTGTGAGCCACCATGTGGGTGCTGGGAATTGCACCCAGATCTAAAGCAACAATTGTTCTTAATCACTGAGCCAACCCATCAGCTCCAGAATTTTTGCTTTTTGAAGTAAGTAATATTACCTTTTGTTTGTGAACTTCTGAAACCCTGGGACAAGAACAGGAGGTAAGGGCAGAAGGTGAGGATGCCGGATCACACAGCCTGGGGCCTGCCTGAGGCCCCACAACCTAGGCTGGGGAGGAAACCCAGAATAAAGGTCAAAGTGGCAGAGCCAGCCAGCAGGGCTGGGCAGAAGAACGTGGGTGATGGTTTAGCCACCATATGTGTGTCTAAGGCAAAATAGACAATTCATCTCCTGGCATTGCCCCGCATTGCCTCTGTCACACAAGTATGAGTGTGGAATCTCGGAATGGTAGGCTCTGCTGTGTCCAGCATCTTCCATTTCGCTTCCTACTTTTCTGATTACCTTTCAGTAATGCATATGTCCACTCTGGGCTCAATGAAATCATGACTGCCTCTAAGGCAGTTGCTGATACACATCTGCCTGTTGCTGCAAGAACCTGCGTTGTGTGATTAATGCCTTCCTGTTTCATTGGTATCTGCCACTAGTGCCCATGAGTCATATGGACTGCATTTGAATATGCACTAGGTTGTATTTCTTGCCAACAATCAAGCAGATTTTTTTCTACTTCCTCTTTATTTTATAATGGAAATACCTATAAAATTATATAAAGGTATTTACAGGATCTTATTTCATTTAATTTTTTTTTAAAATTTTGAGGTTATAATATAATTACAGCATTTTTTCTTCTTCCCTTTCCTCCCTCCAAACCCTTCCATATACTATACCTCCCCACTCTCCTTAAAATTCTTGGCCTCTTTTCTCGTTAATTGTTATTGTATACATATATCCATATACATATATGTTCCTAAAAATAACCTGCTCAGTCTGTATAATGTTACCTGTATGTATGTTTTCAGGGCTGACCTGGGGAAGACCACCTCCCCTGCTGCCAGTTTTCATTAGCTGCCTGTGGTTCTTTGATTAGGTTTGAGGCCTCGTGAACTTTCCCCTGTTCCCTTTGGCATGTCCATTGGTGTTTCTGTTGTTCAACTCGTGTTTGGGAAGTCATGTTGGCAAATTTGTTGGTTTGTTTGTTTGTTTTAACTGTAAGAAATTTCAGATATGAAACTTTGGAAGGAGGGAGTGGAGCGGTGCAGGAGACTTCTATGTAACCCGGCTCTGTTGAGGAGCTCTCAAAGTTTCGCCATTGAGTTTAAAGAAAAGAACAATGTTGAGAACGAAAGTTTCATCCCAGTACAGTATATGAGTTTTTTGTTTGTTTGTTTTTGTTTTTTCATTTTATTTCTTTTGAAAACTCGTAAGATTTTCTTTTTATTATTTTTAATTATGTGTGTCTGTGTGGGTATCCACGTGCACACGAGTGCAAGTTCCTGAGGGACCAGAAGGAGCTGGGGCCACGGGTGATTGTGACGCTTGATGTGGGTGCTGGGATCTGAACTCAGGTCCTCTGCAGGAGTTACACGGCAAGTACTCCTAATTCAGAGCCACTCAGAAGCCTGTCCAGTCCGGAGAGATGGATAGCCCCTCCTTACCCCTGTGAACTCTGTAGAACGTTATGATGTGTAACAGCATTTAAAAACGCTGTACCTGAGATTGTATTGGAAAATTAGTTCTTCAAGTATAATTCTGCCCTTTTAAGTGGCAGCAATAGTTTTCACTGAGTCATGTTGACAGTTATCTGACCTGGTAGAATATTCCTATAATGAATAACTTTAGAAACCCAAGACGTGCTGGGGAGAGGCCTCAGCTGAGAAAGTACTTGTTTCCCAGGCATGAGGGCCTGAGTTTGGATCCCCAGCCAGGTGTAGTGGAGCGTGCCTGTAATCCCAGTGCTGGGGCTGCAGGAACAGGAGGGTCCCTGGGGCTGCTGGCCAGCCAGTCTAACCAAACCAGGAAGTTCCAGGTTCACTGAAGAAACCCTGTGTGGAAAAGAATAAGATGGAGGGCTGGAGAGGTGGTTCAGTGATCAAAAGCAGTTGTTGCTCTTGTAGAATACCTGGGTTCAGTTCCTAGCATCCACAAAGTGGTTCACAGACATCTGTAATTCCAGTCTCAGAGAATCTGATGTCATCTTCTGACCTCCATGGGCATCAAGCGTGCATGTGGTACACATACACACATATAGGCAAAATACACATAAAATAAAATGATTAAATCTAACTTTTTTTTTTTTAAAAAAGGGTAGAGATTAGTTGAGGAAGACACCCAATGTCAACTTCTGGCCTCCACATATTTACATGTATACACACACACACACACACACACACACACACACAAATCATGGGAACATTGCAAACATAAAATGACCATTGATCTCATTTTTAACTAACGTTTGCCTTGGATTCATTTTATTATACTTTGCTTTATTTATTTTTACTTCATCTAATAATCCTAGGAAAAACATTTAAAACTTCAGAGGAAAAATACCCACATAGATACTAAGTATCAAATATCACCATTGAAGTGGAAATTCTAATGAACTTTGTATTCTGAACCGCCTCTGGGGTTTTCAAATGATAAGATTTTTATAAAGAAAAAAAGTCAACCCTTGAAACATGGAAAAGTTAATTGTTAGCTCATATAATAGATTATATAAGAGCTGTGGCGATCACTGCCGAGTTGTGAGGTCATGTGAGGCAGGCTGTATTGTGTAAGACCCGAGGGTGAGTTTGTGTCTGTAATTGACATCTTCCTCTCCGAGTTAGAAACAGTGTAGCCAAGAGTGTCTGATAGCTTGGGAATCTGGGCTGTAATTTCCTGTGACTTCCTCATGCTCGCCCAGAGCCATAAAGCCATGTGCTCCTCATGTAACACCCAGTTACTGCATGATTTAAGGTGAAGGGACGCTAGCCAGCCTGAGCATGGAACATGGCTCTGGCAGGCATCGCCCCTCTCCTCCATCCCCCCTGCCTTATAAAAACCATTAGATTCATTTCTAAAACTGGCCCCCAAGGTCTATTCCTTTATTTGGCCTTTCCTCCTCCTGAGACCAAGGTCCAACTATGGAAGTATTGAAGTCCAGCAATCAAAGGCCCCCTTTAGCTCATGTAATTATGAAACACGCCCAGTAACGATGAAGCACTTCACCCTAATGCTGCCTGCTCTCTCCTCAAAGGCAGTTCTTTGTCTCGCTTCTGGGACAGCTGCACCTTTTCCCTCTCCCTTGTTTCCTTCCTCTTCTCCCTTGGCCTCTATCTCCCATCTTTGTCTCTATTGCCTGCCCTTTGTCCCTCTGGGGCAGATCAATCTCCTTTGTGCTGAGATCTTGGTCTCGGAGCTCCTGAGTTGATACTGACCCCTAAATACTGTCTTCGTGTACGAGGCTGTTCTTTCGTTGCAGTTTGAGCCTCTGAAGTCAAATTAGGAACCAAAATGGATAAGCGCTAGGCAAGTGGATGGGGTAGATGGGGAGGCATCATGACAAGACTACATGGGAGGGCAGTTTGTGATAAGAGGTTTTTATTTGTTTTCTTTCAGAGATGGGGGCTCACCATGTTTCCCAGGCTAGCCCTTGGCCCCGAGCTCAAGCCCTCCTTCTGCCACAACTTACTGGGCCGCTTTGGTGCCAGGTGAAAAGATGGTTAATAATTAACTTTGGGATTTTTTTTGTTCTTTTTCTGCAGGCAACAGTTGGCTATCTTGGCTGATTTAGTGAAAGATTTGCCATTGGAGTTTGACTTCCTCTTTTCACAGTCTCAGGCTGAAGTGATCTCTGGGAAGCAGGAAGGTACTGGGCTGGCTGGGTAGCGCCGGGTTGCCTTGGAGATGCTCAGGGTTCAGCTTCCCTAGCAGGTGCTTGGGATTGCTGTGTGCACCGCCTTCCACTTTGCTCTCCGGAATGGTCTTGGCTCAACTGTCCAGTCTACTGGTAGCTCCTCCACTAGTCATCCGGTTCAGATGACTGCTTCTGGAAGTCTCACATTTATATCTGGTTTTAACTTAGCACCATACTTAGTATTTAATGATGTTTCCAAATGGGTCTTTGATTAGTTAATTACACTTTTGCAAACATACAGTTCTAGGAGTTATGTGTAGTTTTCCTAATTTAAACGTGAAAGCAAGTTATTCCATTAAGGTGTGAGGAGACCTTAGTTCAAGGAATGATTAGGCTGAGTTACTTTTCTTCTCTTTTGGGCTTTTCTTTTATTGTAATTGCTATGTGGTGTGACTTCCCACAATACACCACTGCATTGATATTCTCATGTGGCCCAGGGTGCCCAGAATGATCAGTTGTTACCGCTTCTTTCCTGGGTTTGAGGCAAGGTCTCACTGTGTAACCCTTGCTTGTCAAGAACTTGCTGGCTGGCTTAAAACTTAGAGCAATCCTCCTGCCCCTGCTTCCTACTGCAGGGATTACAGGCAAGCACCAACATGGCCAGCCATTTCAATTTCTTTTCTTTTCTTCCTTTCTCTCTCTCCCTTCCTTTTTTTTTCTTTTTTTCTTTTTTGAGTCAGGGTTTCTCTGTGTAACCCTGACTGTCTTAGAACTCACTCTGTAGACCAAGTTAACCTCAAACTCAGAGATTCAGCCTATCCCCCACCCTTTTTTTTTTTTTTTTTTTTTTTTTTGACCAGAGGTGATCATGGGGCTGGAAAGATGGCTCATTTGGTAAAGTACTCACCACACAAGCGTGATGACCTGAGTTACAGCCTTCAGCACTCACATAAAAAACCAGGTGTGGTGACACACACCTGTAATCCCAGAGCTGGAGCGGCAGAGACAAGAATCCATGGAGCTTGCTGACTAACCAGCCTGGTTGAATTGCTGAGAGACCCTGTCTTCAAAACATAAGGTGGAGGGAGACTGAGGAAGACATCTAGTGTCATGTCTGGTCGCCGTGTACACTTAGCTTGCACATGTGCACGTGTGCACACACATATACACACACAGGCACACATACAGAGGCACACACACACAGGCATGCACACCCACACAGGCATGCACACACACATACAGGCACAGGCACACACACAGAGGCACAGGACACACACAGAGGTGCACACACACAGGCACACACATAGACACACACACCACCACCAACAACAACCAGACAAACAAGCAACAGCAAATCAGTCCCCCCTGAACTTCCCCCTGCTGCCTCTGAACCTTTGGAGTCTGTTTTCCCACTCTGAGCTGGAAAGGAGTCAGAAAGTTCCCTCTGTTCACACCTGATTCTTCTTCACCCCAACTGTTTTTGAGTTGAAGCCAAGGGAAAAAAATGAGAGACTTGGTCCAGTTTGGGAACATTTTTCAATTCTTGTCTCTCTGTGTGTCCACTGTTCGCTTCACTTTCAGAGTTCTTACAAAACTGCTGTGTGCATCCCACCCAGACTTACACTTGCATCTGGTGGGGACGCTGGCTGGGCGCATTCCCTGTGTGCGTCCCTCTCGGAGTTATACTTGCTTCATGTGGGGACGCTGGGTGGGCGCATTCCCCCCACTTTTCTCAGAAGTCACAGTTGCAAGACTCACTCTTCTCCCCCAAGTCCTTGGTCATGCTGAACAGGCATCCTCCCAGTAAGCTTCACCCAGACCCCCTCCCATCTCTCAGCAGGGTCTCACTGTGAAGCCTGGGTTGGCCTAGAACAAGCAGTGTAGATCAGGCTAGCCTCGAATTTATAGAAATCCACCTGCCTCTGCCTCCTGAGTGCTGGGGTTAGAGATGTATGGCACCATGCCTGACTCTTGATACAGTTTTAAACATTTTATTTGAAGAGGTTTTTTTGTCTTGTTTTGTTTTGTTTTTACAATTAGGTCCTAGTCTTCATAGAATTATTAGAAGTTACAAATGATTGCAGAAAGAATGAAAATCACACGAGAAAAGATGTGATGGGGATACAGGTAGCTAACATGCATGAGCCCAGCACTATTTGAGATGGGAGTGGGAAGCAGTGTGCTAGATGAAGAGAGGAGGGGAGAGAGGGAGAGAGAGAGAGAGAGAGAGAGAGAGAGAGAGAGAGAGAGAGAGAGAGAGAGAGAAGATTTAAGGTTCATGCACCAGGAGCATGGAGTGAACGGGGACTGGAGAGGTGGCTCAGCAGCTAAGAGCACCGGCTAGTCTTCCAGAGGACCTGGGTTCAGTTCTCAGCACCCACATGGCAGCTCACAACTGTCTGTAACTCTGGTTCCAGGAGATCTGACACTCTCACACAGACATACATGCAGACAAAACAGCAATGCACATTAAATAAAAACAAATTTTAAAGAGTATGGAGTAGAATATTATGGTTCTTTTTATTTTCCCAAGAAAGGAGAAAAAGGGTGCCCTTGAAGTGGGGGGTGGATATGGTCCAGCAGTAGAGAATTATAGAGAGGCCTTTCCATTTCTCCCTTAGGAGTTTACGCATGGATTGGAATCAACTTTGTTCTGGGACGATTTGACCATGAAGATGGTAAGTCCGTTCCGCCGTGTGATGTTCTTCAGGGCTGCAGCTTCTCTCCAGGCTCTCAGTAGTGTGTCTGTGCTTGCTGGGAGCTGTTCTTCCTTGTAGTCTTTATGGGAAGCTTCAAATGTCTGTTAGAGAAGAAGTAACAAAATGAACGTGGGCAAACCCCTCACCCAGTCTCAACCCTTCGAATAGTTTGCTCTTTTTTGTGTCTACGCTTGTTCCAAAGAACACATTTTTTTCAAAAGTCCTCCACTGTTGTTATTGTTTGAACATTATTTATTGCGTGTGTATGAGGGTGGGCACGCACACGCCATGGTGCAGATGTGGAGGACAACACGCTAGAGTTGGTTCTCTCCTATCCCTGTGGATATATAGTTGAAGTATTACATTTAAGTCATTTGAAAGAATTATTCTCTGTATAATGTACACTTAATAGATGAATTTATTTTAGTTGCTTTTATTAGATAAGCCATCTTGCTGGCCTGGCAAATTTCTTCTTTTCTTTTTTTTTCTTTTTTCTTTTTATTTTTGCAGAGGGCAGGGGTGTAGGTGGGGTAGCGGTGTTGGGGGGAGGGGTTGGGGTGTGTTTTCCTTTGGACTTGGTTTTTGTGTTTGATTATTTGAATCCTGTCACTGGTTTCAGAGTCAGATGCTGACACTTCCCTGGACTCAGCAGCAGGACGCAGGAGGACAGTGGGGATACTGGACATGGGAGGAGCTTCTCTCCAAATTGCCTATGAAGTCCCTACCTCAACCTCTGTCCTTCCTCCCAAACAGGTATTTTGCCTTGTGTGGAAGTTCAGTTAGAAATCCCAGTGCCAGTGTAGGGAGATCAGTGTTTAAAGCTGTACGCTGGGAGCCAGAGTCCTGGATCCGGTCAGACAGTTGCTAGCTTCTGTTATCTTCTTTTCCTTTTTTCCCATGAAGATGTGGGTCTCACTGTGTGACCCTGGCTGGCCTTGAACTCACAGGGATCTGCCTGCCTTTGCCTCATTAAAGACCTGTGCCTGCCACCACCCTGGCACTAGCTTGCATTATCTTGAGCAGGTTACCTCCCTGGTCCTGAGTGTCCACAAGGTATAATAGTATCTCTCTTACAAAGCTGCCAGGATATCAGAATGTCAAGTGCTTAGCAAGTGGCCCACTTATGATAAGTGCTTGCTACATTTTAGCAGTGATAATTAATACTATGTATCTTCGGGGGTTTCCTGAAGAGTAAATACACAGGTCAGTCTTGGATACCGTTCATACATACGCCTTTTATCCCAGTACTCAGGAGGCAGAGGCATATGGATCTCTATGAGTTCGAGGCCAATCTGGTCTACAAGAGCTAGTTCCAGGATAGGCTCCAAAGCTACAGAGAAATCCTGTCTCAGGAAAGAAAACAAAAACAAAAGCCAAAGACTTAGGCATATTACTGACTAGCTCTCACAATTTAATTAATCCATTTCTACTAATCTGTGTATTGCCATATGCCAGTGATGTCCTGGCATGTTACTTCTTTGGTGACTACATGGCATCTCCCTGACTCTGCCTTCTTTCTCTCCATATCTTTGGATTTCCTGCGTGGCTCTATTCTGGCTGGCCATTGGCCGAAACAACTTTCTTCATCAATCAGTGAAAGAAACACATATTGACAGCAAATGGAAGGACATCCTACATTGCTTGCCTGTGAGACTGAGTCAGCAGGCTCCAGGGGTCCTTCTTCCACTCTTCCCCAAGACTGGGATTACAGGCGTGTGCTGCCACTGTGTATGTGTGTGTGTGGTGTGGGCGCCTGTGTATGCGGAGTGAGTGTGAGACCTAAGACTGACAGTACATATCTACTTTTTTGTGTGAGCGATAGGGCTCAAACTCAAGCCCTCATTCTATTCGTGGTACTTTACTGAGTCCTGGCCCCTAAAGGATGCATTTTGATGCTAGCTTTTGGTTTCCTTGTTGTGGCACTGTGGAGTAATCTCAGGGCCCTGCATGTGCTAGGCAAGTGCTGTACCAGTGGGTTCATCTCCAGCCAAGAATGTATTTTTAGGGAGATGATTCATTAGCGAGAGAAAAGAGAAGCAGCCCTTTTTAAACATGCAGTGTGCACAAGAAATAGAACATGCTAGTTCCATTGCCTCCAGAAGTCAGTGAGTCAGAAGTGTCAGGCAGATGACAGCAGTCCTATAATATGATCTAAATGGTAGTTCTCAACCTGTACGTTGCAACCCCTTTGGGGGTTTGAACAACCCTTTCCTAGGGGCCAAATATCAAATACCCTGCATATCAGGTGTTTATGTTACAATTCATAACAGCAAAATTACTTATGAAATAGCAATGAAAATAATTTTATGGTTGGGGGGTCACCACAGTATGAAGGACTATATTAAAGGGTCGCAGCATTAGGAAGGTTGAGAAGCACTGATCTAAATGATGGTTTCTCACCCTTGGTGCTGTTGTTTGGGGCTGAATAGTTGTGTGTGGCTGGGTATACTGTGATGTTTAGCATTGCCCGTGGTTGAGGCCCCCTTGCCTCAACAGCTGGGAGGAGACAGGGACCAGCAGGTCAGCCCTACTTGTGAAAGCTTGAGCCGGAACCATGCTGCCTTCGTGGAAGGTGAGCTGCTTACCTGGGCACAGGATCAGAGTAAAGCTGAGCAGAGACTGTCCCCCACTGTCACAGTGTGCAGAGGAACAGAGAAGGCAGCAGACTGGAATGTCTAAGGAGTGCTCAGTGATCTGTCCACCCTAGGAGCTTCAGGGGAGGTTCTGGGGAGAGAGGATGGAATTGGATCATGAGGAGTCTTGAGTGTTGTTGGAGGGGGCTTGGTTTTCAGTTCTGTCACTTGTAAGGACCCAGCCAAAGCGAGGCAGTCACATGAGCCTCAGTTCCACAGTCAGACAAACTCGAAGGCCTCCCAGCTGCTGGTCTGGTTTTTTTTTTTGTTTGTTTGTTTTTTAAGATAATTTTGGTGTGAGTAGAAAAGAGAAATGTAGGTGAGAAGAGTCTTGAGTGAGGAGTTGCAAGGTCAGAGTAGACAGTGGAGATGGAATTGGAGGGAAGGGCACACATTTCAGCAAATATTTAGAGCAAAAATCTAGTTATATTTAGGTGAGTGTACCAGTATGGTGTTATGAGATCTGCAGAAGTCCTGATGGTCCAGGCTGGGGAACTAGGAAGACGAAGATTCCAGCGGAGAGAGAAGGCAGGGGAAGGGCAGGCAGTAGTGTGATCCTGAGCCAGGGTCAGAATGAATAGTAGGGTCCTGAGCCATAGTCAGAGCTGACAGTGGGGTACTGAGAAGGGGTCAGAACAAACAGTGGGGTCCTGAGCCGGGGTCAGAGCATCTTTTTGGTCTTCTAGTTCTGAAGTCCTAAGGCTTAGTGAGCTAAAATGAATTCACATTTGTGGTCTTTGAGTGTTAGGTCTTAAATGACTTGTGTGGACAGATTTAGAAAGCAGCAGCGGAAGTACTTCCAAGCACCAAATTAGATGCAGACACAGCAGTATAGTGAAATCAAAGATGGATGCTAGCATTTGGTTAAAAAGCAAAGACCATACAGCATCGCTTGGAATTCAGAACGTTTCAGCACTGCCAAAATCAGTTGTCTCCCATTGTCCAGTCCTCCATTGCTTTCTCTCATCTAGGGATCTGCCTCTTCTGGACTTTGCATATAATGAAATCATGCAGTATGACTCTTAGAAAAACGTTCCCAAGGTAATCGATGTTGTGGTGTGTACCAGTTCATTGCTGGTTTTGGTGGCTAAGTCCACCTTTTGTTCATTCATTCATCACTGGATGCATAAGCTGAGCAGCTTCCACACTGAGGGATTATGGACGGCAGCGCTGGGAACATTCATGAACACACTTTTGTGTAGACATAAGTTGTTAGGTCTCCTGGGTATAAATCGAGGAGTAGAGTTGCTAGGTGCAGTAATATGTTCATAAATTAAAAATCCCACAGTCCAAATAGTTATTTCCATTTTGCAATCATACACATTAAAAGATTACACAAGAAACACATTGGGATGGTGATTCAGAGCAGGGTAGGGATAGACCGGATGTGAGAATGAGCAGGAGCAATTAGACCAGAGGAAGGGCTTTGCTATGGGTTAGAGTTTGGAGATATAGGTTAATCTCTACCTTTAAAGTTCAAAACCAAAGTCAAGGCCAGGTGTTGGTGGTGCACCCCTTTAATCCCCGTACTTGGGAAGCAGAGGCAGGTGAATCTCTGTGAGTTTGAGACCAGCCTGGACTACAGAGTGAATGTTAGACCAACCATGGCTACACAGTGAGACCCTGCTTGAAACAAAAAAACAAAAACCAAAAACACTCAAACAGCAAAACCTCCCTTATTTTGAAGATAAAACTGAATTTGCCAATGCCCAAGCCTGTCAGAGGACATGGAAAAGCTTTTGAATAACTCTAGACAAGGTCATGGAATAGATCTCACAACGATCCTTTCTTTGGTAAAGGATTTTTTTTTCTAATTATGAAAATAGTACACTTCCATTGTAGAGAACTGGAAAATACAGATGTCCGTACCAGGAAATGGTGTCAACTATAATGAACCCACTTCCCCTGTGTCAGCTGCTTCTCGTGACTGTTACAAAATGCCCAACAAAACCACTTAAGAGGAAAGGTCATTTTGGCTTACATTTTGAGGGGAAACAGTCCGTCATGGTGGGGGAGGCGTGGCCTGAGTGAGGCAGCTGGTCACATGGCATCTGTAGTCAGGAAGCAGAGAGAGACTGCAGGTGCCCAACTTTCTTTCTGTCTTCATTCGGTCAAGACCGCAACCCATGAAATTGTACTGCCCACGTTCAGGATGGATCCTCTCTCTTCAGTTAAACCTCTTGGGAAATGACCTCACAGACACACACAGGGACTTGCCCTGAGTTCATATTGTCTTTGGATTTGTGGTCCTCCTGCCTCGGCTGTGTGGGTGCTGGAGTTACAGGAGCGTATCACTGTGCGTGGCCGTGAGATTGGAAGGCCATTTTAAAGAGTAGTCTTAGAAATGGAGCTTGGTGGATTCACAATGCTGCTGCTTTCTAGAAAGGAACTGAACCCCCCCCCCTTTCTTTTCTCTCGATGTTGTGTGACAGGAAGAAGCAGCTAAGATCCTGTTGGCTGAGTTCAACCTGGGCTGTGACGTGCAGCACACGGAGCATGTGTACAGGGTTTACGTCACCACCTTTCTGGGCTTTGGAGGCAACTTTGCCCGGCAGCGCTATGAAGACCTTGTGCTGAATGAAACGCTTAACAGAAACAGGTACGTTTGACACGGAATCCTCACTTCTACCAGACTGCAGATGTGAGGGGAAAATGGTGACATTCAGCTACAGCGGCTAAGTTTGCCTCTTCCTTTCCCGCCACATCTCTAGGGACCCGGTTCAGCCCCTGCTTTGCAAGGGTACACTCTGTTGTTTAGTGGTATGGCTGGCGAAAATGTCCATCTTTTGTGTTATTTTGCTGTATCCACAGCCATAGCTGACATCAGGAGAAGTTTGTAGCTAGGAGAAGTGGATTATCTCCTCTCGTGTGAGAGTTGGGTTTGCTCATGCATATTAAATTTAACAAGTGCAGAAAGTTAAAATGCCTTTAAAATAGTGTTTGAGTCCTGCATAGCCAGTTTGACATCCAGAACTGCAAAGATCACTGATTCTTTAAAAGGGTTTGTTTTATTGTTTTATTGTTATTTATGTGTACATGTGTTTGCATATGTGCAGGTAACTGTAGACATCAGAAGAGGGCATTGGATTCCCAGGAGCTAGAGTTATGGTTGGCTGTGAGCCGCCTCATATGGGTGCAGGGTCTTGGGTCCTCTCCAGAAGCAGGAAGCACTCTTAACAGCTGAACCACTATTCAGCCCCGAGATCACTGGTTTCTCATTTGAATACCTTCAGGCCATAATGAACAGCTATGAATTATTCTTATTTGTTTGTTTTGATTATTTAAAGTTATTTATCATTGTGCGTACTGTAGATACAATAAACAAAGGCTCTTTTCATCAAACAATTATATCCATTGGTTTCACAAGAAAAACTAAGCTAAAGATGCATTACCCACCTGTAATGATTTCTCCGCAGCAGCTGTCTCAGATTTAGGGAATGCTGAATGCTGTCTCATCAGCCTTCTTGATTGTTGAAGCCTCCATCACTAGGAGTTGATGGAGCTTTGGGGACCAGGTGTTCTGGGTGACTGCATGAACATCCCACAGAGGGTTTTTGTTTGTCAGTACAAGCTGACTTACCGGGGCACTCATTGCTCCTCCCCGTGCTGTGATAACTGGAGATCCCTGGCTCGGAAAGCTTCGTGTTGGATTCAGTTCATTCCTGCTTCATTAACTGCTGTGCTTCCCTTCTCTGTTGGTTGCCCTGTGCTCCTCTCATCACTCTTGCCGGACGGCATCCATCCATTGCCTTGGTACTTTCTAGGCAAGCTCAGAAGTTGCCTACGTTTGTAAACAGAGACTGCTCATTTGTTTCCTAGCTACTATGGCCTGAATAATCACACAGAAACTATATTAATTACTAAGCCAATAGCTTAGGCATTTTCCTAGCTAGTTCTTACATCTTCAATTAACCCATTTCTATTAATCCATGTATCACGACATGGGTGTTGCCTACCGGTAAGGTTCCAGCGTCTCTCACCTTTGGCAGCTACATGGTGTCTCCTTGACTCTGCCTACTCTCTCTCTATATATCTCTGTTCAGATTTCTCACTTGGCTTTGCTCTACTAAACCATTGGTCAAAACAACTTTATTCAACAACCAATAAAAGTATCACATATACAGAAGGACATCCCACATCAGCCAACTTTAAGGATTGTTTAGGTGGCTCCCATAGCTGCCAGTCTACCAGACAGACCTATCCTCCCGGGACAGTTCTCGCTAATAGTCAGATTCCATTTATTCCCGGACATTCTGTTGCATTACCCTTTCCCGAATCCTCCTTCAGTTTCTAATTGTTCTTGCATCTTCACCCAGCAAAGTCCACTCGTTCACAGCTGCCTGTTTAGGAACTGATAATTAATGAACAACTAATGCAGGTACCAGTGGTCACCATGTGCTTTCTACCTTTGGACACATTTGCATATCAATCTTCTTAGTAACGAGAATACGATTGCTAGGCAAGTATAGGCTAGAGAAGTAGAGCTGTGGCCATGGAAGGAGTCAAGTCTTGTCCCCCCTCCCATTTAGCAGCCGAGGGATTTGTGATCCCAGGAGGCTGGCTGGCCCAGCACCACTCACTCCAGGCCAGATGTTGCCACTGTATCACTGCCATGGTTCCCTCTTCAGGACGCTCTCCTCTCTGAGTTCTTCCCTCTTTTGTCTCTTCCCAGTTGTGTGTGTTTGTGTATTTTTGTGTGTATAAGATACATGTATGCACATGTGTGTGCACACGTTGATATGTGTGAATGTGGGCATGTGTTTGCCATGGGACACTTGGGGCCTTGGATCCGTCTTCCCCTTCTCCTTGTTTGAGAGCAGGGTCTCTTGTCCACTGTCACCGCTCTAGCAACAGTGGAACCTGGGAGAACGGAGTAGATCAGTGAAGCGACTAAAGTCTCAGGCACCAGTCAACTTATTCAGAGCCTCAGGCAGTTTATACTCTGAGGGTTAAGAAAGGTCCCATGAGTTCAAGCTGTATACAGTCACGAGGACAAGCCACACATGACAAAAACATGCTTTCCCATGGAGGCATATAAAGGATAATTTAAACACTTGATTGAATACCATCAGCAAGCAATGACGAGTAGTCTGAAGTAATCACACACCTATCTGCTGCGCCTGAGAGGAGCATAAAAGGACATCCCAAGAACAGATCTGTGTTTTTAGGAAACTAAGGACACAAGACTGTTGGAGTGTTTTCACAAGCACTCAGAATTCTCCTTACATGAATCCATTCCTGGACTGTGTTCCGACAGCCCTGACAGTCCACTGCTGTGCACACCAGGCTCGCTGGCCCTTTAGCTTCCAGGGAGTTTTCTGTCTGCCTCCTCTCTCCCTGCAAGGCACTGGGACTACAGTCACACGCCACCTCATCTGGCTGTTCCACGGGTTCCGAGGATTCAAACTCACATTCTCATACTTGTGCAGGGAGTGCTTTACCCACTGAGCCCTCTCTCCAGCCCCCAGCTGTGTGTTAAACAGGAATCCCTTGCACTTTTCCGAGGTTTATGGGAAGGCAGGCAGAGGGAGAACAGCAGATTCACAGCTCCTGTGTGACTCTGCGCTGGGAATACACGATAATGAGAGGCCGAGTGAATTCCATCACTGGTACACTGCTCCCTGGTTTCTAAACTTCAATTAAACATGCATGTGCTGCTGCCACCTAGAAATACTCCACTCAGCCCTTGTTGCCCGTTTGTCATTGAAAATCAGAAGGTGCTTTTGAAGTGAGCTTAGTTCTCAGAAGAGGTCAGGGCCAGCCCCCTCATGTTCTGCTTTTGTTGTTGTGACAGACTGCTGGGCCAGAAGACAGGCCTGAGTCCTGACAACCCATTTCTGGACCCCTGCCTGCCTGTGGGACTCACAGATGTGGTGGAGAGGAACAGCCAGGTCCTGCATGTCCGAGGAAAGGGTGACTGGACCACTTGTAGGGCAATGCTGAGCCCCCTGCTGGCCCGCTCCAACACCAGCCAGGCCTCGCTGAATGGCATCTACCAGTCACCGATTGACTTCAACAACAGCGAGTTCTACGGTTTCTCTGAGTTCTTTTACTGTACAGAGGATGTGTTGCGTATCGGTGGCCGCTACCACGGGCCAACATTTGCCAAGGCTGCTCAGGTAACTCATTAATACTCAAGATGACTCATGCTGGCAGCTGCCATTTAGTGGATGCTGGGCTTTGTGCTAGGCAGTGTACATGAGGGCTTTGTGTGCATGATCTCACTTGAGTCCTTCTAAGGGCCAGGAACCCTCATTTTATAGAGAAGAAAATGACCTCAGAGGTTAAGGGACCATCTCTGTTAAACTGCCCTTGATAGGATGTGTTTAGGTTTCCATGAGTGTATGTATTTTCACCGAGGGATAAAATTGTTCTAATGGTAAATAGTTAGCGTTTTTTCCAACTCCCCCGATGTTTGTGGCTCCGACGTGTCGTTTCACATGTTTCCCCTTTGCTAGGTGTCTGACTCACATGGTGCTCTTGGTGGACAGGTCTGTTTTTCTTCTCTTGGTTTGAGCCAGAGTCAGGACTGCAAAGATGGATAAGTGGCTAAGCAACTGTTGCTCTTCCAGAGGACCAGTGTTCAGTTCCCAGCATTCAGTTTAGGTTTCCCCACTTAGTTCTGTTCTACCCTATCAGGCCAGGCCAGTTTCTTTATTAACCAATGGTATTCACAGCATACAGAGGGAAATCCCAAATCAGGTAGCTCACAACGAACTGCTGTAAAAATCCAGCTCCAGGGCTCTGGTAATGTTTTTTGGTCACCTTGGGCACCCACATACTCGTGGCACACATAACCCCCCTTGCATACATACACATATACACTCAAAAAAATCTTTTAGAGGCCAGAATGGTCTGATATAAGGTTGATATAAGGTGTTGTGAACCCCAGTGATGGTAGAAATGTTTTAAGCGAAAGAGTAAAAATTCACTTTGCACATATATAGAGCTTACACACTTACAGGCTCACACCTTTAGTTACCAGCACAACTAGAAATCTGACCAGTTCTCTGTAGCCCCTGCCTCAGTTTGGAGTCTGTGTCAGTTAAGTTGGTTGTTGTTTCTCATTTTATTTTGTTTATTTATTTTTTGGTTTTGTTAATTGTTTTTGAGACAGTCTCACTATGTTGCCCTGGCTAGCCTGGAACTTGCTACAGAAACCAAGCTGGCCTCCCTACTTCTGTCTCTCAAATGTTGGGATGAAAGGAGTATGTTATCACACCTGGTTTTGTTAGTCAATTAAAAAAATCACTAAAAAAAGAAGCAAATAAATAAGAATTAAAAATAAAAAGATCACTTTAGCAAAATACTTACAGTGTTCAACTTAAAGAACAAAGATTTGTTTTGTCCTACAGTTTAATAGGTTCCAGTCCACGGTCAACTGCCTCCTTGCTTTGAGCATAACATGGTGGTAATACATGGCAGAGCCAAACAGTTTACATCATGAGAGTGGGAGTAAAGAGTGTAGCCGGAGCTGGGGTCCCATAATGTCCTGTAAAGGGCTGCCCCTAATGAAGGACTGTCCCACTATGTCCCAACAGTGCCACCCAGGGGCCCAAGTCTCTAATGCATGAGTCTTAGGGAACATTCTAGATTCAGCAAATCATGCCTTTGATTTTTGTGTAATTGTGATCTCTCTGAGAGACAGAGATGGAAAGAATGTCTCCTCTTACATTTTTTGGGCTTTCTTCTTGTTTCTAGTTCCCTAAGGTTGTTTTGAGGTATACTTCCAGCAGACTGGCATCTGCAGTTTCTGCTGTTGCACCCCCAGAGGCAATCCTGGGAGTACTGAGGAGCTCCTGCTTCATGCTGCTCCTCCAGCTTTAGGGACCCCTTCTTCCTTACCTCCTCGAGAGCTCCCTGACTGGCCTGACTTGGGTCCTTTTCTTGTCACGAAGATTCCTCAGATTCCGTTGCTTTGAAAACAGAGGGCTCAAATGATTGCTTAGCCAAGTTGCTAGTTGACTTAGGAAGTTTTCTGAGGTAAAAGAGATTGTTCCCTTGATTTTTTAAAATTCCAGCGCAAATGTTGTCTTCCCACCTTCCCTAGATATGCTTGCTATCCACAGTTCCCACCCTCCTCATATTACCCTTGCTTTTCCTGCTTTGTTTTCCACTCAGCACCGTGCCATCCTGCACACTCTGTGATACCCTTTTCTTTATTCTCTTACCAACTGAAAACAGTTCTTTGAGAGGTGTGACCCCCAGGCAGGCTGATGATGGCTGCTCCCCATGCCCATATGAATTTTCACAGATTGGGCGGCAGCTAGCTCCCTGGCTCTTGATATTATTCTTACTTCTAACCCTCGGGCTCTCTGACGCCTAAGAGGCTCAGGAGCCAGCTTGGGCTGTTTTGTATTAGAAGTGGAAGCAATGAGAGTAGAGGAGGCATGGCGTGGTGTCCAGTGGTCCAGTGTGCCGCTTGTCTTCCTTGGTGAGATAGTAGCTCCGCGTACCTGGACATGGAGCAGCTGTGCCGTGGGGAGTTGGAGAATTCGCTTGTGGTTTATGTCACACTGTTTTCTCCGTGCCCATTCCAGGACTACTGTGGCATGGCATGGCCAGTGCTCGCACAGAGATTCAAGAATGGCCTCTTTTCTCCACACGCAGATGAGCATCGGCTCAAGTAAGTAACTTTCCTGTCTACTTCAGATACGGCCTTAAAACGTGGGAGACAGATTATAATGGAGAACTATCGAACAGTACAAATCGGATTTTAGGCTGAAGGAGAATTGGATTATTTCAGATTTTGGTTTTCTGGAGAATTGGGACCAAATAGTGAGCCCCTTTCTGCAGCAGAAAACCAGTAGTTACCAAAGGACACTCCCTCCAAGTGACAAGTGTCAAGAGTGGCCTTCTGTATTTTAAATATTTTATTATAGAAAATTAGCTGAAAAGTAGTGCCTTAGGGTTTCTGTTGCTGTGAAGAGACACTATTACCTTGGCAACTCTTTTTTGTTTTGTTTTGCTTTTGTTTTTTGAGACAGGGTTTCTCTGCATAACAGCTCTGGCTGTTATGTTATCCTGGAACTCTCTTTCTGTAGACCAGACTGGCCTTGAACTCACTGAGATCCACCTGACTCTGCCTCCCAAATGCTGGGATTAAAGGCGTGCCATGGCAACTCTTATAAAGGAAAACATATAATTTTGGTGGCTGGCTTACAGTTGGGCTGGCTTACAGTTGGGCTTAGTCCATTCTCATCATGGCGGGAATGGAGGCAGGATGCAGGCAGACATACTGCTAGAGAAGGAGCTGATTGTTCTTACATCGTGACTCACACGCAACAGGAAGTGGTCTAAGCTTGAGCATTTATGAGACCTCAAAGCCTAACTTCATAGTGACACACTTCCTCTGCCAAGACCACACCCACTCCAACAATGCCCTACCTAGTAGTGCCACTGCCATTTTCTTTCAAACCAGCACAGGTAGAAAGAATAAAAATGTAACTTACCTAGCTTCAACATTTTCTTCAAGGACTCATGATCCTCCCATTTGTAAATGTTCACTTTGAAAAATTCAAAGGTGCCAGGCATGGTGATGCATGCCTTTAATCCCAGAACTCAGGAGGCAGAGGCAGGCAGATCTCTGAGTTTGAGGCCAACCTGCTCTACAGAGTGAGTTCCAGGATGACCAGGGCTACAAAGAGAAAACAAAACCAAACATGAAATAGCACAATGAACCCCTGCATATCTGTCACCAGCTTCCCGAATGACCATAACTTCTGCCAGTCTGGTTTTTCATTTATGTAAATCACAGGTGTTGTACAAATACATCATAGTTATTTCAGGATGTTCTCTGAGGACAAGAATCTTGAAACTCAAAGCAGGAGAAAACCACAGCCACAGCCTCAACTTTGCCTGTCCCTAGAGGGGAGAAGGCAAAGCAAGGAGAGGCTAGTTGCTCGTCGCTTGACCTGCGACAGAAGCAGGAGTCCCTACAAAGGAATGCGTTACAGTTATCTTTTTCTTCTTATTTTTTAAAACATATTTTTAAAAGCTTCCTTCTCACTACTCAGGTATCAATGTTTTAAGTCAGCTTGGATGTACGAAGTCCTGCACGAAGGGTTCCACTTCCCCTACGACTATCCAAACCTGCAGACAGCACAGCTGGTGTATGACCGAGAGGTGCAGTGGACCCTGGGAGCCATTTTATATAAAACCCGATTCCTGCCACTCAGGTAAAGTCAGACTCACCAACCTGGTCCCTTGACCTCAGAGGATGTTAGGTCGATGCCTCAGAATAGATCTTGCCAGTGAACCCCTCACCTCCTCCACCCTCCAGAGACTCCCGCTGTTCCTTCCATCTGAGCCACAGTCAGTATGCTGAGACAGAAAGGTTGAGATGAACTGGTCTGGACTCTCTTCCTCGCCTTTGCCAGCTTTATTTGTCCTCCAAGGGATCACTCTATGGTTGGGCTCATACTAAATGCTTCTAGGATGCGCACTGAGGGCCTAAGTGTGAGCCTTAAGTTAGTCTGGAAAACATATTTGACAAGGACTTGAAGGAGGCTATGTGGGCAAAGCACTCTTTCCTCATGGGTAGAATCATTCAAGAAACGCTGTCACTGACCTGGCACAGTTTGTGGTGGCCCTAGCATTAGAAAAAGGGCCCGACATGGTTTTAAGATGGTTATTTTTATCCAGTTGTGGGCTCCCATGACTTGCCGCTATGTGCTATAAGATATTTGGGACAGGTTTTAGGTCCTCTTTTCTAGGACAGGTTCAGATAAAATAAGATCTACCTTTACTCTCTTGTGCCTGATCCTCCAAACTCTGTGATCAGGAAGCAGACAGGGGACAGGTGTGAGGGAAGTGGGCCGTGTGGCTCCGAGGAACCAGACAGTGTGCACCAACTAAAGTACTGATTCCTGTCACACACAGGTGTCCCAACATTTGCCAGTTCTCATTTGTCCAGAGAAATCAGAAATCCGTATTTTATATAAAATCTTTCCATTTGAAAAATTACATTAAAAAACATTGCATGAAATGTAAATCTAATTAGGGGTAAACCGGAGTGAAAACCTGGAAGACCAGAGAATGGGAGCAGCCGCCAACTGCTTCCTTCCCCTCTCCCTTTCTCCATCCCTTCCGCCAAGATCCTGTCTCCACCCTTCCTAATTACTCTCTGTCTCCACCTCCTAATTGCTGGGATTAAAGGCGAGAGCTGCCACCGCCCAGCTTCAGTGGTTAACTAGCGGCTAGTTCTGCCCTCTGTCAGAACACAAACTACCACAATAACTGCAGGTCATACAAACTAAATGGATCTAGTACCCGAATGATGCAAGAGTGACATCCTAGCCAGGCCAGTAGACCGGTGCTCTTCCGTTTATATAAGGCTGTTTTTCCAGGTCATACTATAGCTGGTCAGGCCACAACTGCCTTCATGCATAGAATGCTAGACCCTAAGAAATATTGCACCTTTTTTTTTTTTTAAAGATGTAGACATATTCAATTTGTCTTGTTTGGAGTCAAGGGATACTCTATTCTTAGTACTGTATTTACAAACTATATTTTAAGATTTATGTTACAGTCTGGTGTAGTGGTGCACACTTTAAATCCAGCATTCAAGAGGCAGAGGCAGGTGGATCTCTGTGAGTTGGAGGCCAGTCTGATCTACAATAATGAATTCCAGGATAGCTAGGGCTACAATGACCCTGTTTCAAAAAACAACAACAAAAGATTTAGTTTGCAGGTGACCAGTTTTGTCTGTTTTTTTAAAACTTAGTTTTATTGGCCTTTTGAGTTTGTCTCCACGTTCTGCAGCATCCGGCCCGAGGGACAGGAAGGTACAGGAGGCACCAGTCAGCCCCTGGGCCGGGGATGCCCTGAAGCCTCACTCGCTCGGTGCGGCTGGCTTCTTAGGCTGTCTGAGCGGATGAATATTGGGATAGACCCGGGCGGATCCTTCAAATCACAGCCAGTGTTTCACTCTGAAACTAGTTGTTCTTTCTACTCCCCTAGGGACCTTCGGCAGGGAGGTGTCCGGCAAGCCCATGGCAGCTGGTTCCGTCTCTCCTTTGTCTACAACCACTATCTCTTCTTCGCCTGTACCCTGGTGGTGCTGCTGGCCATCGTCCTGTACCTTCTGCGAATCCACAGAATTCATCGCCGACAAACTCGAGCCTCGGCTCCGTTGGACCTGCTGTGGATTGAACAAGTGGTGCCGATGATTGGGGTGCAAGTGGGGCCGTGAGGCTGGACTGGGACCGGAGAAACTCCAAAACCTTAGGACTGCTGCTTCCTGAATTCCTCCACTTTCATCAACTGGCCTCAGATGCTGCTTTGGCCTGGGAATTTCTACTTCTTTAATTTTTTTTTTTTTTTTTTTTTGCCCAGGACAGGACCTTTTCTCAGAAGCCGTAATGTAATCTGTGAGGAACTAAGTGGCGAGAGGCCAGTGCTAACACAGGGGACCAAGCTTAGCCCAAATGAAGCATGCTTCTCTTTTATCACAGAAAGCTAGTATGTTTCTGGGATGTAGTATTTCCCCCTCTTGCTGAAGCAAGTTTTTGATTGGGCAACTGGAATCGTGGTTGAACTTGGATTGACTGATAAGAGAGCCAGAGAGATTCCAGCAAGTGCAGTTGCCCCTGCTTTCTCTGTAACAGAGATATCCTTATGTGGAGATCCACAGCCTTGAATAGGGACCCAAGATCTCTGAGGTTCAGTGGACCAGGATCTCAAGGCAACCAAAACGATACAACTTCCTTGCTTACTTGACATCCCTGACAGTGTTGCTGATTACGTTAAGTAGATCCGAGAGGCTGGACCCCTTTGAAGTGAATGATCCATTGACGACCTGACAGTATTTTATCTGACACTTGGTCTGACTAGCACAGAACACATTTCCATGTCTGTGTGCCTCACAGGCTGCTGGGCATCCACGTTGCCTTTTGAGCCGTAAGCGTGCTTATGGAATGGAGAAACTACCAGGACAGGTTTGCCTGTTTTCAGGTTACTGCCTCAGGCATATTTTTCTGTGCAGAAGATTCAAAGCAACTTCCCTCATTTCACTGCTGAGATCTTACGTATTTTGGGATGGGATGTATTTGTTTGGTCTTTTTTGTTTGTTTGTTTGTTTAAGGAAGAATAGTATCAAGAGAGTAGGCAAAGGCAGTAAAATCAAAGTTGAGTCTTTTGGGGGCTGCGGTTTCGAGACAGGGTCTCACTGTGTATGTCGCTCTGGCTGTCCTGGAATTCACTCTGTAGACCAGGCTGGCCTGAATTCAAACTCACAGAGATCCCCCTGCCTCCCAGGTGCCGGGATTAAAGGCATGTGCTACCATGCGGGGCTTAAAATCAAAGTTCTTACCTATTTTTGGAATGTTTGAAAGAAAGCAAATTCTAAACTTTGGAATAACTAGATAAATCTTCCATGGAGCAGGCTGGCCATTTGTTTGGACATCTGTCACAAATAGCACTTCCTTTACTGGGGAGAGGAAAGCCATACCATGTACTCACCACAGCCTCTCAGAAACCGGCCCCTCTGCAGCCAGTCTTCCAGACACTCAACGTGTCAGCTCCTCCTGCCCCCATGGACTATTTCCCACAGACCCATGAGGGGCCTGCCTGCGATTGTTCCCAGGGCAGAAATAGTAGCTTGATTTCTTTTTGGGAGTAAGGCAAATCTCTTGAGCCCAATTTTTTTAGGTAGCCAAGGCTAGCCTTGAACTCCTGATCCTCCTGCCTCTGTTTCCTCACAGTGCTGGGTTTAAAGGTGGGTACCACCAGACCTGGCTCATTTCCTTTTCATTTTGCCAAAGTCTTTTATTTGTAGGGTTAGAATAGAGAAAAAAAAAATTCTAAATTTAAAGAATAAAAATGGGACTTCTTTGAAAACAGATTCCATACTGGGAACAGAAAAGAAATACTTTATGAAATGGAAAAAAACTAAGATGGCCTAGGGATAAGCCAAGGTGAAGATAAATAAATATATTAGCTCTGTGGTTAGGCAAGTTCTAAATTATTTTCTTCCTTTTTTCCTTTATAGGCAGGGTCTCATTATGTAACCCAGGCTGGCCTGGTACTCAATGATCCTCCTGCCTCATTGTGCTGTGATTATAGCTCTGCACCACCATGGTGCACATCAGATAAGTAGTCATCTATCAAAGAGGCTTTCACTTTTACATATTTTGTTTTCCATCAGGACTATGTCATTGACATTTCTTTTCAAATTTAAGGTTCTCTTTAATTCTATTTTTTATGCCCTATGAGTGAGCCTTTGCCTTTTTAATGCTGCTTTAAAATGACAAAAATGTTCTTGCTAGCCATTTGCCTCCTCAGGGAACTTTTCATTTCATCTTAGTTTCTATGTACCAGTTTTGGTGTTCTTGGGAGATCTTGTTAACAGTGGCTGTGATTCACAAGCTCAAACTGAAGCTGGAGGGAGGAGATGAGCCGTCCAGTTTTGAAGCCCTCCTTACCGAATTTACTCTTCACCCTGACGGTACCAGTACCTACCATTTGTCAAGCACTTACTTTGTATTGCTCTTTAGAACGTTATATGTTCTTTGTATATGATTTAATCATGACAGCCTTTTGGATTGATAAACCCTACATTCTTTTTATAGTTGAAAAAAATCTCAGGATGCCTATCTTTATCATTTTTCAATATAAATATATTTCTTAATTTATTTTAATTAGTCTGAGTTTTTGTTTTGTACATTATATCCTATTTACTGTTTTAATATTATGAGATTCAGACTTTATTAACATAAGACTTCCCGAAGTTCCATAGGTTAAGAACAAGAAGGGACACTTTGTTACATGGTTGAGAACTGAGCATATTGCTCCTGACTGGTTCTAGGTTTTTCCCATCACTCCCGTCGGGTGACATCCTTTCATTAGACAAGTTTTCACTCCATCTGAGTGGTTTTTTTTTCTTTTTAAAAATACTTCAGGTTTTACTTTTAAGTAATTAGTTTAACTTTGAACAATTTTTTTTTTCTTAACCACAGCATTCCAATAACATAACTGCAATCTGAGTGAAGGTACAAATGCCTAATAGAGCTCTCTACCTCATTACAGAACTTGGTGGTGATTCTTGGACAGTTTCCAGAATGGGACTTGTGTGACTTCATTTCAGTTGGGAGTAGCAATGGCTGGTTCAGAGTCTCCTACTTTGTGCTTAGCCTCAGTCTTGCTGTCCGGATGATGGACTTCTGCCAAATTTGTAAGGATTTGATCGGTGCCACAAAAGTTGGTATGTTCAAAAGTGAGGTCTCAGAACCAAGCTTTGGCACCTTTGACTAACAACAGAGTAACGAATGAATGCACCGAAATCAAATACTTATAGGTGGTGTTCTGAATTCTGAGTGGCTCTGTCCTTGGCTGCCACCTTGCTCCTAACTTGGATCTGATCTCACTGGAAAAGCCCTGCCAATCCTGGAGTTTCTGTCTCTGTGGGTGGCTCATTTAGGTTCTATTTTGAGCCATCTTGTCTTATTTTATATCCCAATAGGCTGCCATTGTAGTATTTCACATTCCCCCTTTGCCCTAGTATTTCATTCTTTTTGTTCATTAATACTATTAGAGAGACAGAGGAAAACCATGCACCAATAGACCATTTTGTCTTTTGGAAATCTGAGCAATAAAGAGACCCTTTTATATGGTAAAGTGGAATTAATTGCTCATATATAAGGGCTTCCATTTTTTTCAATTATGAGACCATTGTTCCCATTTTTATAAAAACCAGAGTTGAAAATGTTCTGAGTAATAGGATGTTTAGTCCTGCATGCATGGCGGACAAGCTTGAAGATATGTCTACTTCTGAGCCCTCCTGACCGTAGGACAACAGCTGACAGACCCCCTCCCCAAAGAGCCCGCCCACTGTCCGCTCCCTCTGTTGTTACTCTCTACTTGCTGTAACGAAACATCTGAGATCATTAATGAAGAGAAAAGGGTTGTTTTGATTCACAGTTTTAGAGGTCAAGTGTTCCCTCTGCTTGAGCCTGTGATGAAGAAGTGCATTGTGGCAGACGTGTGTAGCAAAGCGGAATTGCTCAGCCATGGCCAGGATGCAAGAGAGGATGGAGTTGGGAGTCTCATATGTCCTCCAGTGACTTAAAGACCTATGAAGCTGTGCCTACAAGGACCCACCACCTCCCAATAATGTCATCCTGGGGCCAAGCCTTTAACAAGTGGGCCCTTGGAGGACACCCAAATCTAAGCTACAGCATGATCTGAAGGCAGCCCTGGCAATTCCTAAGCAGCCCACCCCATGGAGCACATTCCAAGGTTGGCTCCACTAGCAGTACAGGACCCGCCTCTTTAGCCAGTAGGGATCCTGAGTACTCTGCCTGCCAGGACTTCTGCTTCAAGTTCTCCTTCCACACTTTATGTCTCCTGAAGCTGTAAAGTATCTGCCACGTCTCCTCCGTGATTTCTACCTTGAGTGTGGTCTCTGCGGTGGCTCTGGCATCTCCATTGTGACCTAGACCCAGACGTGCTGTTTTGGGTGCCTGGGACTGCTTTCCAGATGCTTCACATTCAGTAAGAATTCTATAGAATTCCTAAATTTCATGAATCGTTCTGAATATTCTGATAAACATGAAGCTTATAAACAGAAAATGTGCAATGTCATTGGAATGGTGACTCAGTAACCCTCATGTCGGGGCATAGCTCTGTGTCACATATGCCCACATATAACCCACCATTCACCGTAGGACCGGAAGGCTACAGGGAAACTGGCATCATGATTCTCCAGAGTCGGTCTCTGTGACCAACTTCACTCTTGGCAGTCATTAACCCTGCCACAGTAGAAGCATATCTCAGTGTAGGCTAAAGACAGAAATCTGGACCACTGAGACAGTTCAGCAGGTAAGACCACAAGCCTGGCAACCTGAGTGTGACCCCCCAGAACCCACACAAAGATGGAAGGAGAGAACTAACTCACACGACTTGTCCCCTGACCTCTGCATGCACATGCATGTACATAGTGTATACTCCCCATCATATACACACACAATAATAAGTGAATTCTTAAAAAGATTAAATGATGTCATAAGAGTTATGTCCTGATCAACCCAATGGGGCTCATAAAAGAAAAAAAGATAGATCCTGGGTTAGCTGACTGAAAATACATGTTTTAATTACTTTTATGTTTAAAAACAATTGACAGAACTGTTGACAGACTGTTAAAAACATTAAAGGAAATTTATTTGATCCTTTAAGTGTGCAATGGCTTTTTCTGAAACAGACATTTGGAACATAAAACCAGTAACTATTATTTTCCACCAGTTCATTCAGTATTTGGTATCTATCTGGTGACAGCAAATTACAGAACTACAAAAAGAGCTAAGATGATCTTGTTGACCAGGAGTGCACAGAGAGCACAGTGCAGTTAAACAGCTAAACACCAGATCTGTTTCCAGACATGCTCAACTGTAATCAAAGAAAAATGAAGTAAACACCCGAAGCCTGAGCTGACTCGGGATGTCCCTGGTTTAGAGTGACTGTAAAGTCAGGCTACACAGAGAAACCCTGTCTCGAAAACCCACCACACTTCTGTTCCAAGGGCTTGGATTGAGTGGGTCTAAGATGAGTCTTGAGTTCTGAGATTGAGGAAACCCCTCCCGTGCAACAGCACAAGCCCTGAGGGACTGGGACTAGGGAAATAAAACATGTGTCTTTGTTCTGCTAAGACTAGCTGAGAGCATACCCTTTAGGATACACAGACTCACAGAATACTAGAGTTGAAAGACTGATCATCTGGTTCAGAAACTGCAAATGGGCAACTTCAGGTAGACATACTAAGCCTCCGTATCATTTTTAAAAACTAGAAATTGTAAACATTTAAAATTTTTTTTTTCAGGGTGGGTATTCGAGACAGGGTTTCTCTGTGTAATAGCCCTGGCTGTCCTGGAACTCACTCTGTAGGCCAGGCTGGCTTCAAAATCACAGAGATCCACCTGCCTCTGCCTCCCAAGTGCTGGGATTACAGGCATGTGCCACCATTGCCTGACTAACAATTAATTTTAATAATATTCACCCCGGACTAGAGAGGTGGTTCAGCTATGAGAGTGACCGCTGCTCTTCCGGAGTACACGTGTTTGGTTACCAGCAACCATATCAGGCAGCTTACAATTGCCTATAACTCCAGCTCTAAGGGATCCAGCACTTTCCCTGGCCACCATGGGCATTATGTACACACATGGCATATATTAACACAAACACACACACATACATAAAAGAGGATCTTCACTTCAAAATCTAGTTCATTAGGTGCTTAAGAAGATATAACAACACTAGATGTTGGTCACAAACCAACATTCAGTTACCTGTCGACTGGTCCAGTAACTCCACTGGGGCACCTGTTCTTGGGTCTGTCACTGTCACCACCAGCCTGATTAGTGGACAGGATTCTGCAGCACAAGGACACGGAAATCCAAGATCTTCCTAACGCTAAGAAAAGCCAGACTGCCTAGTAAGCAGCAGCAAATGACGGACACTTATTTCTGCAGCAGATTTTAAAGGAAACCTTTGGTGTAAGGACACCTTAGTGGCATTCTTGATCCAGTGTTCATCTCATAACAGTCTTGAGACATGACCGATATGTAAGCCATGTGGCATGTCAAGGCCACCCTCCTAAGTTCTTGTGATTGCTGATAAATTACCAAGATAGTTTCAGTCCTAGTGAGTGATTCTCAGAATTATTTTGGTACCCTTCGGAGTTCATTCATGAGCCAAAGGGCACCACTAAGCAGTGCCAAGGAGCCTGATTGGTGTGTGGCAGCCAGAGGAGTTGGAACATACATAAGCAGAGTGCTAATGCCCAAGGTCACCTGTTGTAGAAAAAAAAAGAAAGCTAGTAATACTGAAAGTGACTGCATGTGTGAGCCAGATACACAAGCCTCCAAGCGGTCAAATCAGAGCATGACAAAGCATGTATTTAACGCCCATAAGCAAGCGTAAAACACGTAAATCAATGAAATTCAAATAGAATAGGTAAACCTGAAATTCCCTTGTCGCATGAACTCATGGTGCTAGCAACCCTCTTCCTTAGTGCTGGGATTACAGGCACGAGCTACTATACCCAGCATCTACCTGTCTTATTCCACATCGGTAGTTATGGTTACCAGTTTCTATATGCCTTACTTTCATATATGTGGTTACTGAGAGATACAGGCTTTCACTTTTGTTTGCTGGAGGCAGAGTTTCACTGTGAAGCCCTGGCTGGCCTAGAACTCACTATGTAAACCAGGCTAGTCCTGAACTCACCTGCCTGTCTTCCAAGTGTTGGAATATACAGATGCATATAGTCCTGTGCTGTTAAAAATATTGTTCTGCCACTTGATTTTCCCTAAACTGCTGTGCAGTGCTCCACAGCAAAGACATGCATGGTTGGTTTAGTTTGCTTCCAATTTTAATCACCACAATTCTGAGTTTCCTCACACAAAGCTCCTAGTACAGAAGGGTATTTCTACGGCAGGCACAACCATCAGTCTTCTGGATCAAAGCATTATATTATATTATATATATAATATATATATATATATAATAGATATTATATTGTATAATTGCCCTCTGATGAAAGCTATTATAGACTCATGGTCTCACCAAGAATATCTAAATGTATCCATTTTCCTGCACCCATGCTAATAACATCTCTTTGCCTGCTCGCCCCACACCCAAAATTTAGCTCTCCATAGAATGATAGCTACAAAATGATATTCATTAAGTTGCTCTTCTTTGATATTAAAAAGCTGTTGCATTATTAGCCAGCCAATTTTCATTCCTCTTATGACAATAGTGTTTTGATACTTTTTATGTATTTTTTTATTATTAACCTACGATTAACATTAACTTTGTTTGGGGAATACCATCAGCTCAAGAAGGGCTTGGTACCTGTGCATATGCCAAAGCGAGCAGAGTCACTGCTGCCATCTTGGTCCTTCGAGGAAGGGGGATTCTCCGGGACAGGAAGTAGAGCACTGTAATAGCAGTGACCGATGTGATGCCCTAGAAGAAAGAAAGATGGTCATCATGCGTGTGGGGGTTGCAGGCACTCCTTCTGGGAACACTGCTCCACCCACAGTCCCCTTCTGCTGGAACTGAGGCGCACTATCACCCAGGCACACCTGAGCGTGTTTACTACTTTACACACTTACCTCCCTCTGGGGAGAGCCTGGCCTTTTATATCAGACCTTATACCCTTAGCTGTAATTTTATATATAATTTTACATTCGTGTTTTTTCCTCAAAGATTTATTTTTATCTTATGTGCATGGGTGCTTTGCCTGCATGCATGTCTGTGTATCATGTGCATGCGGCGCCTGAGGAGGCCAGAAAAGGGTGTTGGAACCTCTGGAACTAGAGTTAGTATGAGTACACACATGGGTGCTGAGAACTGAACTTGGGTCCTCTGCAAGAGCAACAAGTGCTCTTAACCACGGAGCCATCTCTCCAGCCCTAATCCCCTATTCCTAAAGCAGGGCTGACCATAACACACAAAGGATTTAACTTCCCTGGGTTGAGAGTAGAAGGGATGGTAGTGCTTCTAGCTGGTAAAAACAATGAAAATCTTAGTTTCATTTATACCAGAATAAGGGTCTGGGGTTGGCAATAAGATTCTTTTCTCCATTCATGCCAGAGAGAATGTTTTCTATCATGTCTTTACATCTGTTTCAGAGCGAGCTATAGGGACAGATCCAACCATACTTTTATTTATGCTAAAACACTGTGTAGGGGTGGGAATGTCAACTCTAGTCCATGGACATGAGTCCTCTCTACATCTCCTTGTCTACCATCTCACACTCACCATGCCTCCACCTGATGACATCCTGCCCTTAGCTTAAGGCTCACTCTAGAGTTTCCATTTCCACTGTTCATGTTTTAGGAATGCTGCAGGAGAAGCTGTGGGGTCTCCTTTGGTCTCTCTTTACATGTATTCCTAACAGCTAATCTTCGTGTCCCTTTAAAGCTCCTCTCAGATCTGCCAGCTATCTAAGTCTTCCTCTTCCATCACACAGGTCATTGTTCCCTGTGACCCTGTCCTGCTGCTCACACAACGCTAGGGTCTCTTGGGTATCCACTCAGGCTGCCAGGCCAGTCTTAGTAGGGTTTCCACACCACCAGTACCTATGGGCTTCAATAAATGGACAAGTATTAATGAGGCACCTTTGGGCTCTTCCATAGCTATGTGCTCAGCCACAGACTACAGTCTGTTCTCTAATCGCATCTCTGCTGAAATGACACTTAGGCATATTCAGGATTGAGTGGGGTTAGTATTAACTTGCCTATCTGATTTTAAGCTAGAATTTGGATGTAATGACAAAAATGTCAGATTTGACATCTGTTTGATCCTAGAATTGCCTCCAAAAGAACAGTCAGTTACTGCCATGCTAACAGTTGTCAATGCCTCCCTGGCACTCCCAAACCCTTTGTGAGGGTCCTGATGCCCAGTGCCTCCCTGGCACTCCCAAAACGTATGTGAGGGTCCTGATGCCCAGTGCCTCCCTGGCACTCCCAAAACATGTGTGAGGGTTCCAATGCCCAGCAGCACAAACCAGCACACTTACCAGAAGCCGGTGATCAAACTGCACCATGGTGGGATTCTCAAAGACATTCTTCAGGATGGGAGAGAAGGTAAGGAGATCCTCTGGGATCCAAGTGTCTCCCATTTTGGGGAAGGAGTTGTAAACAAGCCCAGCATCCAGCCCTGCCACAAAAGCCCCTGCATGCCAAGATACACAGGATGTATCAAAATAAAGACCAAATATCAGCTCTGAATACAGAAGTCTCCTACCCCAGAGCTAGACAAAGGAACTATTTCGAGGACAATAGAAAAATAGGCAATTGAGCTTCTCAGGTAGAGAACATATATCACAGTCTCCACAGGAACTCAGTAACACCTCTAACCCGTATCAGTTCCGACCCCAAGATTCCAGTGCGTCTGTTAGAGATCAGAGGCTCTGGAGGAGATCCTATTACTTTGGAAAAAGTCCTTTGTTTTTGATTCTGTGTCCTTCCTGTCCCTAACTACTGTTGATCTGTCTTGGAACTTTAGAGTTCACTCCCTTACTTGCTCAGTCTCTGCTCAGACGTCACCTTACTAGAGGAAGCCCCTATGGTCTGACATGGCTCTTCTGTTCCATTCCTCCCCCTTCATCTTGCTTTATTTTCCTCATAGTACTACAGTACTGAGTTACTGAACATGGTTTTGTTGTACATTTTCTGTCTTTCTTCCAAGAATTTAATCAATACTTGTTGAAGAAACAAAGAAGATACAAAAAAAAAAAAAGAAAGAAATCACAAACTGACAAACTAAACCCTGGAAAAGCACAAAAAGAAGGCAGGTGTAAATGGATGGATGATCCATTATTATCAACAGAGTCAAAGAAATTTGAATCATCTTTATAAACATGACTTATAAGACCAAAATACACATTATATAGAAAAGAAATGAAGAGCAAAGAATCAGGAGTAGGGTAGGCTCCTGGTTTGAATTAAATGTTATTTTCATGATGGAGCAGTGCTGTCCAATAACTTTCTCTGATAATGGACTTGTTCTATGTCTGTTTTTCCTGCAATACATTAGCCACAAGCCACATGTGTCTGCTGATCACTCAATGCGGCTAGTGTGACTGAATGAAAGCTAAATGTTATTTAACCTTAACTTAAGTGTAACCACATGGGGATTCTGATTCCTGGATTAGATGGTGCACTGAGAGTTAGGAAGGTGAAGGTCAACATCTAGGGATGAGCAATGGCTCAACCGTTGCTGCTCTTCCGGATCCGAGTTTGATTCCCAACACCCACGTTGGGAGGCTCCCAACTACATGTAACTCTACCTAGAGAGGATCCAATGCCCTCTTCTGGACTCTTTGTGTACCTGCACACACGTGGCATACACTCAGACATACACATGTACAAATAAATTTTAAAAAAAGTGTAAAACTCTTAGGAGGAAGGACCTACATTGGTCCCAGCTCCAGTGAACTTGAACATCTTTGATCATCACTGAGGACAGGTCACCTGTCTGACCCATTCTGGTGTAATATGTAATAATGTTTCCACAACACAACTAACACAGCTTTTGCTACAAGCCAGGCCCTGTTCTAAGCACTTCATGTACATGACTTACAGTCATCATCTCTGTTCTATACATAGCTTACAGTTCCTGGGAGCAGAAAACAGAGGGTGGATAGTGGCAGTGAAGGAGCCAAGTGTGACAGGAAAAGACAGAGAGGCAGCAGGAACAACAGAATATTAGGCAAGAAATGCCACTTCACACTGGATGGAAATGAACCAAGTGTGCTGGGATGAGGCCTACCTGAGAGAGCCGTGAGGAACACCAGGCCTGCTGTGCCTCCAGCAAAGCGTCTCAACCACAGCAGCTGTCGGGTTTCAGGTAACTGTAAAGGATAATCAGGTAATCTCTTTGGTAGGAACTATTGAGGCAGGAAGATCTCCAAATCCAAATCTAGACAATTTGTCTGCTAATGAGGAAAAGTACCCGGCAGACACTGTTCTAACATAGGATAAGTACCTGGCAGACACTGTTCTAACACAGGATAAGTACCCGGCAGACACTGTTCTAACACAGGATAAGTACCCGGCAGACACTGTTCTAACATAGGATAAGTACCCGGCAGATACTGATCTAACATAGGATAAGTACCCGGCAGACACTGTTCTAACATAGAATAAGTACCCAGCAGACAATGTTCTGAATACATTTATTTCATTGTTAGACATTTATTATGTATCTTCCCAGATATTTCAATCAATTAAATTTAAATAGCCCCCAGTAGCTAGTGTTACTGCAGTAAAGAACATGACAGTATATCACTTAATTATAGTGAATCACTCAAATTCTTTCTATAATTAGGTAGAGTATCAGTAACCTAGCATAGTTCAATTCCAGTGTTGGGGGGGGGGGGGGTTGTCCAAGAGTGTGGGCGTATGAGTACTGAAGGACTGGGAAGATTTGAGGGATTGGAACACGGGAGCAGGGTGTCAGTAGACAGCTGTGGATGCAGGCTTGGAAGTCGGAGGAAGAAGAATTTTCAGATGAGGACTATTTACTATGGAAAGGCTTCAATATTTGGTTTTCCTGTGAACATCTCCAGTCCTTACTGGGACCCAAGTCCTAGCTCTAAATACCTATTAGGTGATTCTACTGAAAAATCTGATGTCACATCAAAATGTTCTCCATGAACAGCTTATCTAGGCCAACTCACACTTTAATATTTATTTAATAATCACTTTTTAAATTAAGCATTTTAAATTATTGGTGCATTTGTATGTGTATGTGCATACATGTTCATGCCACAGCACACGTGTAGATATCAAAATACAACTTTGTGTATTCTACTCTCCTCATCCACCTTCATGTGGGGTTACAGGATTGAACTCAGGTTTCCAGGCTTGTTGGACCACCTCACCAAACCAACAATCACTATTTGTAAATATCAGAAAAAAGATGAACCTGGTGGTGCACGCCTTTAATGCCAGCATGGGGAAGGCAGAGGCAGGTGGATCTCTGTGAGTTTGAGGTCAGCCTGGTCTACAAAGCGACTTCAAGGACAGCCAGGGCTATTACAAAGAGAAACTTTGAACTGAAAAACCAAAAAAGAAGTGGAAAAAAAAAGAAGGGACAGAAAGAAAGGGAAGAAATGAGTTTGGTAGCTTGAGACGGTTCCCCAGCACAGGTGCAGCCACAGCTCCTGCTCTGGAGTTGAGTCTCCACTGGGGAGCCAGGGCTAAAGTGGTGGGGCTATCCTCACTGGCAGTTCTCCTTGCCTTTTTCCTAAAACTTGTGTTTTCACGTTCCTCATTAGACGATGTTGACAAGATGTTCAGTCTCTATGTTACTGAGCAGCTTCACTTCTGGAGATATATACATATATATCCATCCCAAAGAGTCTCTATGTTACTGAGCAGCTTCACTTCTGGAGATACATACATATATATCCATCCCAAAGAGTTGAGACCTATGTCTGAAAGAGCTAGTTGTGCACGCATGCTCAGACACATTCTTTACAATAGCCAAGGGAATCTGACTTACTAACTTTGCATTAGAACCAGATTTCCATCTCCCTGCCTATCAGCATCTATGCACCTGTGCAGTGAGGCCGACTGGCACTCACCTTGTGCTGAGGAGGCAGCACCTGTGCACCTGTGCCGACGGGCGCTTACCTTGTGCTGAGGGAGCAGCAGGGACAGTGAGGTCCACAGGCTGGCACAGTAAAGAACAAGTGCTGATCCCAGGTGGGCTGCGAGGCGGTACTGACTGACCCGAGGAATATCATAGGACTCTGGTTTTTCTTCTAATCCACTTTTCACCATATACCAACCCAAAAGACCCTAGAATTCAAGAAGAGAGGGGCAAATCAAACAAGGTTTGACCTGTTGGGTTCTACTGAGAAAGTACATTATCAGAAAGAACACCCTCCCAACCTGTTTCCACACCCTTCTAGTGTTCACAGCCAGTGTTCAGGAAGTGTGAACTGTTGGCGATTCTGCATTAACAGTATTAATGCTTGATCATTGTTTAGACGTGTTTTGTGTAGTTCAGGTATATGACATTACCCAAGAGTTTATCTGCACTCAAAACTTTACAAATACTTGATATAATTTAACATGCAAACCAGTGAAACACAATATTTTGGTTTATGAAAACTAGATTATATTTGGAAAAAGCTTAATAAAGGTTAACTGTTTAAAAACAATTATTGTCAAGATAGGTGGGTATAAGACAAACAAAAAAGCCTGGGGGAAGGCATACAAATATGTAAGATTTTGCATGTAGATTGCTTTGCAAAAATGTATTTCTACTCTCTAAGAAAAATGAAACTGGAAACTGGAGATGAAGAAATTTAAACTCCAAATTCAGTCACAGAAAGACTTCAGCTCTTAGGAAGGAAGGGAGGGAGGAGAACGCAGAAGACAGGTAAAGAAAGTGCACGTTTAAACTAGGTATGGTGGCCCAGACTTTTAATTCCAGTCCTTGGGAAGTAGAGGGAGCAGAATCAGCAATCTGAGGTCATACTTGGCTACACAGCAAGTTGGAGGCTGGATTAGGTACACGAGACTATCTCATAAATCCAAACCAAACCAACCAACCAATGACAAGAGAATCTCACCATTCCCCCCAACAAAATGCATGTTTATGTTTAGAAAGCTCACAGAATGCATCACACTCCACGGTTCTCTGCTTTAACTAGCAATAACCCAACTACATCAATTCCAGTTTTATCAGATAAGACACAATCATTTCACCCACTGCTTCCAATCCCACAGAATCAGGCCAAAGGGATGAGTTTCTTTCACTTCTTCAGGTAACCCTTTGGGGATATTTCCTCCCCTTTCGAGACCAGCCTGACTATTATAATTACCTTCATCTTCAGGGACCCTGGAAAAATGACGGCTATACAGTTCTCTAGCCTAACTTACTTCCTCCCACAACCCTACCTGACAACTTAAATTTCTACCTTAATTTTTAATGTTTAATTATAAAATTAAACTTTTATTTCATCTAATTTGCTTAGTTATAAAAACATAATAATAGTTAACTTTTATAATAAACTTCTACAAACTAACTTTTATTAGTGTCTAATTCTTTACTGTAGTTTCTAATGCCTCGTTAATTGCTTCATTAGCTTATCTCCTTACCACTTCTGAGTTAAATTAACCACCTAGTTTCCTACTGGTCAAATGCTGATGTTTCTTTGATGCTGGGATACCATCAGGAACTTTACATTTTGTCCCAAATACGTGCAGGTGTCTCCTCTAGTTCCCTTTCTTGGTTCTTGGCGTTAACTGTGAGAATCTCCTGAAGCTCTCCTCTGTAAGAAGTCCAGCTTACATGATTTTAAATACCGCTTATACCTGAACATCAGCTACATCTGTATCCCGACTTTCAACCCCGAACTATTTCTTTTGGAGTTTTCCTGTTCGCCTCTGTAGTCACTCTACAGTAGGGATCACTCTAAGACAACACACAAGTTAGAAACAAATGGAAGAGAACCCGGAAGAAAACCAAAGGAGACAGGAGCTCTCCTTCCAGTGGCACAGAAAACACACTATTGAGACCTCACTGATTTCAGACACCCAATTAACTGCTTTATAGGTATTATCTCATTTAATATCTGTACTCCCTAAGTGGTACTATTACTGTCTCTACTCAGAATAAGTAAGGAAATCATATATGACAAGTCAGATAGCTTGCCCTAAGTGGCAGAAATGGGATTTAAAGCCAAGCCTATGGCACTAAAATGCTATTGTAGTGCTTCGAAGATGATGTCCTTAATTAATACCCACTAGGAAGCTCTTTGAGCATCTCTGGTTTCCCAACCTTGAATAAATCTTACCTGGAAACAGACTAAGCCACAGAGGGCAAGAACACGTCCTTTCATGCCACGGCTGAGCCAACCCTTTCTCCAGAAATAGGCAGCAGGCAGGATGTACGCAAGGCCTACAGCTCGACCCCACATTCGGTGTGAGTATTCCATGTACCAGATGAACTTGAATTCTGCCAGTGTCATGTCATGATTCAGGCTAGGCAAAATGGAAGTCAAAAATGAAAAGAGAAGAAACCACTATTGGGTTCAGCTCTTCTCTCTCTCTCTCTCTCTCTCTCTCTCTCTCTCTCTGCTTTTTTGAGACAGGGTTTCTCTGTGTAACAGCCCTGGCTGTCCTGGAACTCACTCTGTAGACCAGGCTAGACTTGAACTAAGATCCATCTTCTTCTATCTCTTCAGCGCTGGGATTAAAGGCATGTGCGACCACCACCCAGCATGTAGAGCATTTTCTTGATTAGTGATTGATGTGTGAGGGCCCAGCCCATTGAGGGTGGTGCCATTCCTGGGCTGATGGTTCTGGGTTCTATAAGAAAGCAGGCTGAAAACGACAAGGAAAAACTCTAGGAACCAGCACATGGTGGACAGTGTATGGCACACCCACCTGATGGGACCGGTACATTCTCCCGTGGGCAGCATCCTCAAAACCATGTTGCTGGGTGAAAAAATGTCAGACAACAGAGCTTATGCCTGACATGATTTTATTTATTTATATGAAATTCCATAATCTGTATAATGAAAGGGCACAGGTCAGTTGTGTCTGGGGGTGGCAGGGTAGGGATTGTCAAGCTGGAACAATGAAAGAAGCATGAGAAACCTGGTCTGACTGATCGACTCATACTGATTGTAGAGGGTTCATGGGCAGGCACAGACGTCAACTGTACGAGTTAAATATGTATGATCTATTACATACTAATTATACTGAATGAAGTTGTTAAAATATTTAAATACTTAGAACTAGAACCCAACAGTCCAGAGAGAGAGAGAGAGAAAGAGAGAATATGTGCATTCAGTAGTGAGGTCTTTGAAATAAACTGTACTTGAAATGAGAAAAAAAAAAAGCAATCTGAACAAGCCATGGGGAACAAGTCAGTAAGCAGCACTCCTCTGTCGGAACACAATCCAAGAACGGAGCTGTGTGAGAATTCTGAGTGCTAGTGAAAAACTTCAGGAAAAAAGACAAGAGTCTTGTGACCTCAGTTTCTTCAAAACACAGAACTGTTCTTAGAATGTTTCCACGTTCCTCCCAGGTGTGGCAGATAGGAGTGTCTCTATGAAAAAATATGTTTCTGCCACATGTGGCTTGTCCTTTGATTGAATACCTTACTCACGTGATCCTTCTTAACCCTAAAAGTATAAATTGCCTGATGCTCTGAATAAAGCTGGCTATTGCACGAGACTTCGGTCCACCTCATTTTTAGGCTCCACTCTCCCAGGTTCCGCTGCCTTGAGAGTGGTACACATCCTCCACGGCCTCTGCCTCCCGGTTCCTGCCCTCACTGATGTGAATGATGAACTGTCATACAGAACTGAAATAACCCCTCTCCTCCCCACGTTGTCTTTGATCATGGTGGTTCGTCACAGCAGTGTAACCCTAACTAAACAGGATATTTACGTGAGGGACTTTGGAGATGGCTCACTGAGTAAGAATGCTCACGGCACAAGCATACGGAATTGAATTCAAATCCCCAGCACCCATATAAAAAGTTGGGTGTGGCTGTGTGTTCCTGTAACTCTAGTGCTGTGGGGGACAGAGACAGGAAAAGCACTGAGACTTGCCAGCAGTGAGCTTAGCTCCAGGTTCGGAGAGAAACCACGTCTCCAGGCCTGCTACACACACACACACACACACACACACACACACACACACACACACACACACACACAATGACATTTACCTCACTCTTTTCTAACACTTACATTTTAAATTCTGGAAACTGCTGGTATTTCTGGAATTCTGCTTCCCATTCTTCTTGGCTTGTGGGTGGCTTCATCTCTTTTATTAAATGCCAGTCTACCATTGAGAGGCCAGACTCCGTCAGCCTTAGGATAGAAATGTGAGTGTATGATTCTAGATTACTCCTAAATAGTCTATGGCAACAAGTAGATGTGAACTTAACCCGTGGGTATGAGTTCCTTTCCTCTTCCTTTTTTGTTTGCATTGCTGGATATAGAGTTCTTGCACAAACCAGACCCTGCATGCCAGCTCTTATTTCTTTAAACCTTCAGTCCATTCTCTCAAGTCTTTTACCCAACCCCACCCCATTTATTGTTTATTGGTGTTTTTCTTTCCTGAAACAGGGTCTCTGAGGTAGAACAGGCTAGCCTCCTTCACCTCTCAAGTACTGATATTACAGGCATGTGCCACCATGACTTGGTCCCACCCAATTCTTTCACTAGCATTTCTATATAGGCAAAAACAATGTTTACATTAAAGAAATGTATAATAAATACACAAGCAACATTCTCATTATTTTGGTGCTAAGGACTGAACCCAGGGCCTTGCACACACTAAGTATTTATTCAACCATCGAGTTATATATAATAACACTAGCTAAAACTAACATTCTCCACATCAGGAAAAGAGACTTATTGCAGAAGTATAGGTACAAAAGAATATTAAATTTGTTGCAATGTGCCATAACAGCCAAGGTTTAATAACACCATATTTTGAAACAGAGCGCAACGAATATGAAGATAATAAACACACACACTTCATTAAAATTAAAAAGTAGGGGCTGGAGGGTAGTTCATCCAATAAAGTGCCTGCCTGAACACAAGCCCCAGAACCAATGTCTAAAACAAACAAAAAAATAGGTACAATAGCACACGCTTATAATCCGCTTATAATCCCAGCTGTGGACAGGTAGAGACAAATTCAAGGTCAGTGACAGGCCTTGCCTCAAAGCAAGCAAGCAAACAAACAAACAAACAACAACAATGAAGGAAAGGTGGGCAGCACCTAGGAACGAAGCATAAAGTCATCTGACTTCCACATGTATGCAGATGCACACACACATATAGACACACACATTAAAAACTGCTTTCACCAAAAAGGAATTGGGGTTCCTAATCTAAAGGTCAAGGTGAGAAATGCACAAAATAAGCCTGGAAAACCTTATTGTACCACAAAGCAAAGATGCTATCAAAGGGCCTTGTCAAAAGATGCTGGGACCAATTTCAAGATTCCCACCAATTAAGATGGAAGAATTTAAGTAAACTACCAATACAATCCTCACAGTGGACTGAGACACATCAATGTCTTTAAATGTATGAACTCATAACAAAACTTTAAACACCAAATCCTTTATCTGTAGCCTTTGGAGGATCTTGGGAACAATTTACTATTTTGAAAATTAGTAAATGAAGAGAATGAATCAAGTCTTGCCTTTCATATGAGGACTGTTTCCTGGGCTAATGACACTGGTAATGAGGGAAAGTTTCTCTTTATCATTAATAAAAATATCACTGTTTTGGAATTCTAATGAAATAATGGATATAGGCAATAATAAATATAGTTGATGTCCCCAACAGATTCTAGAATGAATGTTCCAGTCACCTATGAAGTATCTCACCCCCTCATTACCAATCAGAATCTAGTAAGAAACTACTCATTTCCAGGACAGACGAGGACAAAGACTATGTTAGACATCACTAGATAAGTCAGACTGTGGGTAACCACAGGACAAATGACTTGGCCTTCTTCAAAAGCAACAAAACTTCAAAGATGTGGGAGAAGGGAAAGCCTAAATCCATAAAGTTTGTTTACAGACATAAAGATAACCTAAGAGACACATGAAGCAATTGTGGTATATGAACATATGTGTTTAATTTAAGCAAACAAACTGCAGGGGGAAAAGTTGGGCTCAATCTGAACACTGGCGAGGTTAACCATACAGGAACAATGCCCAGCTACCAGTGAAGAAGAAATCCTGTCCTTCTGACAGGCTCCTACCAATAAAATACTGACCTGTTCTAAGACAAAGCAAGCTAGCTTCTCCAACTGTAAACTGAGAGGATGCCCAGAGCCTTTCCCACTGACAACCTGGTTCACCCAGAGCAAATGACTCACCGAGTTACTCCTCCAAGAATAACGGCTCCAGCGACTGCTCCGCTGCAGACCAGGAGCCATCGGCCCACTGCCTGTTCAGCTGCCTTTGAGGGAAGGGGCACTGCAGCTTTTCCGGATTGTAAAGTCACTTCAGTGACAGTGCCATATTGCCCTGGCCTCAGAGGATGCCTGCTGCCAAAGTTGCAACCACACTGAGGAACAAATAAGAAAATTATAACCAAAGAATCGGGGAAAGACTGCTACCCACTCTCGACCTCAATTTGCCTGGAGAAAAGGGCCTCACAAACGCTGCATTTCCACAGCTCCCACGATGGTTGACAGCTAGAGAAAAGGGCCTCACAAACGCTGCATTTCCACAGCTCCCACGATGGTTGACAGCTATCTCTCAACTGGACCACCAGGGCCCTTTTCCCAATGGGTTTCTTTCTCCCCTCAGCCTCTAAAAGTGCTATCCCCTCCCACACTTGCCTGACTGATACTGTTGATCTGGGCTTGCATTGTTACACCCCAAACTTCCCAGAGCCTCACAACAGATCACCCTCACAACACAAGGACCTCCCCAACCACAACCCTTAACACACTGCCATGTGTATTCAGGTCCGTAGGTCTCACAGAGCTGGGAGCTCTGCATGGCAGGTTCTGGTCTATCTTATTCTCTCTCTCTTCCCCTCTCTTCCATTGCCTTTGTTTATGGCACTGGTTCCGTACATAGCAAGACCCAATACATATTTATAACAAGTGAGCCAACAATGAATAAACTAACTTCTCCAGGGCAGAGGCCATGTGAGCATTTCTTTTTCTCTTCCTAGATCATAACACAATTATAATGACTAGAATTCTCTGCTTTCTCTTCCCATCCCCCAAATCTTTCACCTTTTACTAATAATTATCAGATACGAGAATACATGTTCTCTTTGGTTCTAATCCTACCAGTAAGATGTTTGTTCAGTTTCCTACTTCTAATTAAGTGGGTATCTTAGACAAACAACTTAAAATAAATCTCAATTCCCTTCTCTGTAGAATGGGGTTATACAGTAGTTCATGACACTTTTAGCAAAGACCAAATGTGCAAAAAAATACTGAGCTTTTATCATGTGCTAAAGGTTTGATGTATACTAAAAATATTAATCCTCACCAAAACCTTGAGTAGTTACCCCATTCTACAGATTAGGAAATTGAAACATAAAAGCTAAATAAATTGGCCAGTAATGCACAAACCGGGGGCAGTATTTCTGGATCCGCATTCAGGGGGCTGTCTGGACACGAGGAAATGAACGTGTCCTGAAATGACAGGGAGGTAACCAACCGGCGGGGCGGTTCGTTAACTTTATACTAGCCTTTTTCACCCCAGCTGGGCTTCCGTGATGGGAGCCAGCTGCACTGGGTACCTGTACTCTGGACGCCGCCCTATGGACTAGGAGCCCGACACTGCGGCTCCCCGTGAAGGCCTTCAGGGACGGAAGGAGCAACCGTTGCATGCTTACGGTGCACCGCCTCCGCCGGAACGCCCCAGCGATGTGCTCTCCCCTTCTCCTTCCCGGAAAGGAGGAGCACATCCGGGTCAGACACCGCGAGAGCGCGCCCACCCACCACCACCGCCGCGGGAGGTTGGCTACTGCGCTTGCGCGTACGATTCTACGGCGCGAGGACGTCGGGAACGCGCCTCCTCTGTGGAAACGCAGGCGAGCAAGGGAGGAAGGCGGGAAGCATGAAGAAAGGGGCTTCCTGCGAGCGGAAACCGGCATGGATGCCGTCGGGGAAGGCGGGTGCGGAAGGCAGCGGGGCAGGGGGTGGTGTGCGGGTCAACCCCGGGTGGGTTCCTCGGCTCCTCGTGGGTCCCAGACAGTGACGCTTCCCGCGAGTCCCCAGGCTTCTCGGGGGTCCCGGCGGGTCACGCTTTCCCACAAGTTCCCCCAACTCCCCGAAGCCCCTTGGGCCACAAGAGGGCACCTCCCACCTTCCTGTCGCTGCGGTAGATAATAAACGTGCGGTGACTAGTGGGGTCTGTTTGTCCAGCCTTTGGGTTGGTTACGCGGGAGCCCTCCAGGTCTGGCTATCGCGGCAAATCTCTTCCCACTCAGTGAACTCTTGGTTCTCCAAACCAGCGGTTCTCACGTTTGTTTTTCTCGGGACTTACTGTCCTAAAAAGTATGTATTGACTGATAAGTTAAAAAAGAGCCGTAATATACCTATTATATATTAACACGTATAACTTTTATGAAGGATAAATATCCCTAAATAAAGTCATATAAGTGGCAATGCTCTGTATTTTGCAAATCTCTTTAATGTGGAAGACTTTGCAGATCTAATGGAAGATAGCTGGTTTCTTATACCTACACTTCCATCCAATGAGAGACCAAGGGAGGAAAAGGCAGGTAAAGCTGTAGGCTCAGAGTCCCCAAAGCCACCTGGAGTGGCTTACTTTGAGCACGACTGCCTCAAACGTCTTTTTTGATCCCTAAGAAAACCGTTGTTGCCCGGGCTCCTTTTGTAGCATTTGTAGCCATTCCCGTCCTCTTGTGTGAAGCTACTGATAATCCTTCAGCATTGTCAGGCCCAGGGGTGTGACTGTTGATGTGGCTATCAGATTTGTGGAGTTAGTGCCTTGTTATTTAAGGCCATAGACTAACATTTGAGTCCCAATCGTGGGACAGATAGTCTTTTATTAAATAAACGACAATTCTAACTTCATTTTAAGAGGTGACAGATTTTTGTTTTTCAAAGTAATTTTTCAATAAACGACAATTCTAACTTCATTTTAAGAGGTGACAGATTTTTGTTTTTCAAAGTAATTTTTCATCATAAAAGCAATGTTAGGTCGAAAAAGTCAAGCAATATAGAAAAGTGAAAATAATTATAAATTCACTGCCCATTAGTAACCAGTACCACAATATAGTGACTATTTTTTAAAGAGAGCAATACGTGTAAGTATGAGTGTATTGATCGTTATTGTGTGGGGTGGGTACATGTGGCATAGTGAGTGTGTGGAGCTCAGAGGTGTTAGCTCTCCCGATTTTAAATACATCAGGGGATGAACTTGGGTTGTCAGGATTGCACGGTAAATGGCTTTACCTTCTGAACCATTTCCTAGGCCACAACATTCAAATCTTTAATTAAAAATAACTTGCAGGAAAAATCCAAAGCTGCTTACACCATTTTTTTATATTAACATGTAAATTTATAATTCAGGTTTTAGGGTATATTTGGGTGACTTGTTAGCATGGTAGATCCTGTGCTGGCCAAGAGACGAAGACAAAGAACTCTTAAATAATGACCTTACTAAGGAACTTCCTGTCAACCAGTAGAGATCAGATATGTATCTCATAAGAGGTGAAACTAGGGTTTGAATGAGAAATATATAAGTTCCTGGAGTACAGAAGAAGGAGATAGATTTTTCTACTTTGGGAGAAAAAAACATGGAAATGTGACTTGGTACGATCCTTGGAGAAGTTTAGCATTTGAAGAAGAAACTAGAAGGATGAATATACTATCAGTTGGGATGATGTATTCATTGGCAAAGATGGAGACTGAGGAACACTGAAGTCATAAAGAGGAAATAAGATGTAGTTTACTAACGATAATGTGAGTTCAAGGTCAGCCTTGTCTACAAGAGCTAGTTTCAGGGCAGCTAGGACTATTACACAGAATAATCCTGTCTCAAAAAAAAATAATAATGTTTAGTGGGTGTACTTTATGTAAATTATCTCAGTGTTGATTACTCTGAGGTCAGGAATTGAAACTTCTATAGCAAAGTAACTTGTCTAGGGCCACACAGTGAATAAAATCACACCAGAATTTGAAGTCATTTTAAATATGTAGTCCTTTTAACTGCTAGCATTGAGAAACGTTCCGAGAGTCTGAGCTGGGACACAATGTTGAGATCTGTGGTTTAGAAAGATTAATTTCATGTTCACTATGTACTAAAAATTGTTTCACTTTGGCTTCTTTTGTGTATGTCTGTATATCTGTTTCATAGTCTGGACCCACCGATTTGAATGAGTGTGGCATTTTACCACATGGATGGGTCTTAGTACGTGTGCTTGTTTCTCTATTGCACATTCAGGCAGCAAAAACTGAAGTGTTAGTGGAAGATTGGTATGAATTGCTAGTTCCTTCAAGAATTTCTGTTGTTCGTACTCTTTAGGAGCACCAAATGGATTTCTTATGGAAGTGTGTGTGGATTCGGTGGAGTCGGCTGTGAATGCAGAAAGAGGAGGTAAGGGAGACTAGATAATCAATAGTGGTTGACAACCTTTTTAGGGTCTCAGAATGAGTCCTATGAACTGACCTCCAAAATCCCCTGGCCAAGCTGGGCACTCGGGAGGCTGAGACAGAAGGGTTACTCTGAAGTCAGTTCTGGCTATAGAGTGAAACGTCATTAAAAAAATTAAAAAAAAGCCCTTGTCATCCCTTGGACAGTAGTAGTCCTTTCAGAAACAACTAGAAAACCTACTGAAGAGCGTGGCATGGTGGCACATGCTTATGGTCCCAGCACAGTGAAGCTTGAGGTCCTGAGGATTGAAAGTTTGAGACCAGCTTGAGCTAGATGGGGATACCTTGCTTTAGAAAGTAAAGCAAAATCAAAACTTTATTGGAAGATTACTGTCTAATACCCTCTTTCCCTCAAGCAGGTCACATTTTGTGGCAAGCATCTATAATGCTGCTTAGTCATTAACATGTTTTTTTTAATTGAACTTGACACAAATTTAAGAATTTGAAATAGTTTAAAATACAATGGACTGAGCAAGTAGTTTAGTGACAAAGCACTTGTAGCATGTGTAATCCCCAGTACTGAAGAAGAATAAAAATTCTAGATGATTTTAGAGGTCTTATCTTTTTACCATAGGTGCTGTTTTGTTTTGTATTCTAAATTTGTTTTTGTGAGAAGCATAAGCATCTCCATCATCTCAAGATCAGAAAAATAATTTTAACTACTTTTTGGTAGTTAAAATTTGCTGTGACAGATTACCTTGCAAGAGAAACTTGAAGAAGGAAGAGTTTATGTTGGCTCACAGTTTGAGGGATTCAGTCCATCGTGGCACTGAAGGCATGGTGCAGAGCTTGGGGCAGCTGATCCATTGTGTCTGCAGCCAGGAAGCAGACAAGTAGATGCTGATGCTCGGTTGGCTTCCTCTTTCCTTTCTGTTTTGGTTCTGGGATTCCGGCCATGAACTAGTGCCTCCCATGTTCAGTGTGGGTCTTTCCTCCTCAGTCAAGCTGCTCTGGAAACTCCCTCAAAGATGTGTCTCCTAGGTGACTCCAAATCTAGTCAAATTGATAATGAAAGATAATCATTACAAACTTCAACCATTTTTAAGTCGTGGTCAGTAATTTTCAGCAGACGTTTTTGGTGGGGAGCAATTTATATGTTTTCAGTTTTGCTGGACACATTTGATATTGTTACCCCTTGTTGATTTTTGAAAACCTTTGAAAATGTAAAATCCATTCGTGGCAATAAAAAGGAATGAAAGATTGATAATTGCTATAACAGGTGATCGATTTCCCCCCCCCCCCCCGCCCGCCTGGTGCCCTGTGGGAATTGAACCCAGGGCTTTGTACATGCTGGGTGCTGTATTACTAAGTTACATCTCTTATTCTTGGCTGTTTTGAGAGAGTCTTGCTGTAACCCAGGGTGACCTCAAACTGTGATCCTCTTGCCTAAGCCTTTCAAGTGCTAGGATCACAGACATGTACTACCATACTTTATGATTTCCTCGTTTTTTAAAAAAGTTTCTTTTTCTCTTTTTTCATAGTTGATTTGTTAGATGCACTATGATGTTCATCATTCAGAGCACCACAGTCCCAATTTTGCTGACTATGTAAGTGGTGCCATTTGATATTCTTTTCTAATCACTCTATTCCCTGTTGAGTTTAAAATCCAATTCAGAATTAAGCTTTAATAAAATTGTTTCATAGGGCTGGAGAGATGACTCATTGGTTACACACACTGGGTGCGTTTTCAGAGGCTATGGGTTCAGTTCCAGGGAATCCGATGCCCTCTTCTGGCCTCTGTGCAGCAGGCATACATACACTTGGTACACAGACGTGCAGGCAAAATACTCATACATATAAAATTAAATAAGCTGGGCAAGGTGCTACATGTCTTTAACCCCAGCACTCAGGAGATGAAAAAAAGCACATCTCTATGAGTTTGAGGCAAGTCTGTTCTATGCAGCAAGTTCTAGAATTGCCAGGGCTAGAGAGAGAGACCCTGTTTCAAAACATCAAAATTAAAATAAAAATTTAGAAATAAAAAATAATTTTTTAAATTACTTTATTGGCAGTATCCTGTTGTATTACTTTAGGAGGGCATCTTGTGTTTTTCTTTGTGTATGTGCATGGGTATAATGTTAAGATTGTTCAGTGGATTCAGGTGTTACCAAACTGATCTATTGATCTATCTTTTGTAAGTTTTCCAGTCATTTGTCAATCTAATAATTTTAATGTGTGTATATTCAGATATATATGTACATATATACATATATATATATATATATATATATATATGGTTGAATTTTGTTTGTTCTTTTGTTTTTGGAGGGACATAGGATACTACCACATACTTGTAGTTAAGGCTGGCCTTGAACTCATGACAATCTTTCTGCCTTAGCATTCCGAGTGCTAGAATTACAGGTGTGTACCATCACGCCCTGCTTAATATTTATTTATTTATTTAGTGTCTAGTATAAACTAGAAAGAACAACTTTTTTATCATTTGGTTGTGGGAGAAAGGGAGAAAGACTGCCTTCTTTGTTCTCTGATTTCCAGAATAACACATCTGTTTGCTACCCTCCAATGAGTTATTTTAACATTATAAAACTAGATTTAGACATGTGTTTTAATTTATCATAGTTATTTTGTATCCTATCTTTGGTTAGTGAGAGCCTTGTTCCTGAGACCTTTTTTGTAACATGACCCCAATAGTTTGACAGGGTTTGTTGTTGTTTTGCTATCAGTACTCACCTCATCTTGAAATTATCTTGATAGCTACTACAAATTAACTGTTTTTGTTTTGTTTTAAAACTTAGAGTAATAAGGAATGTTTTCAAAAATTGATGTTACTTTCTTATTGGTTAAGAGTTAACATCCTACTATTTTTTATCCAATAATGTCTTTATTCCCTGTGCACAGCAACTCTTACAAGTTTTAAGAGAACTGGCTTAACTTGAATTAACTCTTTCTTTGGCTTTCAGTAACACAATGAAGGTTATAGAATACAATTGAGATTTAAAATATTTTTACTCTAATTTTATAATTTGATTTCTTTGTTAAGCTCCTAGGTTCTTTTTATATTTAGATAAACAGTTGTCTTATCATAGGAACTTTAAATAAATATGTTTTTTAAAAGGTGCTGGTCGGATTGAACTATGTGCTGGCTTATTGGAGGGAGGAACCACACCCAGCATGGGTAAGTATCTTTTTTTCCACCAAATTTCTCATACAGAGATAGCAACAACTGATTATGTAATGTTATGAAGACTATGCTACCAAGTAGAAATACTTATATTTGTAAATCACATCATCAAAGGTTTTAATTAAACGTATTTTTAGTTAAATATATTTTTGTCCTCAAGCATCAACAGATTGGAAGGTAAACTGTTGTTTTTATTATATCAGCTGACAAGTGCTTTTGAGTATCTTTAGCCCTTCTGCCTTGCTCTCTATCCCTTGGCTTTCCTACTACTGCTTTCCACCATAAACACTTGTGTTTCCTCATCGGCCTCCTCTGCCTCCTGCACATCTTGGTCCTGGAAACTTTCCTCAGGCAATGAGGAAATGATGCAAAGACAGACAGACAGATACACACACACACACACACACACACACACACACACAGAGAGAGAGAGAGAGAGAGAGAGAGAGAGAGAGAGAAGCTGGGATGGAGTGGATCGTGCTTATTCTGGTGGAGTGGCACCTATAGTGTAGCAACCTGGAGCCTCAGCGTGTTTCTTGTGTACAGCACAGGTAGAGGAGTGAGCTAGTCTCCCCTTGTGGTCTCTGTAGGGAACAGTCTTAGGGTGCAATCATCTGGGAGGAGAAAGCTGCAGTTGCTAGTTTTTACACACATTGGTCAGTCATTTGTAAATGCTCAACTTGGACCAGAGGAAGGTTTGCTATGCCTCTGAGCCTCCCCCAGAGGAAGGCTTTGCCATTTGCCATGGTCTGAAGCTTTGGTCCTTGTTAATAACACACATTCACTAAGAACTTCATCCATTCTTTACACATTCACTCAAGGCTGCCTCCTTCCCTTTATATTATCCTCTGATTCTTCAACTCCTTTCCTTTGGAAATAATACATAAGAATAACTGTATATGACCAATAATAGTTTAATAACTTCTCCAGATCTCTTAGCTTATAGTTGAACTTTAATCTGCTTCTGCTCTTAAAGGTATTCTTCAAGTAGTAAAACAAAGTGTCCAGATTCCAGTTTTTGTAATGATTCGACCACGGGGAGGTGATTTTTTATATTCAGATCGTGAAATTGAAGTGATGAAGGCTGACATTCGTCTTGCCAAGCTTTATGGTGCTGATGGTTTGGTATTTGGGGCATTGACTGAAGATGGACGCATTGACAAAGACCTGTGCATGTCTCTTGTGGGTAAGAATTTGTAGCTGAGGTGTAAAGCTTTTAGCACATATACACACTCTCCTGATGCAGGAAAAAAAATTACAAAATTGATTTTTCAGACATAGCTGCAGATACTTAAACTAACCTATCTTTAAAAAAAGTTGTTTAACTATTGGGGTAGAGGGTAAATGTGACAAAGCCCTCTTGGCACTCCTTTGTTGCTGTACATCAGGTTCTGCTCTTGCAGAGTTTAGAGAAATTTGCATTGATTGCATTAACCAATGCACCAAAACCTGAGAAGTTATTCTAGTCAATAATGAGGGGAGAAAGCGGAGAGGATAAATGCAAAATATCTACATTATGAGGCCAAAGCTTTTCTTGACGATCCTTAGAGTATCCGAGTAATTGATTTAATGTTGTCTTTACAGTTCATGTAATTTTTATTTGGTACCCTAAAGGTGTAGATAGTTATATTTCATACGAAAGTCAGAGTTTAGAGGAAAGATAGGATTTTTGAGTTTATAAGGCTGCTGTTTGTTACTGTTTTAGTTCACTGTCTTAGCAGAAGAGAATATAAAAGTTTTACCCAAGAAGGAGAATTCTACAAATAGTAATGAGCCTCCTCTTGTTGCATGACTGTCTTCTTATAGCTCTCTGCCGCCCTCTGCCAGTCACTTTTCACCGAGGTGAGTCTTTTCTGTTTAATAGGTTTGGTAAATGGTGTCAGTTTCCAAATCTTACCAGATGGCACAACCCTTCTATTGAACACTGTTCTGTAGTGTTACAGTGATACTAGTTAGTTATAGACTAAGAAATGGTGTTCGGTGCCTAGAAAACTTGAAAACTTTGTTATGAAACCTTGTTAAGAAGGTGGTGGTAGCATATACTTGAGGAAAGAGTAAGCATTGCCTGCAAGTGTATGTGTCCAAGCTAGTAGCAATCCTGAGATTCATTAATTATTAGATTACCTTAGATCATATACAGCCCTAAAAGGAGTAAATCATGGCCACTGAAATGAAGTGTACCTCCTGGCTTCTTTGTGCCAGGCAAAACCATTCCTAGAGCTAGCAGTGAGGTCAGCTTTGTCAATAGAGACTTCTTGTGGGAAGACAAAGTAGATGTGTGAACAAGAATCAAACCTTTTTACGAAGAAATAGAAATAGTTATAGCTCCCCTATACTTTGGTTAGTCTTACTAAGCCTTGGCAAAATCAAGGGACAAGTGTCACTTGTGTTTCGAAGGCACTGCCATTGCAGATGAAAAGAAAGAATCTTTAGTCAAAACAGTGATACTTGAGAAAGTGTTAAATGCTTTTCTTCTTTTTAAATAGGCTTAGAGTGAATTACTAGTATCTGTCTCCATGTATAGAAATTAAGATAAAGTATTTATTACCCTTTGAAATTTATGACAGTACCAGAAACTATTGTCTTGATTTGGTATTAGCAATGTTTCTTTAAAAAAAAAAAAAGGCAACAAAAGACATTAGTCTGTCAGCATCTTGATGCCAGGCACACCAAAAATATTTTTAAATTAGTGAACATTTATCTGAAAAAGTAGTTTAAATTTTGTCATTCTTAATAGTTTTAAGAAAATGAGGCAGTCACATAGAATATATTTAAAAAATTTTAAACTTTTAAAAGATGACTTCAAATTTCTATTTCTTAATCTTTCTCTAATAAGTCTAACAGAAATATTTTCACGATTTATAGAAATAAAAATTGTGTTTTAATAGTGTTCTTGGTTCCACTTTTTGCCCACTTGTTTATTTAATAAGGCAGTATAGCCACTGTTGGGAAAGTGATGGCCCCAAGGCAGGAAAACTTGTGAACTACATCAGCTGCCTGTGTCCAGTAAAGGATGGAAAAAGGAGTGTGTCCCAAGGACCCATAGTACCTCATCTCTGTAAACTAGAATTCTGTATCTTATGCTAGTGCTGAGCACCAAAGCAGAAGTAGGTTTTTTTTTTTAAGGTTCCTAGGCCACTTTTCTTTCTTATTGTTCTGAAGAGAGAAGTCCCATCCCTTTCCTCTCCACTTAACCTTTCTTCTCTCCTTCCCTCCCTTCCCCTGAACTTGGAATCCTCCTGCCTTATCTCCTGAGTGCTAGAATTATAAACTTGTGCCTCCATGCCTGACTTGAGAAAGGAAGTATCTTAGTAGAACAGAATCGAAACCTCATGTTGTCTGTTGCAAACAATCAGCTATGAGTCTTGAGTATATCAGGCAAATGATTTAGTACAAACCATTCAATAATTGTGAAAGTGAGGCCAGGTTTCTCCTAGGACAGGCGAGTATAATGTGTCGTTTTTGCAGTATAGTTTGTCTGCAGCCTTTGAACACTTTTCCAGATGTGACCACATTTACAGCATTGTCATAGCTAAATGTTACCTGTATAAACTTAATAGTTATTTTAAAATTAAAATTTTAAGTTTTATTTTAAAGAGAAACACTTGTGATTACTGAAAATTTGAAACTTGTCACATCTTCTCTTTGTCCAAATAAATGCTCCTATTGAAATGTGTGCTGATAAAATGACCGTGCTTATTACTGGTGGCATGCAGACTTTTGTACTGCAAACTCTGACTCTTAAAAAATAAAAAGAACCCTTAGAAATGAAAAAAAGAACTCTTGAAGCAGTCCTGGTGGTGCACACCCTTAATCCTGGAACTCTAGTGGCAGAGGCAGATGGGTCACTATGAGTTTGAGGCCAGCCTGGTCTACATGGTGAGTTCCAGGCTGCTTATAGTTACATGAAGAGATCCTGTCTCAAAAAGAAAAGAAGGAAGAAACTCTGATTTGTAGCATTTTCTTCTTTCTGTGGTTTAAATACTTTACCTTGACTAATTTTAAATAAAAATTATGAATATTTCATAGTTATCTATTGTAAGCCAGTATAAATCTAGCATACCGTTATACATAGTATATATTATAATATATATATATATATATACACACTGCATTTTGGAACCTATTGAATTAGAGGATATTTCGGTTCAAAATTCAAATCAGTTTTACTTATTTTAGCCTTTGATATGGTTCATGATCCAATGGCAGCTCTGGAGACCCTCCTGACCTTGGGATTTGAACGTGTTTTGACCAGCGGATGTGACAGTTCAGCACTCGAAGGACTGCCTCTAATAAAGCAACTCATAGATGAGGTACAAGAGGGTTGTGGTTACTCTGAGCATTCTATTTTTATATGTATTATCAGTATAATATTCTGTTCTATTCAGCTAGTTTATAAAAATGAATATTACTGACTTGGTGATTATGGAAGAAAAGTAGAGCCGGTGACATATTTATATGATATTTATTTATTTATTTATTTATTTATTTATTGCATGGGTATTTTAAATAACCAGGACACTTCAGATCAAATCATAGACAGCAAGTTTTACCTTTTCTCTGTCATTAGTCTTGTCTAGTTTTACACCACATCTTTCTACTGTCAATCTATGTATATGCAGGGGAATCTCTGTTAAATTTACAGTTGTCATCTCTGTACATATATCCTAAAACTTATGTTCTTTTTAATTCTTTCCAACTATCAATATGTTAGGATTGTTTTCTGCTGTGAGTAAACTAGATTTGTAGAGCAGTCAGAGATTGCTTTAAGAAATCTTTTTACATTTGTTAGTTTGTGTGTGCATGCACATGTGTTTGCCATGGCATGTCTGTGGAGGTCAGAGGACAGTTTGCAAGAGTGTTTCTCTGTTCACCGTGTAGGTCTTGTCAGGGTTGGGGCATTGTTTCTGCAGGCATGACTTAAGGTACTGAAGAATGAACAGAATTTGAAGTGAAGAAAAGCGTATGTAAAACCTTGAAAACCTTGCTAAACAGCATTTTATGTTTAATCTTTGACTATGGGGAAGCCCAAAATGTTTCGGAATAGAAAACATAGTTGGTAAACCAGGTGTTGCATGAGTTCTAATTGGTATTGATAATTGTAGGAAGAGGAAGAGGGCCCCGGACTGCTTGTTTGTCCTGATCACATTTACAGCATTGTCATAGCTAAATGTTACCTGTATAAACTTAATAGTTATTTTAAAATTAAAATTTTAAGTTTTATTTTAAAGAGAAACTCTTGTAATTACTGAAAATTTGAAACTTGTCACGTCTTTGTCCAAGTAAATGCTCCTATTGAAATGTGTGCTGATAGAATGACCGTGCTTATTACTGGTGGCATGCAGACTTTTGTACTGCAAGCTCTCTTAAAAAATAAGAACCCTTAGGAATGAAAAAAAGAACTCTTGGAACCAAAATAACCTTGCAGAACATATATTAATTAAAACACTGCTTGGCCCATTAGCTCTAGCTTCTTGATGACTAACTCTTATATTAATTTAACCCGTTTCTATTCATTTGTATATCACCACCTGACAGTGGCTTACTGGCAAAGATTCTAACCGGTATCTGTTTTAGGAGGAGGATCCGTGGCTTCTCTCTGACTTTGCCCTTCTTTCTCCTAGCATTCAGTTCCTTCCCCTGCCTTCCTAAGTTCTACCCTATCAACAGGCCAAGGTAGTTCCTTTATTCATTAACCAGGAAAAGCAACACACAGACAGATGGACCTACCACATCAAATAATAAAAACCTGGAGCCAGATATTGGTGCAAATGCTGAAAGGTCAGAGAAAGGAGCAAGCCACAGCGAACTCTTACCTTGTTAACTCTTCATCTGAAAGGGGACCGACCTCATGTCTCCTCTCACCTTATATTCCTCTCTCTACCCAGCCACATCACTTCCTGTCTGTCTGTACAGACTGTCAGACATCTGTGGTTAACTAGTGGCTAGCTCCACCCTCTGATCTTGAGGCAAACTTTGTTATAGTATTAATGAAATATTATCACATTCCCCCCTCCTTTTTTGTCTAAAATAAAGAAGATTATATAAAAAAGCTGTATAGAATAAGTATAATAACTATATAAAATATATACAGGCAATAAATATACCAACACTGTTTAGTCTATTGGCAATTGACAAATTCAGAGAAACTACTCCATATCTACCCTATCTTTGTTGACCAAGGTTTCTGTCCCACCCGGTTCTGCAGTCATTCAGTCCCAAAGAAACACAGGTCTACATTAATTATAAACTGATTGGCCCATTAGCTCAGGTTTCTTATTAAATCTTTTTTTTAAAAATATTTATTTATTATATATACAATATTCTGTCTGTGTGTATGTCTGCAGGCCAGAAGAGGGCACCAGACCTCATTACAGATGGTTGTGAGCCACCATGTGGTTACTGGGAATTGAACTCAGGACCTTTGGAAGATTTGGCAATGCTCTTAACCTCTGAGCCATCTCTCCAGCCCTCTTATTAACTCTTATAACTTAAATTAGCCCATAATTCTTGTCTGTGTTAGCCACATGGCTTGGTACCTTTTTCGGCGAGGCAGTCACATCTTGCTCTGTGTCTGGCTTCTGTGTCTGGGTGACAAATGCAGATTGAAACTTCCCTCTTCCCAGAATTCTCGTTGCCCCACCTCTACTTCCTGCCTGTTTGCCACACCTATGCTTCTTGCCTGGCTACTAGCCAATCAGCGTTTATTTAAAATACAAGTGACAAGGTACAGACCATTGTCCCACAGCATATCTTGATAAGTTCAAAAGTTTGTACCTAATTCACTTTCTATTGTAGCTTGCATTTCCAAAACTATCTTTTAATGTCTCTCTACCTTATATACTTTACACCTCTTTAGTAAATTTCTTTTCTGAATCTGATAACAAGGAAAACTGTAACTATTAAGTCTTCAACTCTGTTAGAAACACGATAAGGAAATAATACGACCTGAATAAACAAGGAGAGCTGTAAGAGTCTGCATTTCCCAGTGGATTCCCACGCCCGACCCAGGCTGCGCACTTCCTGAATTCGGGCCCACGAGAAGGGACAATTGTCCTGAGGGCTGAAAGAGACACAGACAAAAGAGACCTGGCTCATTTACAAGAGTAAATGGCAACTTTATTAAGCATAAGTCGGGTATATATACTGTGGGGCAAAAAGACACCAGCCCCCCATCAGGAACAGGGAAAGAGAAAAGTCAGGGGGCCGCACCCAAGGTCGGAGAGCAGCTGAACAGAGAAAAGAGGAAGCCAGGTGGGCGTGCTCAGGCTCAGAGAAAAGCTGACCCAGGAACCTTGCCTGTGGGCGAGAACCTTGCTTGCAGGTGGAATTACCATGACAGAAGAGTTCTCTCTGAGCTACACCCTTGGGCCGTAGGTGAAATTAACATAACAGGAGAGGGCAGTTCTATGCCACACCCTTAAGCTGATGCAGTGGAACCAGGAAGCAGAACAGCCCTGCAAGGCGTCTCGGGAAAATGGGGAACCTGTGTACCTACAAGAGCAAGCAAGCAACTTCCAAAAAATGTAAGATATGACGGAAACAACTGACTGCCTGGACCCAAAGTTCCTCTGCAATGAGCATCCATCTTGGCCTTCAGGCCTAGCATATCTGGCAAACTTTAGTTTGAAACAGGATATTCTGAAGGGCTGCCACTGTCCTGACAAAGTCTGGCAGTCCTTTCTTTTGTGTCCCACTTCTCCAATTTGGACAGCATACTGTTAGCAGTCAAGGCAAGGGCACTTTCTTGCCCAGTGGCTTACTTTTACCACAAAGAAAGTAAACTCTATATGGAATTTCTTCAATGCCCATCATCTTCTCCAAGGTAGTTTGGTACTGCCAGGAGCAGACATGTCTCATTGTCATTTAAAAAAAACAAACAAACCTATGTTATTAAAATATCTTAAATTCCATATTCTGCAGATCTCTAAAGTGTTTGAAGATGACCTGTCTATCTAAAATATTTCTCTGTTTGACCTTAAAAACATACCTAATATGACTACAAGTTTGATTGTAATGACTAACTACTAACTTGCATTTCTTTATATACTAGTTAGTTGGTAATAATAAGCTTTCAAGGGCTAAAAGTTTTCATTGCATTATTAAATAAGCTGCATAGGTTCAATACCTTGAACAAAATTAGAAATATATGTACAGTATGTTCTAACAAAATTAATCTCACATTTTTATCAATATACAAAGATCTTTATCTATGTACCTTATTTAAAACAGCTAGTTGTTTTTTTTGTTTAAAAGTAGATCCAATAATCCGCTTCTTAACCCTGTTTCTATATCCTTTGCTTTTCAGAGTAGACTCAATAATCTACCTGTATATTCTAACATATCTATATCTCCCTTTTTTTCTTTTCAAAACAAGAACTCTACAGTGTTATATTATTTGTATTTTAATAAATAAAGCTTTCCCGAAGATCAGAGGGCAAAGCAGCCACACTAGTCAGCCATACAAGTCAGGGAGTGATGGCACACACTTTTAATCCCAGAACTCAGGAAACAGAGGCAAATGGATCTCTGTCAGTTAGAGGCTACCCTTGGCTACACAAGATCAAGCCAGAAGCACATTCAAGTGATGGTGGGTCACACTTTTAATCCCAGTGTTTGGGAGTCCCACACTTTTAATCCCAGCACTATGGAGATGGGGACAGGAACAATATGACTGGATGATGAGAGGAATATAAAGAAGAAGAGACAGGAACTCAGTGGATTGTGGAGTCTGAGGATTTCTGAAGACAATATCTCGCCCTTTCGGTCTGAATATTTGTTAGAAGTAAAAGGTCTCCCTAGTGGTTGGCTGCTTTGCTTTTCTGATCCTCAGGTTGAACCCTAATATCTTGTCACTGGGTTTTTGCTATTTGTGCAACAGAACTCTGAATCTAATCTCCGTTGTTCAATTTTTTTCCTATTACCAATAACAACTTGTAACCAACCCCCCAAACAATGACAAATATCCATAATCCAATGAAAGATAAAAAACCACCCACCCCACCTCTTGGGAATGTGGTCATTGTGTTCTTAAATTTACTTCCTGCTGTCTGGGTGTGACGGTATTTTTAGGGAATCCTGAAAAGAATAATTTAGGTTAATTGTCAAGTCCTGGGAGAGGTAGCTTTATCATTTGTTGTTTAGTCTCTGTGTAATGGAAAAGGACCAGGACTTGTGTCAGGTCCTGGCTAGAGTAGTTTGTGAAGCTGGATCATCTCAGTTAGCCACCTCGGAAATGTCTTGAACAGTTTGTAGTCCAAAGCCGATCTTTAGGTGATGTTTGTCAGCTTAGAGGTGTTATCATAGTCCTTGTGGAATCATTGTTGTGAGGACCCATCCTCCATTTGGAGACTTGAACTATTAGGCATGATCTTGGTTCACTGTAGAAAATTTAAATATTTTAAATGTCATATGCAGTAGCTCTCCAAGAAATTCAAGAATCAATATTTGTTATGTACATCCAGAGTACAGAAACTTAATTCCTAGTTACCTGATAAAGATTCAAACCTGAAATAGTGTACAGGCAGCTAGGTGAAGCCTTCTTCTAGATAGTTAGTATAGTGATATTTTGTTTTTGATCTAACAAAGCTTGCCTGAAGATGAAAGTGCAAAGCTAGCTACACTAATCAGCCATACAGACCAGACAATGGTAACAGACACCTGTAATCCCAGCAGCCACTAGTTAGCCATAGAGGCCGGGTAGTGATGGTGCACACCTTTAATACCAGCACTAGAGAGGAATATAAGGCAGAATGAGACAGAAACTTGCTCTCTTTTCAGTCTGAAGATTTCATAGAGGTAAGAGCTTTCTCGTGGTTGGCTGCTTTGCTTCTCTGATCTTTTAGCTTGAACCCCAATGTCTGTTTTTGTTAGTCATGCTACAAGTTAGTACTCTATATGATCATTAATACCATAACAAAAAGTTTAAACTATATTGATCTTATAAATTTATTAATCTTACAAATTTTGAGATAATATTTGTATTCTAAGAAAAGCTTTAAAGAATCTAAACAAAAGGATTATGAAATTAGTGGCAGTACAGTTGTCCCTAAATTTTTGTTTTTCTTTTCTCCCATATCAGGTGGCTCTTCTGACATGAGACAGAGTTTCAATTTTACTTTAACAAGTATGTTTGGGTTCAGAGGAGAGAGCCACATTCCAACTTCAAAGCCAGCTTTAATTTTCAATTAGATTGGGGCTACAAAAGGACCATTTGTATTATATGCCTGTAGAGAACAGCAGAAACAAGCATTTAGGGAAGATTTATGAAGTTTTATCCTATTGGAGATGTGATACACCAATACGCCAATTTACTCTTTTTCTTGGGACACTATCTTTGGATGATTTGTCCTTTTTCTTCAGATGTCTAGTTTGTCCAGTGGTCTTCAGATCCCTTAAGTGGATGCCTTCATTCTCCAGAAAAGACAAAAACAAAACCCTTCCCCAACCCTAATTTTGGGAGGTTTCCTTCTGGCAAGTTCTATCTGATCACATGCAGAGCATTTGTAGTTTCATAGGTTAGTTTAGGTAGAATGGCCATGTTGTCTAATGAAGGATCATCTTTCTAACTAAGAGGTCTCCTTGTTCAAATTTAATCTTTGTAATATTTGCCTTATTTTCTCTTGAAATTTTTATTCTCTCTTCTATAGCTTTTCTATCATTGAGAGCAGTATGGTTTCTTATAATAGGCATTGTTAGATTCTTTAATTGCTCTGGGAATGAGTTTCCTTCATAGTTACAGCAAATGACTGAACCAAATTTGGCATGGGGGTCTGTGAGAGGCGCCTCAAGGAGTTTCCCAATGGCAAAGAGTTACCTTGACTGTCCCTTCTTGATCTGCATTCATTAGTCCAATGCCTGCCTTTATCACACCTTCTGTATAATCTAGAATTATGCTTAGAAAAAAAATTATTTCTGGAATGCCCTGTTTACAGTCCCTTTTTAGGTGACCATGTATACCACAATTGAAACACTTGACATTTCAATATTTTTTCAAACCTTTGGAAATCACCTCTCTTATCCAAGCATCATCATGATCATGAAATTCAATATTGATTGTATCTCAGATCCATTCCTCCAAGGGTGCTGATCTTGACTTTAAAGGCCTAATTACCCCTTTGCATTGTGTATTTTCAAAAGCCAGAGATTCAATTATTTGTCTAGCTTCTGAATTTGGTATCATTCTATTTACTGCTGAAGTTAGTTTTTGTAAGAAAAGGCTTTCCATAAAGGCTTCCTTTGGGCCCTGTATAACTTTAGTAAATGACTCATTTTTCTTTCCTACTTGAATTCTGGCCCAAACATTCAAAACTTCTGTATGGCATAAATCTAGGGTGTGTTCATCATATAGAGATTGTATTTGTACATGAGCATTACCGCGCCAGCACGGTCTGGAACCACGAGTCTCGGCGGAGGGTGTCCAGGTTGAATGAAATCCACAGAGCACGAGGTTGAGGTGAAACAGCAGCTCGTTTATTGTACTGCTGGGGCTAGCTTTTATACCATGGCACCAAATGGGGAAGGGGCTGCGAAGGGACTGTCACCTGACCCAAGGAGGAACTCTTACCTGACCCCAGTAGAGGTCAAGGACTGATCACATGCACTCCACCTTCATCTGTCCCCAGTAGGGACTGTCACCTGACCCCAGCAGGGATCAAGGAATAATCACGGCACTCAAACTTCCTCATCCAACTCCAGGAGCAGAGGGAAGTTAAGATTCTTTGCAGATAAGCACCTCAAATGGGGGCAGGGAGATATAACTCGGGGTAGCAATTCCCACAGAGCATAATTTCCTTTTCCAAAAAGTTGATCTTGGGAGACTTCCATACCTCTAGCCCTACTTTGTTGTTCAATGGTCTTAACCTCATCTTTCCATCAGGTCTTCCATTGTAATTGAGGACCAGGCTCCAAGACTGCTCTAACCAAGTTTCTCCAATTTTGAGGTATAATTCTATTACAAGTTGACCATGAGTCGTTTGCTTCACAAAAGGTGAATGCATGCCATATGAGATTATTGCTTTCTTGAATCTCCTTAAATCTAACATTTCCACAGGAGTCCATTTAACTCTTACATAGCCTTGGGGATATCTATCGTTTGACAGTTATTCATGTAAGGTGACTGGATAAATTAAGGTTGGTTGTTTGAAAACCTTAGGCTATTCCTCTCTATCCTTATAATGCAATGCTGAATTAGTTCTCCGTTAAATTTTTTTGTACCTGAACATCTCTATGATATGTTTTAATAAGTTTTTCTAAGGCACACATATCAATCAACCTTTTTAGTGATAAACCAATAATTATCAAACCAACAATAAAGATTATCAAACTGGTAATTAACATTATGTCAATCCTTTTTAAATTATCCCTTCATTTAATTGTTCTAATGTTAAACCATCCATTGTGTTACGGAGACCTAACTCTCTTTATCATAATAGTGTTTCCCTTTTTTTAATGTGGGGGAAAAAAAACCTCCTTCTTTTTCTAACTAATTTTCCTTTTTAAGAATTCCTAATTGTCTCACCAAATTTGCTGATGGTAGAGCATGAGGCCACCACTGGTCTCTGACCATCCAGCCTCTGGGTCCTGGTGCTCTAGGCAATTTCAGGAGTGGACTTACTTTCCTGGCATGGATTTTAGGCTAGACTGGTCATTGGCTGGCCACTCCCTCAATCTCTAGATCATCCTTACCCCAGTAGGTCCCCATAGACAGGACAGACTGTAGGTTGAAGGTTGTGTGGCTAGGTTGGTTTCCCACTCCCTCCACTTGAAGTCTTGCCCTGCTCCCAGGAAATGGCCAGTTCAGGCTCCATATCCACTATTGCTAGGAGTATTAGCTGGAATCATCCTTGGAGATTCCTGGGAGATTCCCTTGCACCAGGTTTTTACCTGACTCCGAAATGCCTCCCCTGCCCCACCTTTCCAGTAGTCTCTTTCAGTACTCTCCCTCTCTGTGTCCCATCCCCAACCTGATCGCTTATGTTCCCATCCCCACTCACACACACAGTCTACCAACAAAACTTCTTCTATTTCCCCTTCTTAGAGAGATCAACATGTCCCGTTGAACTCTCCTTGTTACCTAATCTCTGAGTCTGTGGATTGTAGCATAGTTATCCTTTAATTTTATAGCTAGTATCTGCTTATGAGTGAGAACATACCATGTTTATCTTTCTAGGTCTGGGTTACCTTACTCAGGATGATTTTTTTTTTCCTAGTTCCAGAAAATTTGCCTGCAAGCTTTATGGTGTCATTGTTTTTAACAGCTGTAATATATAGCTGTTAATGTACCACATTTTCTTTATCAATTTCTGGTTGAGGGACATCTAGATTGTTTCCAGATTCTGGCTATTACAAATAAAGCTGCTATGAATGTAGTTGAGCAAGTGTCCTTGTGGTATGATTCATCCTTTGAGATTATGCCCAAGAGTAGTATACCTGGGTCTTGTGGTAGATTGATTCTCAATGTTCTGAGAAACTGCCATATTGATTTCCAAAGTGCTGTACAAGTTTGCAGTCCCACCAGCAATGAAAGAGTATTCTCCTTACTCCATATCCTCTCCAACATGAACTGTCACTGTGTTTTTTGATCTTAGCCATTCTGATAGGTATAAGATAGAATCTCAGAGTCATTTTGATTTGCATTTCATTAATGGCTAAGAATGTTGAATATTAAGTTTTCCTCAGCCATTTGAGATTCTTCTGTTGAGAGTTCTCTGTTTAGATCTATACCCCATTTTTTAACTGAGTTTTTTTGATGTCTAGTTTCTTAAGTTCTTTATATATTTTGGATATTAGCCCTCTGTCAGATGTGGGATTGTTAAAGACCATTTTCCATTCTGTAGGCTGCCATTTTGTCCTAATGATGGTATCCTTTGCCTTATAGGAGCTTTTCATTTTCATGAGGTCCCATTTATTAATTGTTGATCTTAATATATGCACAATTGGTGTTCAGTTCAGGAAGTTGTCTCCTGTGCCAATGTGCTCATGGCTGTTTCTCATTTTCTTTTCTATCATGTTCCATGTATCTAAATTTTTGTTGACGTTTTTGATCCACTTGGACTCGAGTTTTGTGCAGGGTGATAAATATGGATCTGTTTGTATTTTTCTACATGCCAGCATCCAATTATACCAGCACCTTTTGTTGAAGATGCTTTCTTCTTTCCATTTATAGTTTTGGCTTCTTTGTCAAAAATCAGGTGTCCAAAGGTATATGGATTTAAATATGTCTGGGTCTTTGGTTTGATTCCGTTGATCCACTTGTCTGTTTTTATTACTATAGCTCTGTAGTAAAGCTTGAAATCAGGGATGGTAATGCCTCCAGAAGTTCTTTTATTATGCAGGATTGTTTTAGATATTCTGAGTTTTTGTTTTTCCATATAACGTTGAGTATTGTTTTTTCAAGGTCTGTAAAGAATTATGTTGAAATTTTGATGGGGATTGCATTGAATCTGTAGATGACTTTTTGTAAGATGGCCATTTTAACTATGTTAGTCCTACCAATTTGTGAACATGGGAGATCTTTCCATCTTCTGATATCTTCTCTAATTTCTTTCTTTAAAGAGTTGAAGTTCTTATCATACAAGTCTTTCACTTGTATAGTGGTATGCTATTTGTGTTTTAATAAATAAAACTTGCCTGAAAAATCAAAGGGTAAAGCAGCCATGCTAGTCAGCCATACAGGACAGGGAGTGTTGGCATTCATCTTTAATCCCAGAACTCAGGAGACAGAGGCAGAGATCTCTGAGTTCAGGGCCACCATGGCCCACACAAGATTGAATCTTTCTAAAACAGAAACAGAGCTCACACAAAGGTGATCCCAGCACTTGGTATCACAGGCCTTTAATCCCAACACTAGGGAGGTGAGACAGGAGCTATTTGGCTGGGTGGAGAGAAGAATATAAAGGGGAAGAGATAGGAACTAATTGAAATGTGGAGCCTGAGGATTTGTGGAGACAGGATCTCACCTCTTCGGTCTGAAGATTTGGTAGAGGTATAAGGTCTATCTGGTGATTCTTTGCTTTGCTTTTCTGATCTTCACATTGAACCCCAATATCTATCTTTGGATTTTTTTTATTGATACTGCTCACTTGCTTAGTTACTCAAAGATATTTTATATTATTTGAGGCTATTATGAAGGATATTGAGTCCCTGGTTTCTTTCTCAGCCTGTTTATCACTTCTTATTTTGGGGGGAGTTAATCTTCTGACCAGTCACTTGACTAAAGGCATTTAAAGGTGTAAGAGTTCCCTGGTAGAATTTTTGGAGTCACTATAATATTACCTGTCAATAATGATGCTTTGACTTCTTCCTTTCTTGTTTGTATCCCCTTGATCTCCTTTAGTTGTCTTATTGCTCTAGCTAGAACTTTGAGTACTATATTGAATAGGTATAGAGAGAGTAGACAACCCTGTCTTGTTTCTGATTTTAGTGGAATTGCTTTGAGTTTCTCACTTAATTTGATGTTGGGTATTGACTTGCTGTAGATTCTTTTATTATATTTGGGTATGTCCCTTGTATCCCTGATCTCTCTAAGACTTTTATCATAAACGGATGTTGGATTTTTGTCAAAGGATTTTTCAGCATCTAATGAGATGATCATATTGTTTTTTTTTCTTTCAGTTTATTTATATGATGGATTACATTGACAGATTTTCATATGTTGAACCATTCCTTCATCTCTGGGATGAAGTCTACTTGTTAATGGTAGATGGTCTTTTTGATGTGTTCTTGGATTTGGTTTGCTAGTATTTTATTGAGTTTTTTTGCTTATCAATGTTCATGAGTGAAATTGGTCTGTAATTCTCTTTCTTTGTTGAGTCTTCGTGTGGATTGGGTGTCAGGATGATTGTGGCCTCATAGAAAAAAATTGGCAATGTTCCTTCGATTTCTATTTTTTAGAATAAGTTGGGGAGTATTGATATTAGCTCTTCTTTGAAAATCTGGTAGAATTCTTCATTAAAACCACCTGACCTTGGCCTTTTTTTCCCCACTGGAAAACTTTAAATGACTGCTTCTATTTCCTTAGGAGGTTATAGGTTTATTTAAATTGTTTATCTGAACTTGATTTAATTTTGGTATGTGGTATCTATTGAGATATTTTCTTTAGATTTTTCGATTTTGTGGAGTACAGGGTTTTGAAGTATGACTGATGATTCACTGGATTTCCTCAGTGTCTGTTGTTACGTTCCCCTTTTTATTTCTGATTTTGTTAATTTAGATATTCTCTTTCTGCCTTTTAGTTAGTTTGGATAAGGGTTTATCTATTTTGTTGATTTTTCTCAAAAAAAAACAACTCTTTTTTTCATTGATTCTTTGTTTCTGTTTTATTGATTTTCAGCCCTTGGTTTGATTATTTCCTGCTGTCTACTCCTTGTGGCTATGTTTGCTACTTTTTCTTCTAGAACTTTCAGGACAGCAGAAGGGATAATTAACTGCAACCCAGAGAAAGACCCACAACACCCACGATCAGAATGACTGATAACAGCGTAGCCTGGAACTGATAACTTAGAGGCTTGTGTCTCTTCTTTGCTTAGAGCAGTAAGTCTAACTCCAGACCTAGGCCTGTAGAAACTGCAGTGTCTGGTGTATGTGCTATCTGATCAAGAGCCATCAGCTTCTCCCTGACAGTTTACGTAGGTTTCTTGGTTACCTGATTCTATGCTTGCTGGGAGAAAAGTGACACATTGATTTAAACAATCTGTGTCCTATTCATAATTTTACTGAAAATAAATCTTTTAACCTTTTATACGATCTAAAAATGTAGTATAGCTCACTAACCTTCCCCTCTAGAATTCCCTGATGATTTATTTCCCTTTCTTAACTAACTTTCTCCATTAAAGAGTTCACTGGACGTGTACTAGCCACTCCATGGGTCTGTGTGTGTGTGTGTGTGTGTGTGTGTGATTTATCTGACTTTCTATGGGGCAAAAGAATTCTGGCCCTGAAACCTGTTAGGGCTTGGGACTTGCTGGTTTTAAGGATATATATGACTGGGAACATTTGTAACGGGTAGAACTAAGGAACAACATCGAACTAAGAACAAGGGAGAATAAGAAGGAGCAATGAGAAATGATTGATTGAAGAAAGAAGAATAAAGAATTATGGATAGATGGAACCTGTTGTGAGCAGACTTCTTTACTCTCCTATCTTTAGTCCCCCTCCCTTTAGCTATTCATGGCATCTTTAATTGAACCCTGAAAGAGAGTCTTAAAGGCAAAAACTTTTAAGCTCTGTAAACCTATCTATTGGTGAGAGTGAGGTGTTGGTCTCCCACACTGTTAATGTGTGGGGTTCGATGTGTGATTTAAGCTTTAGTAATGTTTTTTTTTTTACAAATGTGGTTGCCATTGCATTTGGGGCATAGATGTTCAGGATTGAGATATAATCTTGGTGGATTTTTCATTGATAAGTATGAAATGCCCTTCTCCATCTCTTTTGATTAATTTTGCTTGAAGTCTATTTATTTATTGGTTTATTGGTTTTTCGAGACAGGGTTTCTCTGTGTAGCTTTAGAGCCTGTCCTGAAACTCACTCTGTAGACCAAAACTGGCCTTGAACTCACAGAGTTCCACCTGCCTCTGTCTGTCTCCCAAGTGCTGGGATTAAAGGTGTGCCCCACCACTGCCCCACATGGAGTCAGTTTTGTTAGGTAGCAGAGTAGGATAACTACACCAGCTGGCTTCTTGGGTGCCTATGATTGGAAAATCTTTTTCCCACCTTTACTCTGAGGCGATGTCTGTCTTTGATGTTGATGTGTGTTTCTTGTATAAAGCAGAAGGGTGGATCCTGTTTCTGTATTCGTTCTGTTAGCTTGTGTCTTGAATTCAATCTATTGATATTGAGCGATACTAATGACCATTGATTGTTAATTCCTGTTATTTTATTGGTGGTGGTGTGGTGTGGTATGTGTGTGTATTTGTGTGTGTTTCCCTTTGCTGGGTTTTGCTGATGTGAGATTATTATCTGGGTTTTCATGGGTGTAGTTAACTTCCTTGAGTTGGAGTTTTCCTTCTAGTACCTTGTGTTGGGTTGGATTTGTGAGTAGATATTGTTTAAATTTGACTTTGTCATGAAATATCTTGTTTTCTCCATCTATAGTGATTTACAGTTTTGCTGGGTATAGTAGTCTAGGCTAACATCCATGATCTCTTAGGGTCTGCAAGACATCTGTCCAGGCCCTTCTGGACTTTAGGGTCTCCATTGGGAAGTCGGGTGTGATTCTAATAGGTCTGCCTTTATATGTTATTTTGCCTTTTTCTTTTGCTGCTTTTAATATTCTCTCTTTGTTCTATATGTTTAGTGTTTTGATTATTATGTAGCTCAGGGATTTTCTTTTCTGATCCAGTCTATTTGGTGTTCAGTAAGCTTCTTGTACCTTTATAGGCATGTCCTCTTTAGGTTAGGGAAATATTCTTCTATGATTTTATTAAATATATTTTCTGGGTCTTTGAGCTGGAATTCTTTTCCTTCTATTCTTATTACTCTTAGGCTTGCTCCTTTCATAGTGTCTTAGATTTCCTGGATGTTTTGTGCTATGAATTTTTTAGTTTTAACATTTTCTTTGTACAGTGAATCTATTTCCTCTGTCATGTCTTCAGCGCCTGAGATTTCTTTTTTTCCATCTCTTGTATTTTGTTGGTGTTGCTTGCTTCTATAGTTCCTGTTCACTTACCCAGATTTCCTTTTCCAGAATTCCCTGAGTTTGTGTTTTCTTTATTGCTTCTACTTCCATTTTCAGGTCTTGAACTGTTTTTTTTTTCACCTGTTTGTTTTTTTTCTTGTCATTCTTTAAGGGATTTACTGATTTCCTCCAATTTTTTGTTTGTCTTTTCCTCAATTTCTTTAAGGGATTTTTCATTGCCCTTTAAGGACCTCTATCATCTTCATGAAGTTATTTTTAAGGTCATTTTCTTGTGCTTCAATTGCATTGTTCAGGTCTTGTTCAGGCCTTGCTGTCATAGGGTAGCTGGACTCTGGTGGTGCCATGTTGCCCTTTCTATTATTGTGTTTTTACACTGGCATTTGGGCATCTGGGTTTGGGTTGATTATAGGTCTAAGTGTTGATACCTGTGTTTGTCTTTATTGGATGGGGCTATTTTGTTCCTTGGTGTAATGTCAGTACTACTATGTGTACTATGGTCCTGTAGTGCCTGTACTACATGTACTACGGTACTACACCTGTAGCTTACTGCCTGCACTAGGGAAGGTGGTTCCTGAGTTGGGGGAACCACCTGGAGATTAAAATACACACATACAGACAGACACAGGCCATTCTTGAAACAAGAACATGAAGAATGCCAACTTTATTGTGTTCCTGGGCAGCTTATATAGTGCCTTCCCTGACCTTTGGCCATGCCCTAGCTCTCAGAATCCTTCAGCTGCAAGCCACCAGAAACCACTCTCCTGCCATCAGGGTCACGTGCTCAGAGCAGCTGCAAGCGTAGGTTGCTCAGAACAGCTGCTAGCACAGGAAAGCAAGCTGTTTACCCCGGCAGGCAAAGGGTTATAGAAAATTCAGGGTCTGGGGGTCCAAAGTCCCCAACACTTGGTTTTTGTTTCTTCCCTGATCTTCTGGCCTAAGTGTCCAAGTGACTAGTGACTAGCAAGTCTTCAGTTCCAGTAGGCTATCTCTGCTGGTGTTTTTGTGGTCTGTAAAACTTCTGAAGTTTTGGGTGCCAACATTGCTTTTTCTATTCCAAGTGCCTGTGTAGTCTCTGAAGTCCTAGGGAACCGCTTGGCATCTGGGATTCCTGGTACAGCATGGCATCTACTGCAGCAGAAGTTTTCTGCTGGGGCTGGCGTCCGTAAAGCCAACGTCTTCTTCCAGAGTTGTAGGTCAAAATATGGAGCCCAGGGAAGGGTGCAGTCTGGGTGTCTACCCAGATTTTTAATCCATCAGAGGATTATTCCATTCATGAAGTTGGAGTCCTCATGATACAGTCATCTCCCCAAAGTCTTTTAGGTAGCAACCAAGCCCATGGGAGTCATTTCATGTTCAAACTATACCGGGTTTTGTTTTTCAGATTATTAATGATGCTCAGTGTTTTGTGTTTTTAAATCACTTCTGATAGTGGTAGGTAAATATATTATTCTAAGTAATCTTTTATAGAAGGCCAAAAAGTATGATAATATTAATCTCTTAAAAATATTTGTCTTTATTTTAGAAAGCTTTCATTGGTAAGAAACAAATAAATGTGACTTTTCCTCCTCCTAAGATCATTTCAACTTCTTAGATAGTGAATGTTTTATGGATGCTTTGCTCTCATGTATTTGAGAACATGAAATATCTTTGCTCCAGTTAATTTTTCTAACAATTAGTAATTTTGTGAAATTACCCCCTTCCTCTCAGTCCCTATTTTATTACCTGACTATGTTTTACCTCCATTGTACTTGCTATCTGAAATTTTATTATATAAATATTGTTTATCTGTTTCATCTTCTTTTAATGTTTAAAGTTCCATGCCAATAAGAACTTTCTTTGTTCACCATGTCAAAGGGATAGATTCCTCTCTTTTCTCTTACGTTTAGTTCCTGGGGCAAATAAACCAACAAAAGAATGTGCACATAACTGTATATTCTTATGAGTGTGTTAGCAAAGAAATATAACTCAAAGAGATAGAATAGGGGCTTACATATGATTTTAATGGGTGAGGAGGAGGCTTGAGAAGGGCAGCTGTGGGAAAAGAAGAATTTTCTGGAAAGACGTAGGAGGATGGATAGGCCACTTGATAATGTCAGAAATTAAATTAATTCTTATATTTTCTATTAAATAAATGTATGGCTTTATTCTGTTGATATTTAGTTGATGAGGCAAGATTTGAGTGATTTCTCATCTTTCCACTCTCACCACCATAACTTACAATTACGTTATATTGTCTTTTCTGCTAAAATTTTATATGCACCTATTTTCATTCTACTGCATACCACAAACTCAAACTTTCTGTGATTTTTCCAGTAAGATTTTTCTTAAGGTTGTGTGATTATAAAGTTTATTTTTATACCTATTCTTTATGTTTATAATACTATACATTTTTAAGGCAATAGAATAAAAATCTTTCTAGGAAAAAAAAACTTATAATAGTTTATATTATCTTTTCCCTCTGTCTTTTCCCTAAAAGAGAGAGAACTATTGAAAAATTAAATATTAGTAGTAACTTAAATTTTTAAAATATACTTACTAATCTCAACTGAGAGAAAGATACTAAAATTTACTTTCTCCCCCCTTTTCAGGCAAAAGGCAGGATTGTGGTGATGCCAGGTATTTATCGCTCTGTGTTTTCTGATAATGTGGAAATAGAGTGTTACAAAGAGCAAATAGGTGGTGCACCAATGTGGGTGCCTATATCCACATAGGAACTGAGAGAGCTTGGGGAGAGTTCTAGACACAGTGTTTAAAAAGTACATAGGCTGGGGAGAGTGAGGAAAAAGAGTGTAGATAGTTATAAACAGAAAGAACTAAAAATAAAATAAAGTCTTTAAAGAGATAGTAGAAGTAATATAGAAGAGTACACACAGTCCTAAGAGACATATAAAGAGAGTAGGCAGAGTCAGGGAAAAGGCATGTAGCTGCCAAAGGAGACGGTTGGAACTGTCTGAAACTTTGCCAGTAGGCCACAACCTTGTGGTAGTGCCCAGATTAATAGAAATGGGTTAATTTAAGATATAAGAGTTAGCCAGAATTATGCTTAAGCTATTGGCCAAACAGTATTGCAGTTAAAAAAAAGAGTACAGACAGTCATGGATTAAAGTAATAAAGAAAAATAAACCACATAAAGATGGAAAATACACGGAGAGTCTGGATTATGCATATTACTGTGTTTTCTTTGAATTTTTTAACTACAGATTCTGGGGGCTGCTAAGCTAAACCAACATAAAGGTATCTTAACTTCAAAATTTGTGTCTAAGGATATGTTGCTTTGGAAAAGAGGTTCTATTTTTGTTTCCTCAGAAAATGAGAACCTTTGGATTCCTTCCAGGCTAATGTGGCTTGATGAAACAAGACCTCCTGAAAGTTCTCTGTGAACCCTAAAAATACTTCGCCCAACAAACAGCAGGAAGAAGTTTGAAGAAAACTATGCCCCAATTCCCAAAATTATTGTTTATAAATATTTGTTTTCATTTCAAGGGGGTTGATTATAAGTGATTAATGGTCACAATAAATTTCTAAATAAAAAAAACAAATAAGGGGAATATGATATATCGATGGATACTTTGCATTGGTATGGATCTTGGTCTATTGATACATATTTAAGGTTGATTTTGTTACACTGTGTATATAAATTTCTACTCCTGGATTAGATTTATGTTTAGACAGCTCTTTTAAAAATGTAATGTGTAGGGGCTGGAGAGATGGCTCAGCGGTTAAGAGTACTGACTGCTCTTCCAGAGGACCCGGGTTCAATTCCCAGCACCCACATGGCAGCTCACAACTGTCTGAAAATCCAGTTCCAGGACATCTGACACCTTCACACTAATGTACATAAAATAAAGTTAAATAAACCATATTTTAAAAAAAATGTAATGTGTAATTAAAAATTTCAGATTAATAGGTAGTCATTTATAATAGTCAAACCTGTAGTCATGTTAGGTTTTCTAGATATACAGAGATATATCTCAGTTATATAGATAATCTTCAAAACTTCAAAGACTTACAGAATATGGCATTTACAATGTTTTAAGAACTTAGATTTTTCATGACAATGAGACACATCTCCTGGCAGCACCAGTCTTTTTCAAGAGGATGATGGGCATCAGAGAGGCTCCTTATGGAGTTTGTTAGCTATTCAGTTTCTTGCCTGAACTGCTTGATGGTATGCTGTATAAACTGGACATGTAGGACCCACAAAAAAAATCACTGCTGAACTTGCCCAAAGAAGGTGTTGCTGCTTCAGGGTTGCTGCTTCACAGAAAAAAAATGCCAGGACACAGAAGAAAGCAACTGATGAACTTTGCCATTATAAGGCAGACAGATCTTCAAATTTCCTGTTTCACATTAAAGTCTGCTGGATAGTATAGGCCTGTAGGCTGAAGATGAATGCTCCAACATTACAGAAGAACTTTGGGTGACTGTCCAGGCAATGAAATGTCTCTACCAATTCTAGAGTTTTGGAAGTTGCTTACAATGCACTTCCTGTTTACTTAGGTAATATTATGTCCTTCTGGGATCTTTGAAGAGTTGAAGACAGATAGTTTTTCTTAGTTATGATAAAAGATAAATTAGATATAAAACTTTAGACTTACAAAGATGGGATATATGATAGAGTATTTTCCTTAATTTGTCAAATGTTAATAACTATATATTGTAACTATAATTCTTGATTAATAACTCTTGTGTTTATGTAATTTTACTATGTTAAAGTAAAACTTTCCTTTTTAATGAGACAGAAAAGGGGAGATGATGTGGGATGTCCTTCTGTATATGTATTGCTTTATTGGTTAATGAATAAAGCTGTTTTGGCCAATGACTTAGCAGAGCAAAGCCATGTGGAATATCTGAACAGAGATATAGAGTAGGCAGAGTTAAAGAGATGCCATATAGTTGCCAAAGGAGACAGATACACAAACAGGGTATTGTTATATAGCCCAGGCTGGTCAAACTTTAGATCATTCTGCCGCAGGCTCAAGTGCTGAGATTAGAGATGTTCACAGCTGTGCCTGACTTGTTCTTTCCACTTTTTAAGGGTTCAGCAACATGGATAGCACTAACAACAACAACAACAAAAAGCCAATCTAACGAGTCTGAAGAAGTGTAGTAAAAACACAGCTTAAAGTACAAAAGTACCTAGCTAATACCATCTTAAATGTTTTGAATATATTTTCTTTATCAGAATATGAAAATAAATAGTTTCATATTTATAATTACCGATATGAATTCAGAGTATGCTGTCATAAATATATTAAAGATTATCAAATGAATGTCATAAAAATATTTGGCTACATATTTTTTAAAAAGTTAAATTTGTCAGTGAAATGAAACAGAGTTAATCTTAGGATGAGCAAGCTGTAAATAGTTTGCTTAGTCTCATTTCCAGTAGAGTCAGTATGTTCTTCAAACCCTGGGGTGGAGTGAAGCATTACAGGTTCTCTGTTGAGGATAGGTTTCTGATGCCTTTGTAGCTTTTCCCTTACACCTATCTTGAACTTTCTGTGTATACATTGAGGGGAAAGCAATGATGGCGTGGTGAATGATTTTCCTTGTCCAGATAGTTTTTAAAATCCAAACTCAGTAATGCATAGCATTGTGACAATGGATAAGTGAGTTTTCTTTGTAAGCTCTGTCCTTACAAGTTCTCCAGATTCTGTAGCATAGATCTTGTTTTCTGACCCCATATTAGCTTAGAGACAGTAAGTTTTGAAATAGTCAAAATATTTAGAATGAATATTTTGTGTAAAATAAGGATTTATGTATATTTAACTTACATGTGATATTCTGTTCCATTTAATGTGTTACCTTTTTTTTGTAACAGGAGGTGGCATAACAGATAAAAATCTGCAAAGGATCCTTGAGGGTTCAGGTGCTACAGAATTTCACTGTTCTGCTCGATCTTCTAGAGACTCAGGAATGAAGTTTCGGTACAAATATATTCTTTACATACAGGAGTGAATGAAATCTTTGGTTGCTTAAATAAGAAAACCTTAGTTAATGTCATTATTAAATGATAAATTGCTGTGATTAGTATTGTGTTTTTCAGTTGAAAAATATTTCTAAAATGATTATTGTTTTTCCAGAAATAAACAGTAACTTGGGAATTTAAGTAAGCCTTCATATAGCTTTTACTGAGTCATGCCAGCCCTCACCATTTCTGTGGTTATAGCTCGTCAACACGCCTAAGAGAGACTTAGTTCAGGGGGAATGATTTTCTAGTTCAGACATTGCTGAGCATAAGCACTTTATAAATGAACGCATCAGTGAAGTATCCAGTGAGTCATCGGCTCACGTGTTTAGTTCTCTACGTGATCCTTTACTGAGTTAATGATTGGTATGGGGCAGCTTCGAGACCACTTTATCTCTCCTGCTGTAAATAGTCTCCATTTACCTTTGCTCTCTACTTGCAGTTGTTTTGAAATTTTATTGCCATTAAGGACTTTAAACTACTATGTTTTTTTCAGTACCCTAGAGAATTCCTACAACTTAATTGAGTCATCTCATTTACTGGTGGGTGAGCAGGGATTCAACATATAAAAAAAAAAGACATTAGCATGTACATTTTCAGATATAAAATCCAATTTCCTGCCTGGTGCATTTAGTTACTAGATTTTTCAAGTCATTAATTAATGAAAATTGCAAGTATGGTAGTCCAGCATCCTTGGCCTTCCCCTGTTCTTGAGCCATGAGTGAGTCTGTAAAGTTAAGGAGGGGTGTATTTCACAACTAATGTGATTACCTATCTGTTCTTTGCTGTTTCTATTGCAGAAATTCCTCTGTTGCAATGGGCGCTTCACTTGCTCATTCAGAATATTCTCTGAAGGTAACAGATGTGACAAAAGTAAGGACTTTGTATGCTATTGCAAGGGATATCCTAGTTTAACTTCTCTGAGAGACATGGATGTTACTCTGTGAAGACAGAAGTAGAGCCTTCAATTCTCCATGTGGCCATGGAGTGTTGTGTGTTTTCAAGAAGAAAAAGAAATTGGAACAGCAATGCAATCCTTTTCTTTGCCAGTCATTGCTGTCATGGTGACTAAATTTAACCTGTGCCTCTTCCTCACGGAATTCACTGATAAACTGGCAAAGGTCAACCACAAGGTAGGAAATCAGAGTTTGGTGGAGAGTCAGTTTAGTCCACTTTTTGCATTTTCATTTGTAAAATAAAACTCCTCATTCTGTTGTGTTATAGTCTCATATTCTTTTACTTAATATTTTCAGTAGTTTATTATGTAAGAAGATTGTTTTGCTTTTCCATTTCTTGTAGTTTTCCTTTCTATCATGTACTCATTGGATTTGTTGCTCAGGACAGGATGTAAAGGTTGCAGTAAAATGATATAGTGTAAAAATTCCCAGACTTGGACTTTTTTCTTTCTATTGCATTCTGATATCCAAATTGAGGCAAGGTGTGTCTTCCAATGTGAATTTTTTTATTTCTTTGGGTCTTCCAGTAGCCACAATGAAAATCGGTGCTGATAGCAACACAGGAGCCAAAAATCTGTGTCTCTATCTGAAGGGGCTCAAGGTGTTGGATGACATAGTGAAGAGCACAGTTAAAGGCAAACCAGAGATCAAAAACAAAGTGCATTCAACACAGTGGTGATTTGGCAGGATGCGTTGTACTGGGGCCAGGTACAGTGGTGTATGCCTATAATTTCAACTGCTAGAGAGGCTGAAGCAGGGGGATGACTTGAGTTCCGGAGTTCTGGGCTGTAGTGTAATTTACTACCCAGTTATCTGCACTATATGGTGACCTCTAGGGATCAGGCGATCCCTGGGTGCCTAAAGAGGGATGAACCAGTCAAGGTCCAAAGTCACATCACTTTAAAGACAATGCAGGGATATGGTAAACAATAAAGGTGAGATGAAGGTTCTGTTGCAGATTTGTGGTTCGGGGAATAGCATGGTTCTGGGGATTTTGTTAAAGTCACAGACCTGGAAAGCAGCATTTAAAAGTTCCTGGAGTTAGCCAATAATCCCAGCATTTAGGACACTGAGATAGGAGTTACCATGAGTTTGAAATAAACCCAGGCTACAAACTGAGACTTTATCTCAAAAGATCAAATAGCAGGGCTGGAAAGATAACAGCAATTTAGAGCACTGACTGCTCTTCCAGAGGACCCAGGTTCAGACCCCAGCACCACATGATGGCTCACAGTCACCAAACTTGATAAATGGATATTCATAGTAATATTATTTATCCTTCAGAAAATAATCATTTTGAAGCTCCTACTGAAATAAGAGTTAAGGATGAGCTTTGTTAAAATCTTTACATAAAATGTTGATTGGTAGCTAAATTTTCTACATGGTACTAAAATGTTCATTTCCAGATTATTTGCTAGTTATTAGAATGGGAATCTGACCTTATATTCCACTATTTGGTTCTAAACCACCATAACTCATCAATCAGACTTAAGTTACAAATAGTGGAAAATTGTGGAAGGAAGTGCTTTTTTGCACAGATTGGCAAATACCTACATAGAACTAAGGAAGACCTTCTGAAGGCAGGATCTGAAGAGTTAGACACCTGGAAGGCAACTGTAATAAAGTGTGTAGAGGATGACCATTGGCCCAACAATGCTGAATTATGCATCACATTATTTTATACAAATATATACACTAACAAAGTATTAAAGCATCAGGTCATAGAATGACAACCATCTCATTTTAGAGGTTTTTTTCAGTTTTTGTCCTTCCAAGTACAACATCCTGAAAAAAGTGATGCTCTCCAGCTCAGTAAAATGATCTTTGTACCTTTTCTTCTGGTCCTCGCCTGTCTGCTTCAATCCTGGAACTGGTGCAGGAGGCCTTGACAAGTAAGAAAAAAATGATTAACAGGAGTGCCACTTGTTCCTCGGGGTTGGCTGCTTCTGGAATCAAGGAGCTCTGAGTTGGATATGAGGCTTCTTTTTCTTTCCTTGGGGGTTTTATTTTATTTTATTTTAGGGAATGGTTATTGTATAACTCTGTATAGATTAAAATAATTTTCTCATAAAGTGATTGAATTGTATATTACAATAAAGATGAAAATTTTTAAAGAAATATATAAGGAAGGATTTTTTTCTTAGATTGGTCTAGAACATTTCATGCCTAAGACACCAAAGAGTGATAGTATCTGCCTGGAATAGATAAAGGAATGGATAGTACATATGGAAACAGCAGTGAGAGCAAATCTGATTCTCATTCTCTATTTGTATCTGAATTACAAAACACTGAGATTGTTCAGCCCATCCTTCCCCTCAGGATCATTCAATATAACCTCGGATAATACCACAAATAGTTGAACCTAGAACCTTTTTGATGCAGGCAAGCACTCTGCCGCTCAGCTATATACCCAGTGCTCATCTGCTTTTGTGTGTGTGTTCTATAAATTTTCACATTTATATATAACCTACTTTCTTTGATAACTTCATATATGTATATAACACATCTGGTTACTTCCCTCACCTCATTTCCTTCCCACATTTGTTTAGCCCCCACCTCTTTGTAGATCTTACATTCTTGCTTTGTTTTGTCTTGTGACTCACTGATTTTAACCAAGAATATATCTATGTAACCATAGGTTTCAAACTATCCATTGGGGCCTGGTGAGCTCAACTTGTGGATATGTAACTGAAGAAGATAGCTGCTTTTCCTCCAGAATCTACCCAGTTGTTCACCAGAAGTGTGGTCCTATGGATACTTCTAGCCGTGATCGACTAGCGACAGGTCCAGTTTTGTGAAGGTCTGATAGTAGCAATTTGAGTTGCTGTGAGATGGTTGTAGTAACTGTGATGCCCAGAAGGTACCATTTTACAAGCCTTCTCCCTCACTCCAGATTTTACACTCTTTCTGCTTTCTCTCCCTTGATGTTCCTTGAGACTTAGAAAAGGTGGTATAAATTTCCTGTTTAGGACTGAGTTCTCCGCCATCCCTTAATACCCAATGCCTTGAGCAGCCATGAGTCTGCATCAGTGCAGTTCCCTGCAAAGAGAAACCTCTCTAGTTATGGCCAGGCATAGTAGGGTCTAAGGGTATACACATAAAATGTTTAAAAGTCAGTTTGGCGCCATGTCATGTTAGCTGGACAGCTGTAGTTAAGCTTCCTCACAAAGCCTAAAAGCTCATCAGTTGTGGGCTTTTTGTCTCATAGTCATAAATTTGTGGCCATCTTTACTAGAAAATGAGAAAAGCGCAGAGAGTGAAACTGGAAGAAACAAATTGTGAAGACATTGTTCAAGCCTCTTGACCTATCTACAGCTAGATCCTTTCATCAACTTTTCTATTAAATTTAGAACTTAAAAAAAAAACCCTCCAGTTTGATAGGGATCTCTGCTACTTGGAACCAAACAAAGCTTGACTAAATTACTAAGTTGCCCTCTCTTCATTGGCCAATGAGAACAACAGTCAAATTTGCAGCATTTATGTAGATGGAAGCTAATGAATTTTGCACAAATGGCTTGTCCCTTGCTTAAATCTTTTCTATCCTTTTCATTTGTATTTTTGTCATATTTTATGTATTTTTAAAACCAAGTCACGTTGGGCCTTATTAAGGAAGAACTTGTATCATTTGAGATGTCAGAAAATTTGCTTCTACTTCTGGACGCCCTTCTGAAAGTGTTTCTTTCTCTTAGTATATGTTATATGTAGAGATGAGTCCTGAAGATAGCAGTTATCTCACACATATGTAAGAATAAAGCTGGGGGCTGGAGAGGCGGCTCAGCAGTTTAAGAGCACTGGCTACTCTTTCAGAGGTCCCGAGTTCAATTCCTAGCAATCACATGGTAGTTCATCTATAATGGGATCCAATGCCCTCTGCTGTCACCCAGGCAAACATACAAGGAGAACACTAATATTTACAAAATACATTTTTTTAAAAAAAAGAATAAAGCTCAAAATCAGATGTGTATGAAAAAGAGCCACTGGAATTCGGTGAATTGTAATCTCTCAGGGTTTAGTTATTTAGTTAGTTACATAAAACAAATATTCAAACCACTTTGGTGCAGTCATAACCTTTGCAAGTGGCCCTAAATTATCGGAAGAAACAATCCTCTTCCAGTCCAGTGTAGGGATCGCCATTCGCGACACCCACCTCCCACGAGTTCCATATTGTCCTAGGAGTTGAAACAAAAGACGCACACACACAGATACAGAGTTCCAGTCATCCTCAAGAAGAGAATGCCCAATTTATTCAACTTGATCAGGGTTAAATACCTTTGGCCCTAGTAAAGGAAAACTCCTCCCACCCAGAGGGGGCTGGGGAAACTGGCCTCAGACAGGTGGTCGAGGGTGCAAGGCAATGTCAGACAGAATAGATGGACCTTGGCCCTGAGCTTCTTTTAGGCAGGTTGAAAAATTACCATTTTAAAGCAATATAGATCCCTTAGGCTAATGTCCCAGGCTGTAGCAGAAGCAAGGACTGAACTTAGCTGGAAGCTTAGCTGGTTAGCATAAACATTACTTGCATCCTGTGTTTTGGCCTCAAGGAACAGGGAGGACAGGGTCCTATAGTCCAGCTGTTGCTAAGGGTTGGGAAGACTAAAGCTCTGTAGTATGTCAATAATTTGCAAGAGATAGCTTATCTTTGGAAATGCAACCTCAGAAGTAAGGTAACTCTCTTGGTTTGACTGAGTTCAAAGGCCTCAGAATTTCAATGGAGTTCATTGAAGCCACTCTGAGTTTAAGTCTGTTTCTCAGAGAATGCACTTTATACCTGAGATTGCTCAGAAGCCTGTTGTTTCTGTGAAGATAGGACACGGTTACATACGTCATCATGTTTGCCTATTTTGTAACTCATTCTCAAGAGTCTAATCACAAGATACTGAGGAGATAGTTCTTCCTGTCTCTGGAGGCCACAGGGAAACGAAATCTCTTAAGTAAATGATGATATAACACAGTTGTCTCTCATGTCAAAGTCACGATTTTGAGAACAGCATCTTTTAGCCCGAATATGTTTGCCCACACTTTACCTGCTGCTCACTCTTTAGATACTGCCTCCATAGTAAAAGATTTAAAAAATTCAATTTTAGGTTTCTAGGGTATCATTTAAATAAAATGTAGGCTTCTTAGTTCAAACGCCTTAAAATTACTGGTTGATAGACCACCAAAGGTAGCTTCAAGCAAATAAAAGCAAACTACTAACAAAGTACTTGCAGATGTCTACATGTGTGTGGGGGCATATATAAACACACGTGATGTCTATGTGGGGGGGCATATATAAACACACGTGTTTTATAGACTTGGCAGTAGGCTCACAAAGACTTGTCTAGCAAACTTTCCTGAGCGTACCAATTTGGCCATTTTCATGTTGTCAGTTCACATTACTGTCTACAGTAAGTCTAGTCATCAGCTGTAAGAATGTTATTTGAGGCCAGGCAGTGGTGGTGCATGCCTTTAATCCCAGCACTTGGGAGGCAGAGGCAGGTGGATCTGTGGGTTCAAGGCCAGCCTTGTCTAGAGAGCGAGTTCCTGTCTCAGGGCAGGAGGGGGAGTGCATTTGATAGCTAACGTTCATAGGAGGCATATGTCAAGGCAGTGCTTTTTGCTGGGATTTAACTTCTTTGTCTAACAAATACTTTGCTCACCAGGTCACACCGACGATGACTTGGGGAGCTAATATTCTACACTCTTCAAATCCTGTCATTTCCTTCAGTTGTCTAGTTCTGAAAGCAATGGCTATTAATTTCCTGCTAGGCAGGCCTGTATTCCCATATACTTGGGGAAAAGGCATGAGGGTTGCTTGAACACAGGAATTTGAGGCCAGTCTGGACAATCTAGTGAGACCTTTTCTCAAAAAAAATTATACAATTTACTTGCACTTAATGCTAGTGCAGTTATATGTTTGTTCATGACGTTATAGCTCAAAGCACCCTCTGTGGGTTTGTTATTTATGTCAGATAAAATTTCCATCTGGCTACTTCTTATCAGTATTTGTTTTAGAAATTCCTTTTTGAAGAATGACAGACCATGTTTCCCCACTCCCTATATTACCTTCTGTTTTTCAGAACCCAGAGGGTCTCTTTCCTTCTAGGGCGTATCTTCTCATGCTAGTCTGTTTGCTTCTGTTGTGTTATGATTTGTCAAGACTATATTTTATGGGATGTGTGAAGTCAAGATCTTAGAAATCTTTCATATATTGATGTCTTGCTTTCCAAAGAACACTGTATAGGACATCCCATTCTGTCTAGTGTGTCAAAGGTCAAAAGCTGCTTGTGATCTCAGCACTTACAGGAGCCTAAAGCCTGATGATCGGAAGTTCCAGCTAGCTGGGGTTACACAGTAAGAGTCTGTCTCAAACAAACAACAAACCCTCCCCCCCAAACGCACAACCTCTAAACACAGGTGTATTCTTTGAATCTACTAGGAATATAATTCTGTGCCATTGATAACTTTTATAATTTTTATTGTTTTAATTTTGTGTGTGTGCACATACCAGTGTGCCAGGGCATGCCTCTGCAGAGCAGAGGGCAATTTTGTGGAGTTGGTTCTCACCTTCCACCATTATGTGGGCTCCAGGGAGTGAACTCGGGTTGTCAGGCTCTTGTGGCAAGCACCTTGGCTTACTTGCAACTTTTATGATTTTTAAAAGTATGAATGTAAAGACCACATAAACTTTCTTTTAGTAATTACCCTATTTTGGGGCAAGCTTTAAGTCTAACTTAAAGAGTTCATTTATTATTAAAATATGTTCTCTACAATTTATCCCTCAGGAAGAATTTCAGTATATTCTAGGTTTTAGTGATTGAAAAGAAAATAATTTCACAGTAAAAATATTAAAATAATGCTAATTATTATCTGTATATATCTCTTTGATCCTTGGGTGTGTTTGTTTGTTCTTTTAAGTGCTATACTTAAAACTCAGGGCCTTGCACATAGGTAAGTGCTCTACCACTGAACTACACCCTGGCCCTTGGCTCCTGGATATTCTACAACAAACAATAACAAAATCACTGTCATTTTAGCAGTATGAAAGTGTCCATATTACCTTTTACGGGAGAAATTATTTTGCTATTTCATAGTCAAAATTTTTTCATGGTAAAAATTTTTAATTTTTGTCTAGGTAAAAGATTACTATTCTAATTTTAAATTATGACAGGAAAAGCAATCTTTTTACTGTTGCCTTTTTACTCAGGGTATCTGAGCATTACACAAGAAAGAAAACCTTCCTTAGATACATCTCTAATCATTAACCAAAGTGCACAATTCTTAGATTATCTTTGTCACTGAACTTCTGTAAATTTTTAAAAAGTTCTTTACTAACTTATTCAATTAACAACTTTTTAGTCAGACTTTGATTGCTACGCACCAATACTGTAGTACATTTTTCTCCTGAGTCATTTATGATTAACATTATCTGTCACTTAATTGTATCTGCATGATTAGTTATAGTGATGCATCAGCAAACGAGGATGTGTCTTGATGAGATTTCATTCTGCAAAGTCACACAAACTAGGATCGCTCTGTCAGTGGACAACAGAGCCTCCTGAGATTACTATTGCCGTATGCATCACTGTGCTGGCTGCAGTATCATGTGGTAAAGGCTCTTTTTATATGCACACCCTGGGCTGTGGAAAGGCTTTCTTGGAGACACATAGAAGATTTGGTGGCTGGAGTTATAGCAGGATGGTAGAGAGCTCTTGCTTATCCTGAATAAAGTCCTAGGTTACATTTCTACAACTGAAGAAGAAAAGAAATGAAGAGAAATCCTCTAACATCAGACTAACTTTCTGACTCCTTTTCTGTGTCTTGCAGCCCTTTGTAGTGCAGCCTTTAAATATGAGGAGTGCTTAAAAGGAGAAAATTCATTAAGTAAATAAAAAGCCTTACTTGAAAGAATTGGAGCATTTCTAAAATTCTGCATGTGTTGGACTTAGATCACACCTTTGAGGTCCTAAGAAATCGTTTGTCTTTAGGAAAAGGGAATTTTAACACTATTTTTGTCTTTTGTGTAAATTTTGTATTTACTGAATCTCAAAGCCTTACAGATTTTCTAGCTGAACCTTGTCCCCAAAGTAGATATCCTTCCTTGGTTCTTCATTTGAGAGTGGAAGACTAGTTGGTATTTCTGTATATAGATATGGAACATTATTCTTTGTAACTTGTTGGATGTAGAATAATTTCTTTAGGCTTTCTGAATCTCAGATTCCTAATTGATAAAACAAGAATAAAAATATCTCCCTTGTAGGATTGTTGAAAGAAATAAACGAAACAAGAAGGGGTGCCTCATGTAAAGATGCATTTCCTGTTTATGAAGTCTGTAATGGCCAGACATATGGAGCATACCTGTCATTTCAGCGCTCAGCAGGCTGAGGCAGGAGGCCATGTCTAGCTACCCAGAGAAACTCTGTCCAAAAATCATAGAAAAAAATCACTGTAATGGTGCTGACATGTTATAGATATCCATTAAATGCAAGTTTTCTTAAATCCTGCCAGCCATTCAAAAAAAAAAAAAAATGAAGGTGGGCTGGTAAGATGGCTCCGAGGGGAAAAGCGTCACACAAACCTAACGACCCAAGTTCAGTCTCAGAACTCACAAAGAAAGGAGAGAACAGACTCCTAAAAGCTGCCCCTGACCTCTGCTGTATGTGTGCAGTGGTTTACACCGCCAACACTACTCACACACAACACACAGCTCACATGTGCACAATACATCTCTCTCACAAACAATAATACTAATTAATAAAAAGCTTAAAATGACAAAGGTGAGGAGAGCTTTTATTAGAGCCTCACAGAATACCTGTTACTTCGTTGTTCATATCTTTGACTATATAATTGTTCAACTAAAGATCCATGTTGTCTAATCTTAAACTGTTCAGAAATCATGATATATTTGTCAAATTCCTTGCTGAACTCATCATATACGCCTGCTGGTCATTTAAATGATCTAGAGGGTCAATGACCAGCATTAAAAAAAGCGATAATAAGATATTTAAAATATCAGTGAAAAATCAGCTTAATTAGTGGCTTAAAACAATTCACTTTCCTCATAATTCTGTGCTCTGACTGGGTGATATTTCGATGATCTCCTCTAGAATTACCCTTGGGTCAGCGTCCAACTGAGAGGCAGATGGTCCGGGGAACTGTCAATCAATGTTGGACCCCAGCCAGAGCAGTCAAGATGAATCACTCTATCTGATCTCATTTCTACGTGGCATCTAATCTTTTAGTATTTCCGTCCTTGTTGTAGTTCAACATTTTAAGAAGTGAAATGCAAGTGAGAAAGCCCATGAGCTCCAGGGCTGGGGCCTCATGATTTTACCCAGCATCATTTCTGCCCCCTTTTCCCGATGAGAGCAAACTCAGACACTCAAAAAAGGGAAATGCCAATTTTTCTTATTATTGGAAGAATTGTAAATTTTTTATGGCCAAAATTTATCACCACCAGTCAGGTATTTCTTGGCATACTCAGCTTTTTTAACCAAATGCCATCTATTCCTTTAGAAATTAGCACCTTCTAAAGAGTGGCAGCTACTGTTCTTGCCGCAGTGGGACCATCTCTGAATACCCACTGGGTTCTTGTTTGTTATCACAGTGTCTGCTGAGTTTAACTGCTTCTGGTCAGTACCACTGTTGTTTTTTGACTCAGGGCGATAGATAGCAAGTGTGGCAAAGCCCTCAGTTTCGAAAAAAAATTCCATTTTTGTGTTGTATTTTTCTAGAAGAAAATGAAAACAGGATATATGCTGAAAAACTTATAAAAATTTAGACTTTTTTTTTTTTTTTTGATTTTCGAGACAGGGTTTCTCCGTAGTTTTTGGTGCCTGTCCTGGAACTAGCTCTTGTAGACCAGGCTGGCCTCCAACTCACAGGGATCCACCTGGCTCTGCCTCCCGAGTGCTGGGATTAAAGGCGTGTGCCACCACCGCCAGGCTTAAAAATTTAGACATTTTGTTTTGTAAACTATGTACAAAGATTTTTTTACAGAACATTCTAAATCAAGAATACCAAGACATACTTACTGACATGGTAAATATCATAATTTAGAGGATTATGTAGAATTATGTTTGTTATCAGCACACATGCAAGCATGGTCTGAAGCTGAATAGCAGGACTCATTTATAACATCTTATTTCAGTAAATAAGAATATAAGCTAGGTGTGGTGGACTCAGGAGGCAGAGGCCGGAAGATCTCTGTGAGTTCCAGGTCAGCCTGACCTACAAAGTGAATTCCAGGTCAGTCAAGGCTACACAGTGAGACCCTGGCCCCCAAACAAAACAAAAACCAAGATATATTAAGGTTAACTTGTTTATATTATCATCAAAACAGTGTGTGCTTCACATGGAAAAAAAGGACAATACAGGGTTGGCATAGAATTTCAGTTCTGTGAGGCAGGAAGTTCTAGAAATTGGTTAACAATGTGAGTCCACTTAGCACTGTTGAATTATATACTTAGAACCGGTAAAGATGATAAATTTTGGTATGTACTTTTAAATGTTAATATACAAATAATGCTTAATAATTATTGAAAAAATACAAATAGAAAAGAAAAACTACCTACAGTCTTACCAGCTAAGATTAACATTTTATTGCCTAAATTATATATGTATATAAAAAATGCTTTCTGCTCTTTTATATAACTTGACCTTTTCAAATAAACTTTATATTATTTTAAACCATGTTTTATTTTTACTATATGTTCTTAATTGAAAACTCAGAGAAATGCATATTTAACATTTCTATGAACTCTTAACAGAGCTCAAATGGAAGCAAAACTCCACATATAGGGATGCATGTCCCTCCGTTGACCTTGGGTAGGTAACTAAACTCAGGAGAAGAAAAGCTTCCTGGGCTCCTGTCTTCCAGCTGTACTGACATCTTTGATGGGTTCCTTCTGTATACGGCCACACTACAGGGCCTTTGGGGAGCCAGCAAGCCTCCCTGTACCTGGAGATTCCTGCACATGTTTATCCACTGGGATGACATCAGCATACTTTCATCAAAGTTAACTATTAAGTGGTTAGGATGAAAGGTCAGTAACCCTGCCTTTAGCTGAGGCCTGAGAATGGGAAAGGCGCGTCGCCCCTTGTCACCTGCCTTCCTCCAGGAAACGGGTAAAGAAGCAGCAGCACAGGCATAGGAAAGGCTTCGTCACAGAGGCGCTCTGGAAGTCAGAATGGAGGAGTTCTGCAACTCTACTTTTTGGGTGAGGAATCACGTTTATTCTTATGCTTTCTCTTCTCCAACTCAGGCAAACATGGCTATCAGTATGAACCAGTAAATTTAGAAGTGTATTTGGCCTAAAGTTTAGTTTGTTGAAGAAAAATTAATTAAATTCTTAATTTCTCCACATGATCGCACTGTCTAGGAAAGATATTACAGTTTATTCTTACGCTGTTTATTGTCTGCAAATGATTTTGTAGACTGAGTAGCGGCAGAAGCACCTTCTGTCAGAGAAGTGGAGGAAATGCAGTTTCTTCTGTGCTAGGAATGGAATTGTTAATTACAGTCGTAGGGCGGGAGGAAAAGGAGAAGCATGTCTGAGCCTTTTTGGGATGTTTCGATGCTGAGATGATAACAGTGTGGTCTAGAGGTGCTGTCAACTGAGGGTGTGGATTATGAGTTGAGACCAGGATTATAAATTTGTGCATTATGAGCACTGAAATAGCCTTTATTTGTCTTTTTGAGACAAGGCCTCTATAGTACCAGCTGGCCTGGAACGCTCTATGTAGACCAGGTTGGTCTTGAACTCACAGAGATCCACCTGCCTCTGGAGTGCTAGGCTTAAAGGTGTGCTTGTGGTGTGTCAGCATACCTGGGCTGAGATCATCTCCTAGCTGTTAGAACTGGATAACGCTGTCTTTAGAGAAAGAAAATGCACTGGAGAAATGTTCAGGTGTTTGGGGAGGGAGTTAAACAAGAATAGCTGCACTTGGAGAGCCATGGAGGGCTGGGATTTTCAAGGCAGACACATCACCAAATGGCTTAGTGGATGGAGAGTGAGACTTTGAGTGTTGCCTGCACACTCTTAACATCACACTAAATATGCTAGGTGAGTTTTCTGAATTCTAAAGTTTGGTGACCGTCCATCGTGAAGAGAGGCGCAGGAATGACATCACAGACAGTCCTTAATCCATTAGGAAGAACTCAAGCCGCCAGACTTCCATGGCCAGGACATGAAGTCTATTAGAAGGTAGCAAGCCATCTCTTGAGAACCCCCTCTGAGAATTATTCAGTAAATCATCTTGGCAGGCAATTTAACTTCCCCCTTTAAAGCATCAGTACCAACAGATCTGCAAAATCATTTGAAAGAATTGATGGAGAAAAGAAAAATCTACCTTTTCCTGATTACAATACAGGAGCTGATACCTCCCTACGAACCCATCCCCAAAAACTCTTTCTTTATTACATGCAAAGTATCCAAGAGTTCATTGTCATTCCTGCCCTGCAATACACTAGGTCCCCTTGGATTTGATATAAGCCTTCTCAGCCATAATAATATGATTAAATACTCTTGTCTGGTACCGGCATGGTACATTACCTACTACCTAGTTACATGTTCTTACCCCTGGGGAGCTAGTCTCCCCTTTGGATAGAGGAATAGGCTTCTTCTTCCTATAATTTGATAAAAAGTTTAATGAGTTTTACACAGACTAGTCAATGTAGAAAGTCAGTTAAAATCGCATGAAGATAAGTTTTTAGAGGTGGGATTGCCAGGAAAGCCCCAAATATCATTAAATGATAAATTTGTTTGAATGTAATGTACTATATTAATGATGAACACAATATTACAGGTAGTTAAAAGGTAAGGCTTGCCATAGACATGGAGCTGAATTTAGTTGTTTGGAAGCCTGTGGAGAACACTGGGAGAATGGACATCATTTAAAAGGTATGAAGATGCATCCAACAATTTTTTCCCTTTGGTCCCCAGAATAACTCATTACTGAACAGACCAGATGCAGACCTGACACTTTGCTTTGAACAAACTGTTTTCGTGTGGATTCCCTTGGGCTTTCTTTGGCTCTTGGCCCCTTGGCAACTTTTCAGTGTATGCAGATCCAGGACGAAGAAGTCATCTATAACTAAATTCTACCTTGCTAAGCAGGTACAGTAACTCCACTGTTTTCACAAAACTAGCTCCTTGGTGCAGAGGTGAGGCACTTTGTCTTTTGGGTCAGGGTCTTTGTCCCAGTCTCTGACAGTTTGCTGGGTAATACCATTTCAAGCAGAGCCTCGCTGTCATCCTGCCTATGTCTCACTGGCCATATTTCTTAGTAGCTTTGGTTTTTGTATAAGAAGAGTGACTCTGAATTCCTGTGGATATTAGGTTCCCTAAGCACAAATGAGGGGTCAAATTAGAACCACCTTTATGCATTTCAGATGTGAGCAATGGGTCAGCCATCTTTAAGCTGCTGTGGTAAATCTGGGCTGTAGTTCAGTTGACACCTGCCACGAGATGCGGATGAACTATATAATGTCATCTTTTGCGCCAATTAATTTAACCATCACTTCTTTCCCAAAACTCAGATCTGAAATGGGTTTTTACATTTTTCCAACGTGTTTCCCCAGTCAGGATGACCAGCGTGGTGGAAAGAGGAGGGGCTAGTGTGCGTGGAGGCAAGCCATAGCAGGGCAGAGAGATGGGAAGAGCGTGGGCATAGCAGAGCTCCCAGAAGGAACCCAGGGAGTGGTCTTGGGATGCCGTGATGCTACCTTATAAAATCGACTGTCTGTTGCTTACACTGCTTTTTACCTCTTTCTTCTTCTGCCTGTTCTCATTTCTAAAGAGGATTTTAGAAAGGCAAATTCGATTCCTTTGCTTAGTGAGCTTCCGTACCTGTAGCCTATTGCATCCTGGGACATAACGGTGAAGAAAGTGGGATTCATGCTCAGTTTAAACACTGTTTAACTCGAAAGCACAAATCTCTATAGAGAAGAAAAACCAGTGTGTTACCCCATTCCCGTACATCTTGGTTTGCCCGTCTGAATCCAGTCTCTGGAGAACCATTTAAAATTTGTGCTTTAAGTTTTTTGGTCCCGATTCCGTGAGTTGCAGGCATAGATTTAACTTCTTAAAAATTTCAGTATTGGCTCCTCCTTTCAAACAGTAGAAGCATAATTCACTTTTTCTGTGACTATCTCCATTCAGACTTCAGCTTGCTTTTCTTCTCAGCCTCTCTTCTCCCTGCATTTTGGCTGTTTTGTTCTTTGACTTTCTGAGCTGATGCAGCTCTGGCTGTTTGTCCATTGGGATGGTGCTATCTCATCTGGACTTAGTGAGTCTGCTTGAGCAACGTGTAACCAGCGGACTCCCGGGGTTGTTTGTTTAAAGATTCGTCCTCACTGAAGGACACAGACAACAGTAGGTACCAAACTGATAGCGGCAGCTGTGGAAATGCTGAAGTAGGTTCCAGCGGTACACCAAAATCAAACAAGTTTAAACCAGTAAGACACGGGGTTTAATTACAGAAGTATAAGATAAAACATTGTCCAACTTGTCCTCAAAAGTTCCAGCAGGCAAGAACAAGATAAGAGAATGGATTTTATTCCAGGGTGGAGGAGTTTATCGAAGTAAACAGGAAAAAATCTAGCAAAAATGGCTGTCTCATAATAGAAAAGGGCTTCTAGGGGAGATAATCCCGAAAGTGTTGAAACCTACATTAGGTGTTCTGTCTGTTCAAGAAGTGCTAGAAGTGTTCACCCTCAGTAATAGGTAGATTTAGCTGGAGAGCCTCGTCATTCGTAAAGCACCAAGAAAAAGAGGATCTTGCATTGGGGGAAGTATTAAATATGAATGAATAATATTCTCCTCTTCTTTATACCATTGAGATACATTGCTTTATAGAAAGTTGCATTTTACATGCATACAAGTTACATTATGAACTCAACAGGTTGTGTTTAGCATTATGAGTGTATATATGAATACATATATGCATGCAATAGCAATTAATGATTAAAAAGGACCTTGGCTTTGAAGGAGGGTGGGGAGGGGCATATGGGAGAGTTTGGAGGGAGGGAAGGGAAGGGAGAAATGTCATTAAATTATAATCTCAAAGATAAGCAACAACAACAAAAAAGAGAAGTTGAGTTTTAGGAAGTTTTAAAGTCCTTGTCTGAATTCTGATAAATCAGAGATCAGGATAAAAGAATATTAGGTATTTAGTGAACACTAAACAATTGTGTGTTTTCCTGTTGCACACAATAATAACTGTATCACTCTGATACGGGCCAGATCCACACTGCCGTATACTATCATCTGTTCTTTTTTGTTTTTTAAAGAGATAAAAACGAACAAATCAAAAGCAAAAATTTCTTCTTTGTCCTCCTCCTTTGAAGTCCTGTTCTGCAGAGGCCTCAGTGAGAATGAGTTTTATAGTTCTATCATCTGTATCTTCCAGGGATGCACCTACGTCTATCAAGTAATAATCGATGTACTTCTGCCCAGGAAATGGATGTGGTGCTGTGGCAGGGGCTGGGAAGGAAAAAGTAGCTGGCAGAGCTTCTACTCCCCTACGGGTGTGCATGCGTGCGTGCGTGCACACACAGACACACACACACACACACACACACTGAACACTAAGGTTCAGTCAAGTCTTCCAGTTCTGTCCCGTCCTGTTTCTTCTCATGTTTACAGTCTTGTTATTTTGGATTTGCCCCCCTCAAACATTTCTTCTACTTGTTACTTTTGTACTTAGGTTTAAACTCTACCTCCTGATGCACTTCTGGAAAACATTAGATGATTAGAGCTCTCAAATTTCTTCGCTCCTTCTACAGGAGAATGTTGTCAAATGAAGCTTTTAGAAAAACTAACTGTAAAGTCTCTAAATCTTTGCATCTTTAAGGTGCTCATATGCTTACAAAAGTCTAGCTCCACCATTTTTAGTGCTGGATTTTGTTGTATTTCCCCTTCGAATCCTGTGTTACTAAGAATTCTTATTCCTGTGATCCTCGCTAGCTGCTTTTTATTCTTTATAGTTTGAAATCTCATGAGTCCGACTTCATATGTCTTTACCTGTTCAGTGTGCCATCCAACCTAAAGACTCGTAGCTTTCCTATTGCTGATAAATTTTTATGTTACTCTTAGGTCCTTTCTTCTATTGGAAATTCTGTGTCTTCAGATTTCTTTTAGATAAATGTTGAAGATCCCTGATGGAGTTTTCTTGTCCCCAATTTCTCTTTCTCTTTCTGTCACTCTTTCCGTTTCTCTCCTTTTCAAGTATTTTTTTCTTTTTTCCTCTGTTTACTAGGAGATTTTCCCAATTATTTCCACCAGTTTACTAAGAATCTCTATTTTACTATTTGGCATTTATTAAGATTTTTTTCTTAATTTCTGAATATGCTTTTTCTTTAAAAGTTACCATTTAAAAGATACAATATCTTCTCAAATCTGCCTTAGAATATTAATTTTAAAATTCCTTTCATTTACTATTTTCTGTTTGATCCCAGAATCAACCATTCTATTTAATTATCTTGTCCAACTTCTTTGCTTACATTGTTTCTCTCAATTTCCTAGCAACTCCTAGTTTCATTTGCATTTATTAATAAAAGTCTTAATTAGCATAGATAGCAGGGGTAGACCTCTTCTTTTTGTGTGTTATTTCCACAGCTGGCCTCTCCCTGATGTGAAGCTCTGAACCCTTGACAATTGTCTGGGTTCCCTCACCAGCTCCCCCAGGGGGAGAAACCGCCTCGACTGTGCCTCTACCCCACATATAGGCAATGAAGATTAATTTACTCTGGGTACCAGTAGCCCCTGCTATGTTCCATGCCTCCCCAGGTTAGCATTCACATTCTTTAGAGAACACCTCACTTGCTTTAGTGATGGGTGTGTGTAGTGGTCTTTAAGCCATGAACTAGGAATATGGGAAGAAGGAAGCAGCTGGCGTGACTGAGCCAGCTGTGAGCATGGGATGTCAGTTAAGCATTTGACTTACGTGCTGTGATTTGGATCTTGAGTGTTAAAGGCTTAGTCATCAACCTGTGCTGTTCTTGTGAGTTGGTAGAACCATCAGGAGATAATGTAAGATCTGATCTTTAAAGGCATACCCTTGAAAGAGATACAGGGATGTTGGCCCTTCCTCTAGCCTTCCTCTTTGCTTCTTAGCTGTCACGACAGGATCAGACCTCTCCTACCAGGTGCTTCTGCTGCACACTCCCCCTTCTTACCAGCCCAAATGAGCACAAACTCAAATCATGCACTAAGATAAACCTTTCATCTTATAGGATGTTTGTCTTAGATATTTTATCATGGTGATGAAAAGCTGACCAACATGTTTTGTAGTCGGAGCTGACTACAAAGAATATATTTATGTCAGTTAGGACTTTTCAGCACAGCATTTCTGCTGAATTAGCCAGTAAGCAATTTGTTGTCATATATAACAAGTCCAGAAACATCAGCAGATGACTGTTTTGTCAGTTTTCTTGTAATCTCAGGGTATCGAGCCTCTTAAACTATCGTACGGTTGAAAGATGGCGGCAATAGCTCCATGCACGCCATCAAGTCAGTATCCAGAGGCTGATAAAGGTATCAGACCCTCTTATGCATCATATAAGAAACATTACTGAGGTCATAGTTTATGTGCTATAAAACTCTCTAATTTAGGTGTGAAATTCAGTGACTTTTGGAGTATTTCCAAAATTATGTGACCACCATTGCTGTCTAGTTACAGGATGATTCTTCGCTCTAAACCCAGCCCTGAGCCCAAGCTGTAGCTGTTCATGTCTCCCCACTCCCATCTCACCCCCAACCTGTTTTCTGTCTGTAGTTCCCTACTCAGGACTTTTCATTCATGAAAAAGTATATAATAGATAGCCTTTCGTGTCTAATACTTTACTTAACAAAGTATTTTGTTGTAGCTTGAGTTAGTATTTAACTTCTTTTTACGTTTATTTATATTATAGTAGATATAAGGTTATTCATTATTACTAGCTACTCTAGAACGTTTTCATCACCCCCAAATAGAAACTCAAGCAGTTTCTTCTTGCTATCTCGTGTCTTAGCCCCTGACAACAACATATCTACTTCCAATCTCTAAATGTACTTGATTTGTCTATATCCTATATAAATATAATTAAATGTAATTATATATCTATGTGACTTAGAATGTGTACCCTTTTGTGTATGACTTCTTTGACTTAGCATAACATTTGAAAGACTTATCATCCATGTTACAATACACATCAGCATTTCACTTTTTTTTTTGCTTGTTTGTTTTTTGGTTTTTGAAATAGGGTTTCGCTGTAGCTTTGGAGCCTATCCTGGAACTAGCTCTTGTAGACCAGGCTGCCTCAAACTCACATAAATCCTCCTGCCTCTGCCAGCCAAGTGCTGGAATTAAAGGCATGCACCACCACCGCCCAGCATTTCACTCATTCTTATGACTGAAAAGTATTATATGGCTATGCCAAATTTTTTTATCCATTCATCAATTGATAGACTTTTGGGTTGTTTTCACTTTTGTCTATACTAAATGATACTGTCAGGAATATTTACACATTAGGTTTTTAGTGGACAGAGGTTTCCAATTTCTTAGGTACACACTTACAAATAGAATTTCTAGGTCATCTTTTGAAGAACTTAAAAATTCCAAGGTAGCAATACCCTTTTGTGTTTTATTAGCAATGTAGGAAGTTTGTAATACTAATTTTCACCAGATACCATAGATAAAATGGTATCTCATTGCAGTTTTGTTTTCTATTAATTCCGTATGTGGCAGAGAGAAAGTGAGAGTCTGTGTACAGGTGTATACAAGTCCGGAGGCCAGAGGGGTCAGCTGGGGTCTCTGCTCTGTGACTACCTCATTCTCTTGAAACAAGGTCTCCCACTGTGGCTGGAACTAGACTGGCAGTCAGAAGTCCCCACCAATCCTCTTGCCTCTCCCTCCCGTGCCCACCTAGGGATGGGGTTACAGGCCCACACGTCCACCACGGGGTTTTGTATCTCTAAGCCATGACCACACTGTAGGCTTGAAGAAATGAGGTGTACGGTGGGCCTAGTGGGACAGACAGAGATGCCGGCACAGCAGCGCTTAGGTCTTGCTCAGATTCAACGCTGCCTTTTAAAGGTGACTTTTAAGCTTTAGTTTCTTTGCTCATTTATAGTCAGACTTTCTTGTTGGCCACCAAACCCAAATAATGACACAGAGACTTCTCATTAATTATGAAAACTCGACCTTAGTTTTAGGCTTATCCCCTACTAGCTCTTATAACTTAAATTAACCTGCTTTTATCCATCTATGTTCTTCCACGTTGCTTTTTTATTTATTTTATTTTAACCTCTCTTCCACTCTGTATGTCCAACTTGGTCTGCATCTTACTGGCATCTTGGCACACCTAAATTCATCTCCTTGGGTTCCTGTCTTTCCCTGGAATTCCCGCCTATTTTCTTCTGCCTAGCTATTGGCCACTTAGTTTTTTTTATTAAACCAGTCAGAAGGTGCCCAGGCAGAGACACAGCTCTACAGTGTACAACACGACTATCACACAACAGCTGTTGTATCTGTCACTATTAGTAGTTTGTTTCCACCTTCTAGAGCATACCTGACCTGCTGATGTCTCCTTTATTTTACTGTTGCTGCCACAAAATAGCCTGAAAAAGCAACTTAAGGAAGAAGAGAATTTTGTATTCAAGTTGACCATGGCAGGGAACTCCTTGTCTCAGGAGCTTCAGACAGCTGGTTCCAATGAGTCTGCAGCCCCAAAGCAGAGAGTGATGGGTACATTTGTGTCTGTATCATCTGTATAAATACACATTGTCTACACAAGCATTTCCCGGTTAGAAACAAGGCCAGGATGATCTGTTTACTGTGCATGTGGGAGGTAGGAGCGAAAGGGATGATGGGAGGACAGATGCCGGCAGAGAAGGTCCTCATCTCGGGGGTGGGGGGGGGGGGAGATACTGATTGCTTTCTCAGAACAAGCAGCACTCCACCCCCACCGCCCCGTTGTTACCAGGTGGGTCTTCAGTAGCTGGAATGATGTTTTATGAGCTCGTGGAACAGGAAGGCAACTGTGGTGAAATTGCAGTTGTTTGCAATATTAACTTCAAAGGCTTTGTGAGGTCAAGGTTGGGGCCCATCACCAACGGGAAGAGTATCAGAAAGGTTGAAATGTTGAAATGGATTTTTCTTTTTCAAGTTGGAATCTGATCCTCTGTAGCCCAGGCTGTTTGAAACTCCTCAGTTTCTGAGTGCTGAGATTACAGGCTCCTTCTAGGCTTGAATTCTCCTTTTAAACTTAATACAGTATTTTCTGTTTCTGTACAACAAGTCGCTTCCCAGATTAACAGTTCAAGGAATAGATTGTGTGCATTGGGGAAAGGGGGTGCATGCGTGCGCATGCATGCATGCAATTGTGTATGCATGTTCATCTTTCTTTGGGTACACATCAGCATGTATGGGTGTACACTTGGAGGTCAGAGATCAACCTTCAGTGTCCTTCCTTGAGCCATCCACATTGTTTTCTTTCAGAAAGAGTCTCTCACTGGGATGTGGGGCTTGCCAATTGGGCTAAATTAGCTGTCTGATAAGCCCCAGGGATCCTCCTGTTTCTGTCTTCCCAGTGCTGGGATTACAAGCATGTACTATGAAGCCTATCCTTTTTTTTTTTTTTTTTTTTTTTTTTTGAGACAGGGTTTCACTATGAATCCCTGGCTGTCCTGGAACTCACTATGTAGACCAGGCCGGCTTCAAACTCACAGAGACCCTCCTTGGTGCAGGGATTAAAGGTGTGCACCACCATGACTGTGCCTATCTTTTTTACATGAGTACTGAGTATCAAACTCAAGTTCTTAGAAATAGGTAGTAAGCACTTTGCTGACTAGGCTATCTCCTAGCTCCCTCAACATTTTTCTTTAGTATGGATATTTTTCTTCTACTTTTTTAAATTAAAGAATATTGTATATTGAACAGATTCCTCCCAAGAATAAACAATTTTACCCTATATTTTCTATAGACGAGTAATTATGAGTTACTTGCTTACCTCTCATGAGGTTATTGGTTAGAAGAGCTGCTTCTAAGCTGTTCATCCACTTGAGTGTGAGCAGAAGTCCTCAGTCTCTCACTGGCTATCACGTACCAGTCTCCTTCCTAACCAAGTGGTCCTTTCCCAGGAGTGCTCTGAGCATCTTCACGACAGGGATAGCGAGCTTCGGGGAACTATTGCTGTGAGAGGGGAGCCAAGACAGAGCAGCAGTGTGGCTTTCTAGGGCTCTGCCACGGAAGCCACACACTATTACATTTACCGTTTTCTTTCTTCTAAGATTTCTTTAAATGTGTATTCATGTCTCTGTATGTGTGCCACATGCTGCAGATATTTAGGAGGCCAGCAGAGGGCATCGAATCCAATGGAATTGGAGTTGCCTTTGTAATCTCTGTGAGCCACCTGTTGTTGCTGCTAGGCACTGTGTAAAGAAAGGAGTAACAGCAGCAGCAACAACAAAATCATTCATACATTTTTAAAACCATCACATCAAAAATGCTTATCATGGCTTAAGTATCCTGTTTTAAAACATGTTCTCACTGTATCCCAGTCTGGCTTTGAGCTCATGATCTTTCTCCCCCAGCTTCCCATGTGCTGGGATTAGTTATTGTGTCAAACTTTGAACTTTATTTTTACTTATTTATTTATTAAGTGTGTTATCTGACTTGCTGTGCGCCGTTGCTGCAAACCATTCTGAGGTCCCGAAAGCCTTCTCAGCAGTGGCATGTCCTGTCTTTTTCAGGTGTTCGTCGTGTTTCTTCTCATTTTGGCAGCCATAGACTTGGGTCTGGCACTCACAGAAGATACTGGACAAGGCGCAATTCCTCCTGTCAGATATACTAATCCAATCCTCTACATATGCACATGGGTAAGGACCAGTACCACTCCCGCCCTGTTATCTTCCTGTAACCCATAAAGAGCTGAAATGCACTCTTCGGGTGTTGAATTAAGCCCAGTTTCACCTGTCTTTTACAAGAATTTACAGAGCAATAGTGCTTGCTTCCCAAGAAGTGAAACAGTTTCTTCTGGTTTTACACTCTAAACTATTGAGCCTTCTCTACTCTTACTTCCTCATTTCTTGCCATCTAAGAACCACAGATGAGATCTAACTTCCATGATGCAAAATAACTTTTAAATGCTGTAAGCATTATTTTTAACTGGCTGATGGCTAATCAGATCGCTGAGTTTAAACTGTATGTAAGTTTGATACACACCTGCAATCCCAGAGGGTGGTGAGTTCTACTCCAACCTCTCTCAAAACAGAGAAGAGAAAGAAGAAAAAAGAAAAGAAGAAACTACTATCTTTCCTGCAGGCATGTTTTATTTGGGGAGAGGCACATACAGTATTGTTTTTAAACGACTGAATAGTTGCTATCATATTAAAAGAGGAAATTGACACAAAACTATTTGGATTTACAAACTTTCTCAAAAAATGAGAAGCTTTGATTTTCCTGTGTTCACTAGAACCTTGGAGTCCCTTGCCCCGCCTTCAGTCAGTACCGTGATCCAACAGTTCTTCCCAGGAATCTTTCTTTGTGACCACTGCTCAGACAGTGGTGTCCTGGAGCTGGCAATAGAACTGACTGGGTTGATTTTTCTCCCAACTCTTCATTCAGTGACATTACTTTGGAAACTGAATCTACGGCAGCAGCACTGTTTACACCAGGACAGCTGACAGTTGCTACCAATCATGGCTTTTCTTCCTCCAGAACAGTGGTTTGCCAGCATAACCTTGGTATAGGATCCAGTGAGATGACACAAGACAAGGCTTCGGGTTTTAAAAGAAAAACGAGTTTCTTAGACCAATAATATAGGACCAAGATACAGTCAACTATATATTCATCAGAATCTGCCTTCTCGATCTAACCACTGCCTGCTATGGATTTCCTTGTGTTCTGAAAATGTTTCCACAATTCTTAAAGTAACTCTACTAAGATTCAATTGCAACACTCTACTTTCTTACTAACTTCTCACCGAAGTGTAGAGATGAAGCTAGAAAGAGGGTTTAATAGCATCAAGGAAGAAATGTAAGCCTGACATTCATGTATTCTCTGCCTGGCCAGATTAGTTTTAAGCCCCCTCTCTTCCACATTCCCTACCACCCTTCCTCCTCCATCCTTGGTGGTAACATTGTGCTTCAACGTTTCCTGTACATTTTCCTCTAGCTCCTGGTTTTAGTGATCCAGCACAGCAGGCAAGGATGCATACAGAGGAACTCTTGGTTCCTGTCCGTATTCTGGATTCTCTCAATTGTCTGCAGCACGTTCCAATTTCAGACTCTGATACGAGCGCTCTTGCAGGTAAGAAGGAAAGCGGGTGTCAATAAGACGTTCTGCCGAGCTCCAGGGTAGAATCCTATCAAAGAGTTAATAATAGTCATTAATCATAAGCATTGGTACACATGGATCGATTAGACTGTGATTATATAAAACAAGTCTTTTTTTTTTTTTTTTTTTTGGCCTCCCACCCACAGGACAGCAAGTCTAACCTGGCCTATTCCTGCCTGTTCTTTGTCTCCTACGGGTTCCAGATCATCATCCTTATTCTGTCAGCCTTTTCAGACTCAAGTGACACCTCACGTGTGAGACTCTAATTACGTTCATTTCATACAGGTTTTAGCTGGCGGGTGCCCGAGCATACATAGCTTGGAGATGTCTGGGTTTCATGAGGTCTCATAAGCCCATAATAAGGTACAGACTGAATATCAGTGGTCCAAAACTCCCCAAATTTGAAACTTTTAAAAAAGTTTGTACAATATTGCAAACTGAAAGAAGTTCAAAGCCTGAAATGCGATTGGTCCCGGGTTTTAGAGAAGGGTTGCTCAGCTTGCACAATAGAATTTTCTAGAGAGAGGAGACTGCTAAGTCTGTGGAAATAGCAACTTCCATGTTCACCTGTAAATGTTCCACACAGGCGGCTACCTCACATACCTATGCCAGAAAACCTGATTGTTGGAGCCTCAGAATGCACGCTGACCAGCCAATGTCAGCGTAACAGCTAGTCTCTAAAGCCGGGTCTAGAAAATCAGTGTCTGATTTTAGAGTCCCATAGAGTTCCTGTTTCCAATTGATTCACTTTTCAACATTTTCTATTTTTCAGAATCCATCATCCACGGCTTCATTTCTGAGTAGCATTACGTTTAGTTGGTATGACAGGTAGGAAGTGTCTGAATTATGGGTTACTTGTGTCCTTATGCACTTACTTCTCGGAAAGTGAAGACAAGCTCAATTTTTTTAAAGTGCCTCCTGTGGCCTCCATTTCTCTTCTCCTTAGAGAGTTTAGGTCAGTTTAATCCGGCCCTTACGTTGGACTGATTAGGATGAGGAGGAGAAACTGGGAGGTAATCATTTTTGGTAGTCTCAGAGTTCCATGAGAGAAACAGGAGACGGCAAGGCGGAGAGGGAGAATGTGGAGGCAGGTGATGTGTATGGGCTTGGAGGGAAAGGAAGACACTCCAGCCTGAGCTACCAGCGGGTCTAGAACAGGGATCCTTGGTCTTTGTAGTCTGTGAACCCTGTGACAGGCTGGTGAGGTCCATAAATGTTTCATGCACACTGGATACAGACTATAAAGATAGTCAGAATGTCTAAAAGGCAAGTTTGTGGGGCTGGAGAGATGGCTCAACAGCCAAGATTCTTGCTGTTCTTTCAGAGGACCTGAATTCGGTTCCCAGCACTCATATTAAGTGGCTCACTTGCTGCTTGTAACTCTGGCTCTAACAGATCTCATGCCTTCAGCATATACAGGCACCTGCACACATGTGCACATGCTCATAATTAAAAGCAAAATAAAAAAGGAAATTTGTGATATAGTAGTAAATGTACTCTAAAATCAATTCACTAAATTTAAATATCTAATGATAGATCTCATAAAGATCCTAATTTGAAAGTAACAATGTTCATATTAGGAAAAAAAGCTAGATTTTAGTTATGAGTTGTCACAAAAAAAGGCGAAATTCATTTTCCATTCATCTTCTCAAGCCCTGAGTTGGAGAGGCCCAATCTAAAGATGCAGTATGAAGGCAGCTGTGAGATCTGCTGCATTTCCTAAGGGCATCATGGAGGTCCCTCAAGGGGATGCCAGAGTGTAGAGAGGCAGTTGTCACTTAAAGGAGAAGGAACGAGAGAAGAAGGTGATGCCTTTGACTTTTGATCCAGTAGAGCCTCTCCCCTTCTGCCTTCCATATGGTCTTCTAATGCGTTCGGTTGTCCCTGTGTTCTGCTGACTCTTCTGTTAGATTAAAGGCCAGGAGATGGATAGTGGAACAGTAGAGAAGCCCTAAACAGCATCCTTCTAGCTCAGATCTGGAGGACAGGCTCGATAGAGGCAGACCAACACAGCACTTAGAGTCTCAGCCTGTGGGTCATTCTTGTTCCAGCACTGTTCTGAAAGGTTACAAGCATCCGTTGACACTAGAAGATGTCTTGGATGTTGACGAAGGGTATAAAACAAAGTCAATGGTAAGCAAGTTTGAAGTGTTCATGACAAAGGACCTGCAGAAAGCCAAGCAGGCTCTTCAGAGGCGGCAGCAGAAGAAGTCCCGGAAGAACCCCGAGGCCACACTACACGGTTTGAACAAGAACCAGAGTCAAAGTCAAGATGTTCTTGTCCTGGTAACTTTAACACAGTGTCTGTGTGAATGTGCTGCATATCTCAGCCAGGAAGTGGTGTCACCTCTGATTTTTCTTGTTTTCATACCACCCTACACTTCTCACTGCACGTTCTGTTAGTGATGTACACAGGTCTAGCAACGCCTGAGTGTTGGATGCATGGGTATGTAATTCCTTTTGGATAAATCCGAAATTTGTCATAGTGTAACAATGATAATAATAGTAATTACTATTAATAATGAAAACATCACTAGGCCTAGGGAGATGAATGGATTAGTGGGTAAAAGCACTTTCCACACGAGCCTGGTGACCTGAGTTTGAATACCTAGAACCTACATGAAAGCTAGCCACAGCAGACCGTGCATATGTAATTCTAGGTACCTACAGGAAATGGGGACAGGAAAATATGCAGATTCTCTGAGGGCTGCTAGCCAGGTGTAAGTGGCAGGGAAGGAATCGTATCTCAAACAAGATAAGAAGGCCAAGACCAACACATGGAGGTAGTCCTTACACCCAGGTGCACAGTGTAGCACACCTGTGACTGACACACAAACATTCTCTCTCTCCACACATGGGCGCGCAAGCACACGTGCGCGTGCGCGCGCGCGCGCACACACACACACACACACACACACACACACACACAGAGTGATTGCTCAGGAAGCTCAGGCAGGAGGATCATAAGTTTGAGAGTGGCTTGGGCAGCATAGTGAGAAGGGAAGGAAGTGGGAGGGAAGGACAGAGAGAAGAGAGGATGATAGAGTGGCTGCTGATTCCCAGGACCACAAACACACAGAGAAAGAGGAGGAGGATAGTGTCGGAGTCGGGAGAGGAAGGGGGAATGCATCACCCCAAGCATTGGAAGCTAGAAGCCTGAATTCAGGTCACCAACAGGGTCATTTTCTCCCTGAAACACGGAGGGGAGAATGATTTCTGCCTTTCCTACTTCTGGTTTAGGCTAGAAATCCTAGGCATTCCTTGGCTAGTGGCTACACCATCCCTCTCACTGTCTCAGTTGTCACACAGCCATCTTAGCCCTGTCTCTTTTCCTCTTATAAGGGCATCAGTCATGCTGAGTTACAGTCTACCTTAAAGAGCAGTTTGCTTACACACACAGATCCTAGTTCCAAAGAAGGGCACATTCTAAGATACTGAGAGTGGGACTTTTTATTACTTGGGGTTCTCTAGAGTATGAATCTCTATCTGTCTGTCTATCTATCTATCTATCTATCTATCTATCTATCTATCTATCTATCTATCTATCGCAATCCCAATGTAGCCATGAGCCTTTCTCAGCATGAGTTTTTAAGCACAAAAACCATGTTCTGGGTTGACACACTTCAGTTAATAAGAACACTTAGCCCGAAGTGGAACTACAGATGCTAAAATGTATGGTTAGGACATTTAGAGACTTTTCCAGAACAATGGGCTTCGATGAATTAGGTCTTTGTTTTTGTTTTGGCAGATGGTACTGCCTACATGCCCTGAGTTTTAGGGACTGAGTGATACTTTCATCATGGAGTCAGTTGTGCTAAGGTCTGGGGCTCTTTTACATACTGAGCTACAACTTCAGACCTTGAGTTTTTGAAACAGTCTTTTTTTATGTAGTTAGGACTGGCCTTGAACTCACTGTGTAGCTCAGGCTGGCCTCAAATGAATGATCCTTCTGTCCTAGCCTCCTGAGTATGGGGACTCCAGTGTCTGTCCATGCTTTTCTTTATGATGTATTCTTTCTAGTTTGGTTGTCTGCTTTTTCAATCCAAAAGTTATGAGTTGGGTGGGAAGAGAAAAGTCAGAAAGTGGGCAGCAATAAGGAGGTGAAGAGAAGATTACAACTGTGCATAGGCCCTCCTGGAGCCTGGAGCCATTCAGAGCACAGTAGGAGGCTTTCACTACATAATTCTATGGACATAGTTGTTTTTGGTTTTATACATAGGAAGAAACTAAAAAGAAGAAAAAGAAGTCTAAGACTACAAAAGACTTCCCCAAGTCCTGGCTGGTGAAGGCCCTCTTCAAAACCTTCTATGCAGTGACCCTGAAATCACTTATATTGAAATTTATACACGATATTCTGATGTTTCTGAATCCACAGTTACTGAAGTGAGTGCCCAGGACTTGCTGTCCTTTCTAGACCTTTGCTGCTACCTTCCCCTGCCCTTTGTGTATGTAGGCAAGAGTATTCATTGGGCTCCTGTTTTGAAAAATACTCCTACTTTTCACCCCCTTTCCTGTTGCAGTGAGTCTGCTTGTTTGCTTCCCAGCCACCCGGCAGTTCAAATCCAAAATAATCACACAGAAACTATATTATTGAAAACACTACTTGGCCCATTAGCTCTAGCTTCTTACTGGCTAACATTTATATATTAATTTAACCCATTTCTAGTAATCTGTGTATTGCCACAGTACTGTGGCTTACCGGGTAAAGTTCCAGCATCTGTCTCCAGCAGGGCTACATAACTTCTCCGTAATTCCTCCTTCTTTCTCCCAGCATTCCATTTAGTTTCCCCCGCCCCACCTACCTCTATTCCCTGTGCAGGCCCAAGACAGTTTCTTTATTAACCAATGGTATTCCCAGCACATAGAGGGGAATCCCACATTACTTTCCGGCTTCGTGTACTTGCAAATCACAAGGCTGCTTTCGAGCTCTCAGATGACACTTCAATCTCTTTCTTTTCTGTGTGCCTCTCCTAAGAGGAGGCCACATACTCATTAGACTTCTTTGTTAAGCTGAACGAGTACGAACTGAGCCACATCTAAGAGGTGGGCGGCGTGCTTCAGAAGAGCAAATGAGTGACTAACTTCCTCTCTTCATAGCCAGCCCCTTTCTTAGAGGTCCAGGGTGCTCATGATTGGCTTTGCAATCTGCCACTGTACAGAGTGAAGGACCAACCAGAGAGCCCTTTATCTCATCTGGGTATGAGCTTGCATTGTCTAAAAATGAGTGAGTTAATATCACTCCCTATGACAGGGCTGAAACATTACATGACATGTGATGTGATGTGTGTGTGTGTGTGTGTGTGTGTGTGTGTGAGAGAGAGAGAGAGAGAGAGAGAGAGAGAGAGAGAGAGAGAGAGAGAGAGAGAGAGAGAGATTTCTCTAAAGATCTTTTTTCCCACCTTTTTGGAGTCTCTCTATGTAGCCTAGGCTGGCTGACATTAAATTCTTAGTCTCTTCCCTTAGCCCCCGAGTACTGGGAATGCATGCTTTAGGGTTACTATTATTTTGATGAAACATCATGACCAAGCAAGTTGTGGAGGAAAGGGTTTATTTGGCTACACTTCCACACCATACTCCAACAGTGAAAGAAGTCAAACCCAGAATTCAAGCAGGACAAGGATGATGAGGCAGATGCTGATGAAGGGGCCATGGAGAGGTGATTCTCCTCACGGCTTGCTCAGCCTACTTTCCTATAGAACCCAGGACCACCAGGCCAGGGATGGAACTACCCACAGTGGACTAAACCCTCCCCCATCAATTGCTAATTAAGAAAAATTTCCAGCCAGGCATTGTGGCACATGCCTTTAATCCCAGCAGTTGGGAGGCAGACAGGCAGATCTCTGTGAGTTCAAGACCAGCCTGGTCTACAAAGTGAGTTCCAGGGGCTGGAGAGATGGCTTAGAGGTTAAGAGCACTGACTGCTCTTCCAGAGGTCCTGAGTTCAATTCCCAGCAACCACATGGTGGCTCATAGCCATCTGTAATGAGATCTGGTGCCCTCTTCTGGCATGCAAGCAGGTATGGAAGGAATGTTGTATACATAATAAATAAATAAATCTTAAAAAAAAAAATAAGTGAGTTCCAGGAAAGCCATGGTTGTTAAACACAGAAGCCCTGTCTTGAAAAACAAGAAAGAAAGAAAGAAAGAAAGAAAGAAAGAAAGAAAGAAAGAAAGAAGGGAGGAAGAGGGAGAGAGGGAGGGAGGGAGGGAGGGAGGGAGGGAGGGAGGGAAGGAAAGGAAATTAAAGAAAAGAAAAGAAAAAAGAAAAGGAAAGGAAAATTTCCTACACCCACTTAGAGCCTGATCATTTTAATTGAGGTTCCTCCTGTCAGGTGACTTTAGCTTGTGTCAGAGACAATTTTGGTTGTGTTGTTACCTGTAGTGCAAGAGTGAGATTTTAGCTGGGCATGAATAGAAGAAGGAGTCCTTGGGGGTCTAATGAGTGAGTGTCACTTTATTTGGTTTTGTTCCTGCAGATTTCTCATTGCCTTTGTGAGCGACCCTGGCACATACGCGTGGGTTGGATTTGTCTCTGCAATCCTAATGTTTGTCGTGAGTCTCATCCAGTCTTTCTGCCTTCAGAGTTACTTTCAGTTTTGTTTCGTGTTGGGAATGAGTGTACGGACAACTGTTATGGCTTCTGTATATAGGAAGGTAAGTGATTATGTCAAGTATAGCCAAAAAAAGAAAAAGGAAAAGGAAAAGAAAAAAATCAAACCCAAGAAAAAAAAACAATAAATATGAACATTTATTCCAAGGTTGAGAAAAATTTGATAGAAATAAAAATTAATATCAAAACTTAATTTTGATTAGTTATAAGGTTCCTCTAAATCCTTATTTGGAAACTAAAAAATGAAGTGTGTTCATGATACTGAGCACCCTAGGGAGAAGCTAGCAAGCTGCCTGGGGTCTGCTACTTGGCTCTGAAGGCTCAGACACACATTCTCATTGCCTGTCCCCACAAAATGGAAAGCCTAAGGAAATAAGGTAAAGTCAGAGAAGAAGGTGCTGAGGGGCACACTCTTAAAACCATCAATATTTAATTTTTAAAGTATTTTTGTTTTGTTTTATTTTATGTGCATGGATGTTTTGTTTGAATGTATGTTCGCCATATGTGTGTCTGATGCTTGTGGGAGCAAGAAGAAAGCCTCGTATCGCCCTGAACTGGGGTTACAGACATTTGTAAGCCTCCATATGGAGAGTGAGAATTGAATCTGAGTCCTCAAGCAGTCAGTGCCCTTAACCACTGAACCATCAACTTTAATTCAAATACTTACTAGCATGAGTTCAAAGACCTGGTATATCTGTCCCACAGCAGATCTTACTAGGGGCATTAGAGTGCTGCGTGAGTCACGGCCCCATCACCCTAGAATATATTTTTCCCAGAAATTTCTTTTTCTGGTTCTTTCTTCTCATGAGGGTTTATGGTTTTGTTTTGGGGGCGCTGATGATCACACTTGGAATCTTCTCTATGCTACACAAATGTGCTACCACTGAGCTACCTCCAGCCTAGTAATTCCTTTTTCTATCTTTATCAGGTACCAAACCTTCCTCTGCCTATTTACTTACTTACTTACTTACTTATTTCAATTACATACTTGCATTACTGAGTTCTGTAGGTTTGGGAGGTGTTCTATTTGCTTGAGATGATTTTGCTCATCTTTCTCTGATACATGGTTAAAATTTTTAAATTGCATTTATGTGTGTGTGTGTATATTTGTGTGTAGGTATATGCATTATTGTGTGTTGTGTAAGTGTGTTGTGTGTATAAGTATGTGTGGGTATATGTGTGTGTATAGGGATATGTGGGAAGGTATGTCTGTACATATGTATATTGTGTATGTATGTGTAGGTGAGAGAGAAACTTGCACGGGTGGGTTTTGAGGATCAAACCCAGGTTGACAGGCTTGGTGGCAAGTGTTATTACCTGCGAAGTCATCTCTCTGGACTTGATATCAATCAATTAAAGCAACCAGGACAGTTCTTCAGGACAGGCTCTCTACTTTTTAAAATTCTGATTCGTGACAAGTTGACACTGAAAACAACCATACTCACACACAGAGGCTTACTCTTAGTTATAAATGCCCAGCCTTAGCTTGGCTTGTGTCTTGCCTGCTTTTTTAAAACTTGAACTAACCTGTCTACTTTTTCCCTCTGGGCTTTCATCTTTCTTACTTCCGTGTATCTTACTTCCACTCTTACTTTGTGGCTATTGGGTGCCTGAGTGGCTGGGCCCTGACGCCCTCCTTACCTTCTTCACTCATTGCTCCTCCCTACAACTTCCTGCCTGCTGGTTGCGGGAGCATCTCCTGATCACAGGTGAATTTTATTTAATCAAACACATCTTTGCATCGTCAAACAAATGTTCCAGAGCATAAACAAAAGTAACACGCTTAAAAATGATATTCTACAACACCAGTACCTTTCTAGGCTTTTGAGATATCTAACTTCTATTGCACCACAGTTTTAAAAAATTCAAGCATTATCAAGGAGGACAAGAATTTTTAGAATGGAGAGGAAAACTGCAGAGGTCACACATCTGAAGTTATGTGCTCTCTTGCTGTTCACAGACAAGTTCTACATGTCTGAATCTCACAGTATAGGCTTTCTGCTTTCATGTTAGGGAGAACAAGAGACTAATACTCACATCGCTGTTCCTTACTATGCCTTACAGAAGTAGCCGAAGTAGCTTACATCTGTACTCTCGGCACCTGGGAAGTTGAGGCAGGAGGATTGCTGGAAGTTCATAGCCAGACTGAATCAACAATGCTCCTTCTCTTTCTGCATCTTTAATTTCCTCATTTTCTCCCATTCTCCAATATTGAATTGACTATGATACAATAGTGAAATGGATAGATGTAGACTTTGTCACCACAGTTACATCTGAGAAATAAATAAAAAATATATACCTAAGGTAAAGAAAGAGTTACCTGTAGACTGTTAGAGGTTGCAAAAAGAAGTCACTCTTATAAATGTCGAAGTCTGGGTAGTCCTTTTAAAAGTTGCATTTAAGTTGATACCAAAAGATAGATGGGAATTTTCTGGGCAAAGAAGTGTATAGGTGGGCGGGGTTGAATGAAGGTGAAAACAGACAAACAAGTGGTCAAAAATGAGGTTAACACCGTGTGTTAAGATTTGAATGGGAAGCTGTGGCCCCAGAGAGAAGGTGTGTCCATGTGGAGCCCATTCTTCTATTATTCCCTCCTTTCCTGAGGTCCTCCTCTCCCCATTCCCTTTGTCTTATCTGCTGACCCCAGTCCTATTCTTTATTTTTAGGCTCTGAAGCTATCTAACTTGGCCAGGAGGCAGTACACCATTGGAGAGACCGTGAACTTGATGTCTGTCGATGCCCAGAAGCTAATGGATGTGACCAACTACATTCAATTGACGTGGTCAACCGCTTTACAGATTGTCTTGTCCATCTACTTCCTGTGGAGAGAGTTGGGACCTTCAGTCTTAGCAGGTGTTGGGGTAATGGTTCTCCTTATCCCAGTCAACGCAGTACTGGCTACCAAGAACAGGAATATTCAGGTAAAGAAATAGTTACCAGTGTGCATGTGCCTTTTCAACAGTCAAACTCTGACTTACATTGCTAATTCTTAGAGGGAACTGGAGGAGGGAAAAGCTTATGGGAGACTTTCTGCCATCCCAAATGTGCTTGGCTTTTTCTATCTTCCCTTTTGGTCTCTGATCACTTAGTTTATAGTCCCACCCCCCACCCCGCAATGCTGAGCTTCTTCCAGAAGGGACTTTTTTTTTTTTTTTTTTTTAAATCTTGCTTCTTCACCATAGCAAAAATAAACCAACCACCCATAGCAGTTCCATGGGTAATTCCACCTTTCCTTTATGTCCTGGCTGCCCCTTGCTGTTACCAGGTGGGAGTCCTCCAAGCATACATGGTCCTCAGCTCTGCCAGGAATCACAGTAGTGGTGGACTCCCTAGCGCCTGTGATCTATTCATTCATTTGCTTTATGTTCATTTAGTAGCAAATATCGTCTTAAAACTCTTCATTTCACGTTTTGCCGAGAGCACAGCAAGGAATCAGACAAGCATCCTACTGTCAGGGTGGAGAGATAGACAACAATACAATAAAGAAACGAGTCATGATGAGTACCACACAGAGAACTGAACACAAAACGATAGTGGGAGGGTAGTTTTCAGTCAGGCCAAAGACGTCCGCGGAGAGCTGGGCATCTGAAACCAAGCTCTGACCGGCAGGTACATCCTGACAACGGAGGAGGGAGATTTGGGGACAGCAAGGGGAGAACATTCTGGAGATAGAGTACAGTCAGGCAAAGGAGGGCAGATAGGAATACACTTGGCATCTATCAGGGGCAGAAAGAGGCAGGGACAGAAGAAACAGAATGGGAAATGGCAAGAGTTGGAGAGAAACCAATGCCATCCCGGGGCACCTCAAGTTCTGATGAGATGGCAGCCACCTTTCCCACTGGTGTCTACCATTAGCCGCAAACTTGGAGCTTCTCTTGCGGAAGTTCAGTTTGGTTTTATTTTTCTTTCTCTTGGCAGGTCAAAAATATGAAGTATAAAGACAAGCGGTTAAAAATCATGAATGAGATTCTCAGTGGAATTAAGGTAAAGACAAAGAAAAGGCTAACAGAGAAAATCCTCTGGGTACAGTAAGAGAGGCAGTGACTGATTCAGCTGTTGAGTGTCATGTGATTTCTGATTCGTTTACCCACAAGTCTCCTGTTTCCTCTTCTATCGCTAACCCTTCCAGACACTTTTGAACCTTGATTTCTATTTGTTTACCCTAAATTGTTTGTCTTTACATTTTACTGTAGAAATGTTTTTAAATAAATTTTAATTTATCTAACAATTTTATAAATAACAAATTTTGACTACACTTATCCCCCCCCCTCTTATCCCCTCTTATCCCCTTCTAAGCCCTCTGAACCCTTTCTTCTAGACATACCCTCTCTAATTTCCTATCTGTAAATATACAGAAAGCCCCCTGAGTTTAACTAGGATTATTTGCATGCACATGAGCATAGAGTTGTTTGCTCAGTTATAGAAATTTGCCACCGGAAGGCAAACTAGCAGTCATTTGTAGTGAGGAGCTGCGGGAAGGCCTGATTTTCATCCCGTCTGGCTCCCGCACGGCTAGCTTAGCCCCAGAAATAATAACACACAAATTGTATTCATTTAAACACTGTCTGGCCCATTATCTCTAGAGAGTTAGTTACTGGGTAACTCTCACATTTTGATTAACCCATTTCTAATAATCTGTGTAGGACCACGAGGCGGTGGCTAACCGGAAAAGATTCAGCATGTCTGACCTGGTGGCTGGCTCCATGGCGTCTGCCTCTTTGCCCTCTTCCCAGCATTCTGCTCTGTGTACTCCACCTACCTAATTTTCTGTCGTATCAGAGGGCCAAGGCAGTCTCTTTATTAACCAATAAAAATAACATATAACAGAAGGTCCACCTACATCAGCCATTAACTACCGATAGCTGCTCAGGTTAGAGCGAGCCCTCTGAGCTTCCCTCCCCTCCCCATGGTGGAAGGTTGACAGGCCCAGTCAGTCCCTAATGACGGCTGCTGTGGGCTCCTGAGGGCAGTGTCCTTGTCAAGCACAGAAAACAGTGTTCTGCGGTACCCCCCATCTTCCGGCTCTCACATCGTTTCTGCTCCTCCATCTTTCACGATGTTCCCTGGGCCCTGGAAGCAGGAGAGCAGTGATTTGGAAGCACTGCTTAGGGCTGAGCCTCGCTTAGTAGTCACCTGTTCTCAGCATTTTGACCAACTGTGAGTCTGCAGTAACTGCTGACTCTGGCAAAGAGAAGCTTCATGGAGGAAGCTGAGAGCAGCACCAGTCTGTGGGTACGAATGTGAACACTTAGAAGTTCCATTAGAAAACAATAGTAGTGGGGCCCCCTAAGGCGTTGACCTTCACAACCATTAGTTTTTTATTTTTATTTTTTTTAAAGAAAATTTTGTTTTATTTTTACATCTCTTTCCATCCCTCCCTCTGTCCCTCCTTCCTTTCCTCCCCCGTGTGTGTGTGTGTGTGTGTGTGTGTGTGTATGTGTGTGAGTGTGTGTGTGCGCATGTGAGTGCAAATGCCCATGAAGGTCAGGGCTGTCAGACCCGTTGAAACTGTTTCAGTTTCTTCGAGCTCAGACATTCTGCCACCTCCCTGACACAGTCTATTAGTGAAGCCTTCCACAGGGATTCTTTCTACTAGTTCCCACGTTGCTAAAATGGATACAGTACTCTACAAAAGGGGGGTGATTGTTTCACCTCGATTTGCTCCAAAATTTTCAAGCTCTAACATAGGAAGTTCTATGTCTTGGCAAATCTATTTGGATAGGCAAACGAGGAGAGTTTGTTGAAAAATTAATTGAAGTGAAGTATGTGTGTGTGTGTGTGTGTGTGTGTGTGTGTGTGTGTGTGTGTGTGTGTGTGAGAGAGAGAGAGAGAGAGAGAGAGAGAGAGAGAGAGAGAGAGATGCTCTGAATTTACCAGGTTGTTAGTAAATACAAGCTACTTCTCTATAATCTAGATTTCCCCTATTCTTTTGGTAATTTATCCTAAAATAAGAGTGGACCATATGTACCTGGTGCCCTTTCAGACAACAATGTGAATTTTGCTATTCTCTGACCCATTAGATCCTGAAATATTTTGCCTGGGAACCTTCATTCAGAGACCAAGTCCTCAGCCTTCGAAAGAAAGAACTCAAGAATTTGCTATTGTTTGGTCAACTGCAGACTGTTATAGTCTTCATCTTGCATTTAACTCCAGTCCTGGTGAGTGGGAGGGGTATGGACTGAGGTCATATTCCGAGAAGAAAAGTCTGTTCCTAGTAGACTCCAGCCATCTCTAGACTCAGTCACTAGATTCGGGGAATTTATCCCCCTTCCTCAAACTCCTACAACCCCAACTCTTGCTCTACCCTGCATGTACTGTTGGGTGATCTAGTAGCCACTAGTGAGGTTTCAGGATGTTCATCATGGATGAGGACTCCAGGAATCACTTACATAGTAGGACTTGTCTTTATGGGGAAAGCAATGCGGATGTGTTGAAAGAGAAGGCCCAAGCTCTGACCTTAGGAATCCGTTCATTGAATTTGTCCCCTTGTGGGAGGTATTTCTTCCTCTTCCTCTGCTAGGACTATTTTCTTATGGGTAATGTGAAGAGATTGGGGTAGTCCCTGACGTTCCTGATTACAGTGCTCCTGAAGCTTGGCACAGAGGTCTTTGGTCCATTTTAGCGTGGGTTTCTCATGGCCTTATTCTTCCTAGGTGTCTGTGATCACCTTTTCTGTTTATGTCATGGTGGACAGCAACAATGTTTTGAGTGCAGAGAAGGCTTTCACCTCCATCACCCTCTTCAACATCCTTCGATTTCCTCTTGCCACGCTCCCTATGGTGATCTCTTCAATGCTCCAGGTACCTAAGAGCTCCACTGCTACCTGCTTAGTTGCCTTGTGGTACAGATTACTAGCCTTCTTTATCTTATGTTGAGCACCTGCTGGTAATGGTTAAATTAAAAGTTCATCTGGTTTCTGGAGACCAATGATTGATCTTAGTAAAACTGTAAGTCCTCTGAGCCCCAGTTTAAAATATGGATAATCATACTAACCTCATCAGCTTCACAGGGAGACGGTCTTACAAAGGCATTTAGTGAGATTATTATGACTATGCCTGGTCAGAGCCGCTTCCCCAGACTAGCTTCTCTCTTGTTTTTCTAAAGCTCTTGAGGCATTGACATACCCTTAGGTAAATAATGGCACAAAACAAAACAAAACCCTGTCTTTGCATGAACCTATGTGATAATAAGTTTGGGAGCCTCAAGCTGAGGCATGTCTTATGTTCTGAAAACTGAACATAGTCACTGAGAACATAGGTACCATGAACTAGACCTTAAGAGTCAGTCCAAAGGATAAATGGGAGACTGACAATTGGGCTAGAATGTTGGGGTACGGAGTCGACCGGCATTCCTTTGAGAGGTATCAAGTTCAGACACCTCTGGCCTTAAGAAGGACTGAATTCAAACAGAAGCCCTTCTTTCTGTCTTAGAGAGAATAAATAAAGGAGACCCACTTGGCCAGGAAAGCAATCGTGCTCTCCTTTAGATATAGTCTATTGTGCACACAACACAAGTAAGATCAGTCAAGGTGCTCACTCCCTTCTCCTTTTCACGAAACGTTGACACCAAACCAAAAAAAGGCCCGACAAAGTCGTAACACGGGCTGTAGGACATTGTTTCTGAGGTGTTGACCCACGAAGCAGCTGGATCAACAGTTAAGGTTCCATGCTTTGTCAGGGGCTGAATATCTGTGGGAAACAATCTGATGACAGCTCTCCTAGAAGACAGGAAGGCAATGAAAAGCATCCAAGTGATTACTCCTTGAAAACCTCCCAAGTCCTTCTGTTCTAGCAATTTCAGAGTATTGTAGATCATCTCAATACCAGATGGATGTCTTATTAAGGCAGAGACTCAATCAAATAGGGGCAAGACTGGGCCCAGTTACCAGAAGTAGGTAGAAGTTAGGGCTCTGTCATAGAAGAAAGTGGCAAACAGGTTCTGGAAACAAGAGCAAAGTTTGGAGAGAAATAGCCATAGAGTTGAAAGCCAAGTCTCTGAAAGCTGAAATACTGTCTTTATATACTTCCGTTTAGTGTGGGACAGTTTGCAGGGCTGGGGTATGATGGGATAGCTTGTAGGGCTGAGGTATGATGGTATGGCTTGCAGGGCTGAGGTATGATGGGATGGCTTGCAGGGCTGAGGTGTGATGGACAGCTTTCAGGGCTGAAGTATGGCTGGATCTGTAGGTCCCAACTGTAGCCAATCCATGGCTAATAGCAAAGTGAAAATCAGTTCCCTGCTTGTGTTTGATACCGAATTCCTTTTTTCCCCTTAGCTTTATTTCCATAAGGCCAAGTCTTTTTTTTTTTATGATTTTTTTACTTATTCTTTGATAATTTTATACACTAGATTTTAAGTATATTCTTTCCTTTCCCCGTCTTTCCACATTCTCTCCCATCTCCTTACCCACCCAATTTCATGTTCTTAAAGTTTCTCTTAAAAACAAAAACAAAAAGTCAAAACAAAGCAAAAAAAACAACCAAACAAACAAACAAAAAACAATTTAGGGTGATGGTGACCCATGCCTTTAGTCCCAGCACTTAGGAGGGAGAAGCAGGCAAATCTCATGAGTTTGAGGCTAGCCTGATCTGCACAGTGAGTTCCAGGATAGCCAGGATTACACAGAGAAACTCTTTCTTGATAAACCAAACCAAACCAACCAAGCAAACAAACCAAAACTATGGAGTCCATGTGTGCTGGCTGTGTTACTGAGTGCTCTGTTCTTAGGATCGCTATGGAGTCCATGTGTGTTGGCTGTGTTACTGAGGGCTCTGTTCTTAGGATCGCTATGGAGTCCATGTGTGCTGGCTGTGTTACTGAGTGCTCTGTTCTTCGGAACGCTTGTGCTCTTTTCTAGGCCAGTGTTTCTGTAGAACGGTTAGAGAAGTACTTGGGAGGGGAAGACTTGGACATCTCCGCCATTCGCCATGTCAGCAACTTTGGTAAACACATTTGGAAATTATTTTTGCAAATTATTCATCGCGCTGGCTCCGTACTATTTACAGGCAGGAGCTTAACCGCAGCAGCTAATGAAAAGGAAGAGCTACGGAGTCCATCTTAAATTGATTAGACTTATATCACCAGCAATCCAAGCTATGTTGTCACCTAAAGGAAAGCGTTTAGCCAGATTTCTTAGCAGAACACAGTTAGCTGTTCTGAGATAAACAGGGAGTCGTGCAAGTGACGTAGAAAACAGAAATCAGGCTGGATAGGGGTTGGGAAGGTAGCTTAGAGGTGAAAGAGCAGATCGGTTATGAATTGGAAGGCATCCATAGCCAGAGTGAACAGTAGATCTGGAGTCTCAAGTGGGGAGGACTTAACTAAGAAAGTAGAGCTCACACAGAGGACTAGGTGATAGAGGGTCAGGGGTGTGTTGTGGGGGGGCAGGGCATCTAGAGGTCCGAGGAATCTGAGCTCCCCCTTCTAGGTCCCAACAGGCAGGTCACTTTGAGTCTCATCCTGGCAACTCTCATTGCCTCCTGCTGGTAGCAGCTCAGGAACTAACAGAGGTGTTTTCAGGGGCTGACAGAGGAGTCAGAGGCGCATGCATGCCAAGGAAAGGCTGGCGGCCACATGAGGATCTGCCTGTAACTAAAGAGAGGGCTCTTTCTCTTATCTTATCAACAGATAAAGCTGTGCAGTTTTCAGAGGCCTATTTTACTTGGGACCGGGACTTGGACCCAACAATCCGAGAGTGAGTTTGTCCCCTTGCTTTCTCGCTTTCTTAGGACCCTCCTGCCCTCTCTTATTCTTGGAAAATTCTGTACAGTGGAACACCAGAAAAGACTATGTTGTGTTCGCTTGGATACTGGTTTAGGCTAGACCCTGGAGGGAGGAGCCGAGAGCAGAGGTCCAGCCTTCTCCCATGTGTGTAGTTCTGCTTTCATGCTGCGAGTCTACGTCTCTTCAGTTGAGAATCCATGAAGATGTTTGTGCCCCCCAGAAAATAGGTGGAGAAAGTACATGTCCTGAACTTCAGCTTCTCTCCCCAGACTAGACGAGGGGAACTATTGCCATAGATTTCAGAGCTGCCTGTGTCAGTACACACCAGCCATGTCAGCACCAGGAGGTCCAAGCAAGAGTATCATGAGTTTGAGACCAGTTTGGGCTATCTGGCAAGACTTTGCCTAATATAAGGGGGGGCACTATTGTAGCTACTGTTGTGAGTGCACTGCTGTATGTAGGGTACCTGTTAAGACCTCACTGTTTAAAAAGACTCCAGACCCTCTGTTCACTCTGGCTATGAATGCCTTCTGATTCAGAACCTGTGTGTCCTCACACCCCATGCAAAGAACTCTATGACTCCCTACTCTTTTCTTCTATTACTATAGCCTTGAAATGCACTCTGGGGTCAGTAACAGGATTAGTCAGAGCCAAGGCCATTGCCCTAAACCTCCCAGCCCAGAACTTTCCTTTGTAGAAAGGAAACTGCACGTAGTTACCGCTTCACTGCTGCCATCCAGAGTAGGTTTAGAAAGACTGTGTGGCAGCTTCCTGATGCTCCAACTGCTTTAGGGACTCAAAATAGTCAAGGTGGCACAGAGAGTTCCTGGGATTCTAGCCCCAGGTAGACCCCTCCCCATCCAGAGAAGCCAGACCTTCAGGGTTAGGTTAGGGTTAGGTAAAGAATTTGCTTCCAGCAGGTATCACCCAAAGAATAGAGAAATCTGGGAAACATTAAGCAACAAGTTTAGTTTAGAAGCAAAATCCAACTCTTACTCCAGAAAAAGTGACCTTTCAAAATTGCCCAACCCAGCAGTGTCAGAGTTGAGACCTGAACCAGATCAGGTGCCTAGGCTCCAGAGAGGGTGTTGTCCAACCATTGGTCCTCAGAGAACCACCCCTAGGATAACTTGGACTGCTATAAACTCACCCTTGACACTGACTGTTTTAATGAGTTTGAGAGCTAGAATTCATTCTTCAGTATCTCAGAACTTAAGAATAATAAAGAAGCACTTTGGGGTCTTATACACCCATGGCAAAATTTCTAGTCTTGAGGGGGAAATGACCTAAAAACAGATTTCTTGTAGAAGCCAAGAAAAGTGGCTTGAACTACTGCTTCCACCCACCCATTTCCTTCATAAATACTCCTCTCTTTCAGTGTGAACCTGGACATAAAGCCAGGCCAGCTGGTGGCTGTCGTGGGCACTGTAGGCTCTGGGAAATCCTCTTTGGTGTCAGCCATGCTGGGAGAAATGGAAAATGTACATGGGCACATCACTATCAAGGTGAGTGGAGAAGACCTCTGACCCCAAACGTGGGCCTTAGTGCTCTTTCCCCATTTGGGACAGTCCACTCATGCACGAGGTCCTGGAGACATCTGGTATAATTGTGGACTGTAGATTCTCTGCCTCTCCCCAGTCCTATACAAACAGACTCTGGTTATAGAACCTAACATTATAAAATATCTGACATTCAAATGAGCTGTCCATGTGATTCCCATATGCATACCAAGGTATTGAAACTGTTGACTAGAGATGTCTTCCTTAACAGTGTAGGCATTTCCGCTGTAAATAGACATGTGTGTCTGACAGCCCCCCATCTACTAAAATGTGCAATAAAAGTTGTAACATGAGGGCCGGCTTGTTGGGGTATCTGTTCCCGCCCAGTACCCCACAACTGGCAAGCCCCAAAGGAAAATCAATCACACAGAGATCTCTATAAGTTATAAAGCTGATTGGCCCATTAGGTCAGGCTACTTATTAGCTCTTATAACTTATGTTACCCCATTATTCTTATCTACCTTAGCCACATGGGCTCAGTACCTTTCTCAGTGTGACAGCTTACATGTTGCCTCTTCGGTGGTCTGGACAGGAATGGCAGAGGAACCTCCCTGCTTCCCAGAATTCTCCTGTTCTCATTGCATCACCTCTACTTCCTGTCTGGTTTTCCTGCCTATACTGCCTGCCTGGCCAATCAGCGTTTTATTAAAATATGATTGATAGAATACAGACAATTCTCCCGCATCATTTCCCTCTTTTTTTTTTAAACAAAGGAAAATACTCATAGTCCATTTGTTGGGAATGTGGGCGTAGTATTTCAGGCTACTTCCTGCTGGTTGGGGGCGCTGATAATCTTATGGGGCCCTAAAGAAAATTTAGAGGTATAATCAAGTCCTGACTGGAGTATCCTGTGAGTCTTGATCATCTCAGGCAGCAGACTTGAATCTGTTCTGGATGTAGAACTCTGTCATCTGGGCCATCTATTCCTGTCAGAGATTTTTCAGGTGGTCTCCCTTGGTCAAAGGTGATTTTTCTTAACTCTGAATAAATCCAGAGCCTCTCGTTTTCTGTGGAAACAAAAGCAAAATCTCTTCTCCAAAGTAACATACCTTTTGACTTCAATTTTGAAGCCAAGGTATTTTCAAAATGCCTATCTTGGATTAATTCTGCAGCATTTATAAACAAAAGTATTTTAGCAGCTGTTTCTCCTTCCTCAGCATTCAAACAATTCAAGGAGAGCATAATAGCATACAGTATCAAGATTTTCTGTGTATTTTCCATCTTTATTTTAACCTCTATTTCTTTTATTTTTACTTTTGAGACAGGTTCTCTGTATATCTTTGTCCTGGAATAACTCTGTAGACCAGGCTGTCCTTGAACTCACAGAGATCCCTCTGTCTCTGCCTCCCCAGTGCTGGCATTAAAGGTGTATGCTACCACAGCTTGAATTCACAGAGATCTGTCTCTGCCTCCCAGGCATTGGGATTAAAGATGTGTGCTACCACACCTTGAACTCACAGAGGTCAATCTACCTCTACCCCTTGAAGTCACAGAGGTCAATATGCCTCTGCCTCCCAGGCATTGGGATTAACGGTGTGTACCACCACACCCTGTTTCTCCCTTTCTTTCTTTTTTATTTTTAATAATGACTTTAACCTTTAGCCTGCATATATTTTTAACACACTGTAAACCATTTAGAGGTTTTCTTCCTCTTTGAATCTCTCTTTACTGTATATCTCTCTTTTTCTGACCACATGAGCCTAAAACCATGGCTTTGACGGCTGGATCTAGGCCATTCCTTAGCTTTCCAGCCTCATGGCAGAGGTACTGCTGAAGCCATTTTTATTGCCACAACTCTATGGCGTTTCAACGTCCTTGCTAGCAAGCAAGCTGCAGCATTCTGCTCACAGACCACACTTAGTCAGAATGCCTGCCTGAAAGAGTCAGAGTTTGCCCTGGCAGGACAGTCCAGAAAGCCGGCATTTTAAAACAGCGCAGCGCAGCTTTTTTCCTGCTATGGCTGAAAACCGAAAAGCATGCGTTCAGCTTTTGATCAACACCATTTAAGTGTTTCGTGGCAGGACCTCTTAAAAGAGCTGCAAAGTTTTGCAGCTAAAGCTGAGTCAGGAACTCTCTCTTAGATGAGAGTACTTGCTTGCCTCTAGCAAGCAGAGCAGAACCGAAAAATTGCTGCTACCAAGAAAACATGCTTTATTCTATTCTTTCCCAAGCTTTCTCAGGCTTTCTGTGGATTCAGTTATCCACGTGAGCGCCATATGTAACATGAAGGCCGGCTTGTTGGGGTTTCTGTCCTGCCCAGTACCCCATAGCCGGCAAGCCCAAAGAAAATCACACACAGGACTCCATAAGGTTATAAACTGATTGGCCCATCAGGTCAAGCTCCTTATTAGTCCTTGTAACTTACATTAATCCATTATCATTATCTATGTTAGCACATGGCTCCGTACCTTTCTCAGCTGGGCAAGTTACATGTTGCCTCTTCGGTGGTCTGCACAGGAGTGCCAGAGGAAGCTTTCTGTTTTCCCAGAATTCTCCTGTTCTCATTGTATCACCTCTACTTCTGTCTGGTTTTCCCGCCTATACTGCCTGCCTGGCCAATCAGTGTTTTATTAAAATATGATTGACAGAATACAGACAATTCTCCCACATCAAAAAGTAAAAGGACCTAGGAGAAAGTTTTAAGAGGCTCCCCAAACCTAACTTTGAAGGACTAGAGAGATGGCTCAGCAGTTACTGGGTTTGATTCCTAGCACCCACAGGGTAGCTCACAACCATCTGTAGCTCCAGTTCCAAGGGATGCAGTACACTTCTGATTCTTTGGACACAAGACATTCATGTGGTGTACATACACACAAATAGGCAAAACACTTAAATACATAAAATAAAAATAAAATCAATCTTTAAACAACAGCAAACTTAACTTTGTAACCAGAGTACCAACAATAAACAATAATGAAATCTGTAATGTAATGTAATCTATAAAATCAACACTGGCATTTGTACCTAACATCATGATTAGTCTTGAGCCCTCACCATCACTAGAGATGGGAACTAAACCTTATACAGACTAGGCAAATGCTCCACCTCTTCGTGTTCCAGCCGTCTCTTTGCTTCAATCCCTACCCCTGCCCCGTGTGTGCATGTGTGTACTTGTGCCCCAGTGTGCATGTTAAGAAGATGACCTCAGATGCCTCTCTTTTTTGTTGTTTACTACTATGGGTACCAGACTAGCTGACCCACAAGGCCCCAGAAGGGAGTCTACTGCCTGTGGTTCCCAATTGCCCTTAGGAACACTGACATCATAGACATATTCTACTGTGTCCAGCTTTACATGGGATCTTGGGATTAACCATCTCCACCATCCCCTATTCTTGCTTTTTGTTTTGAAATAGGTTGTAGCCTGTCTCAGAGTGTAGTCAAGGCAGGCCTTGTGTTTGTGGTCTGCCGCCTCAGAGCTCCTGAGTAGCTTTTATGACAGGCGTGTGTCACAGTGCACAGCTCACCTCCTTTTTTGAGAGCAAGAACTTTAAATACGTTTCCTCAAACACAATACTAATTATGGTTTATTGGTTTATTTGTTTGAAACCAGAGGAAAGTGGTTTCATGACATTTTCATCAACTCTTTGAACTTCTCCTCTGAGTTATATTTACAGAAAATCGTAACCAATTTTCAATCATTAAACCAGCCTATTTGGACCACGAAGAACTTTTCAACCTCTTTGAAGGCTTTCTTTTTAATTTTGAGAAAGTTTGTGCCTAGTTGCTTGACACTAACCTGTTTGGAAACACTGAAGAATCATTTCCTCTTCCACAGTATGACGAGGTTACTCGCTTGTTTATCAGTCTCCAATGAGCCAATATACATTTTTTAAAAATGTACTATAGCAGAGACAGCTACAGATTTAACTTTGTCTCCTAATTCCTTTTGGGAGACTTTTGATTGTTAACCCACAGCTCAGTTATTTTTCAAACCCAGGCATTGCTCAGCCTCTGTCCCTGTGGTGTTGATTTTAGCAACTTGAGTTTTCTTCCTAGTGAGTCAGCTAAGCCACTGAAAGGGCTAGCTAACATTGTATTAGTTCCAACCAAGCCATTGGATTTGACTAAAACCCTGTTCTGAGCAGCATGCCCATTCCTTCTAATTTTCAGGGTCAAGGAAAGAAAATGATGCTATTAGAAGGTGTGCAGGGAGGATGGTTTGGTGGTTGAACACTGGGTCTAACTTCCTGATTCTCACATTAATAAACACCTGATACTTGGGAAGCCTGGGGTACAGCTCTCCAAACCTAAGCTCTGCTGGGTCCTTGCCACTCTTAGCTCCAGCCTCTAACTGTGACTGTCACCTGGTTTGATCCTTCCCATCTAGGGCACCACAGCCTATGTCCCTCAGCAGTCCTGGATTCAGAATGGGACCATCAAAGACAACATCCTCTTTGGATCAGAATTCAATGAAAAGAAGTACCAGCAAGTTCTTGAAGCTTGTGCTCTCCTCCCAGACTTGGAGATGTTGCCTGGAAGAGACATGGCTGAGATTGGAGAGAAGGTACTTGGGGCAAGGGACCTTGAAGGGTACAGAAATAACTGAAGAAAAACAATGAGGATGATAGGGAAAAGTGTGTTAATAAATATGATAGTCACAAGCACACAAAACATGTTTGTAAGACTGCATACTTTATATAAGTCATGATCCAACTATGTAACCTTGACTGACCTGGAGCTTGTTATGTATGTCAGGCTGGCCTCAGACTCACAGAGAACCTGTCTCTGCTACCCAGGTTCTAGGATTAAAAGTCTGCACCACCAGAACTGGCCTCCAATGTTTTAAACATTGTACCTGAAAACATATATAAGAATTTATAATCTGAATCAAAGCTAATAAGGCAAAGGAATCAAGAGACTGAGTTTATTATAATGACCCAGAGTTGACTTGTGCCATTAAATATCTTTAATAAAAACTGATTTTAGACCAGGCGGTGGTGGTGCATGCATTTAATCCCATTACTTGGGAGGCAGAGGCAGATCTCTATGAATTCAAGGCCAGCCTGTTCTACAGAGTGAGTTTCAAGAAAGCCAAGGCTACACTGAGAAACTCTTGTCTCGAAAAACAAACAAACAAAAAGCTGATTTTAGCCAGGCGTGGTGGCACAGCTTTAATCTCAGCACTTGGGAGGCAGAAGTAGGCAAATCTCTGAGTTTGGGGCCACCCTGGCCTACAGAGTGAGTTCTAAACAGCCAGGGCTATACAGAAAAACCCTGTCTAGAAAACAACAGCAAAAGATTTGTTTAAAAAAAAGAAAAAGAGAAAGAATTGATTTGAATAACTATATTACATCCATTGAATATATATAGCATAATTTACTTAGAAAATTTTGATTATTACATGTTTAAAATATTTTATCCTCCCCCCAACCCACCCCCCCTTTTTTTTTCTAGAACGGTTGTGTCTGTAGCTTTGGAGCCTGTCCCAGAATTAGCTCTTGTAGACCAGGCTGGCCTCAAACTCACAGAGATCCACCTGCCCCTGCCTCCTGGGTGCTGGGATTAAAGGCGTGCGCCACTACCAACTGACTCCTTTCCCCCCTTTAAAAAGTGAACATATCAATCCTCTGAGGGCAAGGACCCTGAGGCACTAGGAGATGAGTGGAAATACAATTCTAGAGTTGTCTTTTCCTCGAAGTCAGGAGCCATTGATTGAATGACTAAGTGGCAGAGACTCTGACTTTGTGTTAGCTCCACTTTCTCAGGGTAGAGAGTGTCAGAAGTAGTCAATAAGAAAGCTACATGGTAGAGAACAGTAAGTCGGACATGACTAATCATTTGGGCTAAGGTTATTTGTTTGAATAGAAATGACTTGTTTATATAAAGGAACAGGACATTTGAAAGCCATTAAACCTTACCGAGGCAAATGCCTTTCTTTTCCCCTCTGTGTCAGACTGTGCAGAGGGGGACTAGGGCATGCTGCTCAAAAGGACTTATTTCTTCTTCAGGGCATAAATCTCAGCGGTGGTCAGAAGCAGCGAGTCAGCCTGGCCAGAGCTACCTATCAGAACACAGACATCTATATTCTAGACGACCCCCTATCGGCTGTGGATTCTCATGTGGGGAAACACATTTTCGATAAGGTTGTGGGCCCCAATGGCATATTGAAAGGCAAGGTAAGAAGTTATCCAATGGTGAAGGCAGGAAGGGAGGGCTTGGGGTGTTGTCATACACATCTCAGAACAGTATGTCCTGAAGAAGATTTTCTTATTATCTTCTTCCTGTCAGACTGGTCTCATTAAAGTCTGTCCCTTGAAGGTTCTAATTGTGAAGTCATGGCCTATCCTGAAATTGACTAATAAGAGGCTTAGCTTACTCTGTTGCTCTAATATTGAGTCTTTTAGGATAATGGGGGATATATATGTATCTTTGTCCCTCTGTTAATAAGAGCATTTTCCTTAGCAACAGGCAGGTAGATACCAACTGTATTTGACTGTTTCCTTCAAGACTTCTTGAATGCTGCTAGCAAGAAGATGACAGAGGGGCTGGAGAGATGGCTCAGAGGTTAAGAGCATTGCCTGCTCTTCCAAAGGTCCTGAGTTCAATTCCCAGCAACCACATGGTGGCTCACAACCAGCTGTAATGGGATCTGGTGCCCTCTTCTGGCCTTCAGGCATACACACAGAGAGAATATTTTATACATAATAAATAAATAAATATTTTTTAAAAAAAAAAAAGAAAAAGAAAATGACAGAGTTGATGAGGCAACCTGCTGTCCTACTGAGACCCTTTGTCTCTATCTTAGCTCAATGGGTCTGCAGAAATTCATTCTTCCTCCTGTCCCTAAGACCTCCTTGGTTTTATTCACTCATGAACCGGTGTCTATTCTATGGCAAGTTTGATGAAAAAACAAACTTTCAAGGTTGTCAGCACAACCTACAGTGGGAACCTCAGAAGAATACCCACATCTTCCCAAGGGACTTGGGAAAGAAACCAGGGGTTTGCTCTGAGTGGATACAGAAGAAATGAATATCCCCCGGATACCTCAGGAAGACTCTAGATGCTGTTGGACTGTAGGGTTGAGGGCAAATGCAGGGGCTTAGGTTATCTCTCCGAAGCCCATTACAACCCCATGTGCTAATTCAGCTTCACTGTTGACCGATCAGTCTTTCTGTGAGTGGAGTTCCTGTGTCAGGAGCTGTCTTAGGGTTCCTATTGATGTGAAGAGACATCATGACCACAGCAACTCTTGTAAAGGAAAATATTCAATTGGGGTGGCTCACTTACAGTTCAGTGGCCCAGTCCCTTATAATCATGGTGGGACATGACAGTGTACAGGCAGACATGGTGCTGGCGAAGTAGCTGAGAGTCCTACATCTTGCAAGCAGCAGGAGGTGGTCCCTGTATCACACTGAGAAGTTTAAGCATATATGAGACCTCAAAGTCCACCTCCACAGTGGCACACTTCCTCCACAAGGTCACACCTACTCCAGCAAAGCCACACCTCCTAATAGTGCCATGCTCTTTGGGGGTCATTTTCTTTCAAACCATAGTAATCAGTATAAGAATACAAGGTGTGTCAAGTCTCTAATGCCAGGAAGTCCTGGGTAAAAATAATGTTTCTTATCCCACAGTATCCCTAGCTTACTGAAGGATACGGGCAGTTCTTTTTCTACAGTTGATTAGCTGGTGAGTGACAGCCTGAGTGAGAAGGGACACTTAACCAGTTATCTGTCTGTAAGAATAGGTATCGGTCCTAGGGATGCTCTTAGCTCCTTCAGGAACATGAAGGAGAGCATGTGTCAGGCAAACCCTGTTGCCACTACAGGAAAATAACTGTGAGTAGATCCACGAGTCTAGTCTCATTTCACACGCAGGGTAAGGCTTTAAGATGAAATGCTAGGAACAGAACATAAGGTAAAAAGAGTCACACAGTTGGGGCTGGACTCTGAGGCAAAGCCCCCGTGTGAATGGAGAAGTCCGTTTTTTCCCTTTGTAGAGCAATCCAGGGAGGATGGTGGGCATGGAGTAATCAGAGCCGTTCCGTGTGACTTTTACAGACTCGCATCTTGGTGACTCACAGCATTCACTTCCTTCCCCAAGTGGATGAGATTATAGTTCTGGGGAACGGTACTGTCTTAGAGAAAGGATCCTACCAGGATCTGCTGAGCAAGAAAGGAGTGTTCGCTAAGAATATAAAGACATTCATGAAGCATTCCGGGCCAGAAGGAGAGGCCACAGGTATGTGAACAGGGTTGGAAGAGGATGGAACTTGGTGTCCTAGTGGGAGGGAAAACCAGCATCTATATCCAAAATATTAAGTATTCAGTGAACTACATTTAGGGCCTAATTGCCCAGAGTTTCAAACTTCATTCTTCTGTGTTCTGTGTCTTTGTAAAGAAACACAGAAATTGAAACTCTGCCTGGGCCAAGTGAGTGGTACTTCCTACTCCTCTACTTCTGGTATGCAACCAACAGACACTTCAGAGTGTACAATGGATGTTTGAGTGAGTAATTTCTATGGAAAGAAAGGCAATGGTGTCAGAGACCCAGTTTTAGGAATGCCAGGCTTCTGTTACTCAAGTTCCAGTTTGCTTTGAATTAATTCTGAAGTCTAAAATTGACTGTCTCTGTGACTGAGAATATTATTCCTTCCCTAGGTCAGTCTGAGTAATGAAACATATTCTAGTATTATTTCTATTTATCAGACTTATATAGATCAAGCAGAAATCCTCTTCCTGACCACCCACAGCTATATGTATGCCCAGTAGATGGAATATATATATGAGATAAACACACAGGCAGTGGGAAAAATACCCATGGCTGTTTATCGTGGCACATGAGAAAAGTTACAGACAGAAGCAACCAGTCTTCAGAGTCTGTGGCCCTGTAAGCCTTGCTCGATGAGGTTCTCTCCATCAGAGCGTCACTCATCTGGTGGGTTGACACCTGAATTGGTAATTGTCATCTCTTGTATTTTCTCAGTGGCCTCTGGTAAAGCCATGTTGAGGCCAGAAGCTCTCAACACCTGGCCTCTTTTTAATTCTTGTATTAGATAGATAGATAGATAGATAGATAGATAGATAATAGATAGATAGATGAATATATATGTATAAATAATAGATATAGGAATATATATATACACATATATACACATATATGTATGTATGTATATATATATTCCTAAATACATAAATAGAATCTGTTTGGTCTATATACTATACCTGTATATACTTAGTATTAGACAGTCAATTGGGGAGTTCTTCCTTGTTGAAGACGATTTCTCCCACTCTCAGCATTCTCCAATTGCTTGTAGTTATATGTCTAGGGTTGAGACCCCATGGACTTTCCCTCTTCCATGTCAGCATGTCCATTGGCGCTGTCATTGTTCAGGTCTTGTATAGGCAGCCATGTTCCCGAGACTTCATGGGTGTGCCTGTTCCTCTGGATCTTGCAATCCTTCTATTCCCTCTTCTGCAGTGACCCTAGAGTCTTGGTTTCAGGAGTTGTGCTATAGATGTATCAGTTGGGAATGGGCACCACACAATCTTTTGTTCTCGACATTTTGATTGGTTGTGATTTTCATTAATGATCTCCATCTGTTACAAAGAAAAGTGTCTTTGATAAGGGGTAAGAACTACACTTATCTGTGGGTATAAAGATAGATATTTAGAATGCAGTTAAGGATTATGCTGATTTAGTAAAATTGTGGTTGTAGGTTCTCTGCAGAGATCCATGACCTCAGTAGACCCAGGTGGACAGGTTTCTAGTACCAGGCACAATTTCCCTCTTGTTGAATGGTCCTTAATGCCAATAAGGGAGCTGTTGGTTACTGCCAAAGGTGTATAAGCCACTGCTGCACCCTTAGGGCTCTCATGCCCAGCTGATCATTGTTGTATTTCATATTCATCGTAGCTGGGTAGGACTACTGGCTGCTTCCCTTCCTTGGAAGCTGCATGTTGCCTCCTGGTACATGAAAGCCAGTCTTCAGTAATTATCCTGGGATAGGGCTGTTATGGGTAGTGCGAAATCCAATTACTCTATCGGAATTCCTGTGATTGGTTTACAAGCTCTATCAGCTGAGGAGAGAGAGGTGGAAATGCGACATATTAAAGTACCGCAAGGTTTCCAGTTACCAAGATTTTGTCATTTAAAAAAAAAAAAGATGTTTGATTTTGGTTGATTTCAGAGTCTTGGAAAGAGTTGTGTTTTGGCAAACTGTCCACACCTCCCCACCCCCCAGCATTCTCATTGCCAAAGAGGAGGAGTTTCTAGAGATCTCAGCATCAGCGTTCCCACTGGTGCCCTTGCTGTATTTCATACCTTAGTTCCTCCATTTTCAAATGCTTTCGTAAGTCCTTCAGTTAATAAAAGTGTGCTGAATTACTTGAACTTTAAGATGAGTGTTTCTAATTCTTAACTCTCTCTTTGGTTGATTCTGTGGATGGCGTCTGCAGTTTATTCCTGTATCTCTAAAGCTGTTTCTTCTTCAAAGGAACTTAGGTAGCTCCGGAGGTTTCCTTCTCCTTTTGACCATTCTTTTACGATGAATTATGAACCCATCCCTTCTTTATCCTAGCATCCTCAGTGAGAATTTATGAGGTTGAATATTCTAACGTGTATACATCTGAGCTCCCTCAATCAACACGATGCAGGAGGACTTTTCTCTCCTTAGTCATAGTCCTGTGTCATTCCCTAACTTCAAACATGTCTCCTTAGTCAATGATGATAGTGAGGAAGACGATGATGACGGTGGGCTGATACCAAGTGTGGAGGAAATCCCCGAGGATGCAGCTTCCTTGACCATGAGAAGAGAAAACAGCCTTCGCCGAACACTGAGTCGCAGGTAGCCCATGTATTCGGTTGGCAACTCTTACATCTTCTTTAGTCCTATTTGGACTTTCTTCTTTCCGTGTGGACCTTCTGTCCACACAGAATGGATCTCAGGAACACTCTTGGCTCTTTGTTTCCTTGGGTGGGGGAAGGGCGGCAGTTCACTAGCCCTTGGCTATGAAAGCACTTCCATGCTGGCAGGGGCTGTGACACCTGCTTGTGGGAAGGTCCTTGGGAAGTGTTCCCAAGCTCAGGGTGTTTTCCTTTCTCTACCTCAGCTCCAGGTCCAGTGGCAGGCACAGGAAGTCCCTCAAAAACTCCTTGAAGATTAAGAATGTGACTGCCTTGAAGGAGAAGGGAGAACTAGTGAGAGGCCAAAAACTAATCAAGAAGGAATTTATGGAAACCGGGAAGGTAAACACCACACGCAGAAAGTACTGCTCGAGGGGAAATCAGGCTTGGAATCTGAAAAGGTCTGGAAGTTAGTTGAAACTTAAACACGTATCTACTGGAGCAGCACGTTTGCAAATCTTCAAATTCAATGTTTAAATGCAAACAGAAACAGACTTTCCAGAAAATTATGTCTCAGGGCTGGAGAGATGACTCAGCAGTTAAGGGCATTGGCTGCTCTTCCAAAGGTCCTGAGTTCAGTTCCCAGCACCCACATGGCAGCTCACAGTCAGATGCCCTGATGCTCCCTCCTCGTCACCTGCATGCGTCCAGATAAAGCACCTGTGTACATAGAGTAAATCTTTTAAAAAGAAAAAGAAGAATGAAGGATGAATGTTTGATTCTACTTACGTGTGGAGAACGACAAAATTGATCTGAAGCACGGTTGTCGGTGCTAGGGAACACTAAAACATCAGACCCAGAGCACACGACTCAAATTAACGAAACTTAAAACCACAGATTCCAAGGTCTTAGTAAATTCTGACCTCTCCAGCCTGTTTCATGTATTTTGTTCATTACTTTTAAATGCTTATTCATAACTGGTGGCTATTCCCCTTGCATCATACTTAGCAGGATATATCCTGCCAAGTGTGGAAATGGTGACCACAGACAGCTAAACGCTGCTCCCCACTTTTCCAGGGGACACCACTTCTTGAGTTAGTGAAGCCAAAACACCACAACTAACAGCAGCTTGGGGGAAAAGGTTGCTTTTTTTTTAATCTTATACTTCCACTTCCAATGTAAGATCTTACACATCACTGAGGTAAGTCAAGGCAGGAACTCAAGCAGGGCAGGTGAATGTGGAGGTAGGAGCTCAAGCAGAAGCTGTGGAGGAAGGTTGCTACCTGGCTTCTGCTTCGTGGCTTGCTCAGCCTGCTTTCTTCCGGCACCCAGCCCTATAGCCCGGGGTGGCACCCACATCAGGCCAACCAAAAAACATACCACAAGCTTCTCTGCAGGCCAGTCTGGTAGAGGCATTTTCTCAATTGAGGATCCTTTGTACAGAATGATTCTAGCTTGTCTAGTTGAAAGAAAAAACAAAACCAGCCAGCACAGTCCTCCTTATGGTTAGTTTTCTATAACGTCTTACCCAAAGCCCTTAGGGTATTGTTGATGGTGTCTTTGCAGGTAAAGTTCTCCATCTACCTGAAATACCTACAATCAGTAGGATGGTGTTCGATAACCTTTGTCATCTTGGGCTTTGCACTGTACTCTGTTTCTTATATTGGATCTAACCTCTGGCTGAGTGCTTGGACCAGAGACTCTCAACACTTGAATGGCACTAACTATCCAGCTTCTCAGAGGGACATGAGAATTGGAGTTTTTGCAGCTCTGGGATTGGCACAAGGTATGTCTGATGGCGAGGGTAGACATCTTCATGGACCTTGGAAATCTACAACTCAGGAAATCCATCGCTGTTGTATCCAAGTCCCAGATCACCAGGAGTCTGCGGCACGGGGCTGACCATATCGGTTCTGTTTCCAGGCATCTTTGTGCTTGCTGCGACTCTCTGGAGTGTGTTTGCTTGCAACCATTCATCAAAAACTTTGCACAAGCAGCTGCTCACCAATATCCTTCGAGCACCCATGAGCTTTTTTGACACAACTCCCACAGGCCGGATTGTGAACAGATTTTCTGGTGTAAGTATCTCAGCACACTGGGGTGCTTAGATGCTGAGGGTCTTTCTAATTTTGATTATAAGAGAGTCCTCACCCAACTCTGCAGTTTGAGTTCTTGGTCTACTTAGCATGCAAATATTTCTGGGATCCTTCTTGTGAGGTCTCAAGAATCCTAGGGGTGAACATACTGGCCTTTCAGTAGCTCACCCTCTAGTGAAGGAGAAAATCAAAGAAAAGGATTGTGATAGGATTAAAAAACACCAATAGCATGTGCGGAGGTGCCCTGTGGGGACAAAGGAATGGCAGAGACAGCGTACTAGCTCAGCCTGGATGGCAAGGATGGGAAACGTCAGAAAAGGTGAAACTTGAGTTAAATCACTCCAGTAAGACAATAGTGAGGGTTGTCGTGGGGAGGGGAGGGGGCAGTCGAAGCGGGGTGAGGAGCGCCATTCTGCAGAGAAGCGCAAGTGAAAACACATTCACTGCTCATAATAGTTAATAAAAAGAATTGTAAGAAAAATCTTTCCTTAGCCTGTCTCCACCCCTAAAACTTCGACGTTTGATGCTTTGAGAACCACTGAGGTGGATCTGAGTTTTGGGTTGAGATATCTGTATTTGCGTTCTCATTGTTTCCATCTGCGTTGGTTCTGGGACCACAGGCATCAGTCATTCCTTTCCCGCCATCAGCTGAGTTCTTTCAACCAGTCTAGTACCGTGAGATGTGAGGATGGCTCCCTTCATGGGTAGACCTAATTCGCTGGCTCATCTAAACACATCTGAAAGGGGAGTTTTAGGAATAGGGGCAGGATCCAGGCAATTCTGGAAGATTCTGAAGCTCCTTCAGCACAGCTTTTAGTTATCATCCTATGGAAGGGAAGGAACATTCTATAAGATACACAGATAGCTCTGGACCATTAGTTATTTGATCTTGCATTGGATACACAAAGGGTGCGTCATAGCCTCCAGTGAGGACCTGGGGACAGAGCAATTGCTTTGAAAGTAGACAGGTGACTGTTCCCATTTCTCTTCTTCCTGCAGGGTAGAAATAGTGACCATGTCATTGGAGATTGCTTAAATAGGCTATCTGCTAGTCAGCTGAAAGTAAAAGGCACATACTTTGGATGAAGATATTTCTCAGAAGAATTTTATAAACATTTTAGTCTTTCTAATGTCATAATATGTATGATTCGTCTTCTGGGAAAGGACACAGAGGGCTTTCTGTGAGTTAGTTGAGCTACAGTCATATTTGCTGACTGCTTCTTCATCAAAGATAAAACTCATAATCCTATAGTAAGTTTGTTGGAGAGGTATTATCTCAGGCCTATGAGGAAATTTGATGTGAGGTCTTCTAGAAACGGTGACTAAGTCCTTAAGAGAAGAGAGAAAGGAAGAAAAAAGAGGTAGAGAGCCTGTCCTAAGTAGGGATCAAAAATAATCTTCGTAGGCTTGACAGCTAGTGAGGGTTTCACCAGCCCTGGGTGTGGCTAACATCTGCATGCTGATGTAAAACTTGAGAACGCTAAATTAGATTCAGAAGTCATGCCCAATTCAGAACTCTCCTGGGAGCCTAGTGTCCCTGGCAAATATGGGAAATTCCAGAAATAATTTGGACTTGCCTTAGTACGCACATATAACTAATATAGAGAATTATTATAATCCTCCAGGAAAGCTGGGCAAGGACAACCCAAGATATAAGCAAGACTTTCTGAGTGTTCCAAATCATCCACCCATCTGTTAGTTTTTCCATCTTATTTCACATGACGTAAGACAGTATGGTGGTTAAACCCGTCTTTTACCTTGGGTTCCTTGGTTGGGACACCGACAAGCCAGGAGATGCATTCAGCCCCCTTCGCCTCTCCCCTTGAAACCCTGTGTTTGGCAGAGGTAATAACTTCCCAGTACACGAGGGGTCCTTAAGTAAAAGTGGAGACAAAGCTTGTGGGACAGAGTTTAAATAAATGTCTTCAAGGCCTGTTATGTGCTGGACGCTCTCCTAGGACTAGGATCACAAGCTGTAACGAGTTGGTTTGGCTATGGGGTTTCTCTGAGAGACTCTAGTAGTTTACAGAGTGTGGTTAAATGAAGATTATGAAGAGTGAAAATCCAGCACATCAACTGAAAAAGCTGAAGATTATTGCCATATATATTTGGAAGAATTAAAAAAAAATAAGGAATTCACAGAAGTGTGAATAATTATTGGACAGATCAGTATAATCTATTACACATGGGTGACTTAAAGAGATTGAATGACAAAGGCCTAAAGAACAAAAAAGTCCCGCATTCCAGGTGGGAAGCAATGTCTTAGAGGAAGGTCTTAGAAGAAGGTTCACCTTCTCTCCTCCTTGCATCTCTAGGATATTTCTACTGTGGATGACATGCTCCCCCAGACTCTGCGGAGCTGGGTTATGTGCTTATTTGGCATAATTAGCACTCTTGTTATGATCTGCATGGCCACTCCGATCTTCGCCGTTGTCATCATTCCTCTTGGCATTATTTATGTGTCTGTTCAGGTAAGTTTGGGTGCAGCTAGGTCTCCCTTCCTCTCTGTTTTGGAAGTCGTTGAGACTCTTTTGTGTTTGCTGTTGGTCACTCTTCCCCTGCATCCTGGAAAGCCCGGGGACTACCTAAAGCAATTGTGGTATCAGTGAGTGTGGATCCCAGCATATGGCGCCCTACACTGCACTCCAGAGAGCTTAAGGAGGAGACGTGTGTTTGCATTCAAAACTGTTTGGAGGGGTAGGAATATAGCTTGGTGGCAGGACACTTGCCTAGCACTGAGAGGGGATGGGATGGGGTGGAGGGAGAAAGAATGGAGGGAGGGTAGGAGAGAAAGATGACATGTTCACAGTTCCATCAGGGCCCATGTCTTAGGGTTTTGTTGCTGTGCTAAGCACCATGACCAAACAGCTTGGGGAGGAGAGAATTTGTTTCAGCTCCCGCCTCTCAGGTCATATCCATCACACTGGGGGAAGTCAGGCCAGGAAGTCAAACAGGGTAAAAACCGGGAGGGGAAAACTGAAGCCGGCCATAGAGGAATGCTGTTGACAGGCTTGTTCTTCGTGGCTTGCTCTGCCTGCTTCCTTACAACACCCAGGACCACCTACCCAGGTACCAGCCACAGTAGGTGGGGCGCTTCTACATCAATCATAAATCAAGAAAATGCCCTACTGACTTGCCTACAGGCTAATCTTCTGAAGGCATTGTCTCAAAACCTCTTCCCAGACATGTCCAGGTTTGTATCAAGTTGACAAAAACAGCCAGCACCCCTCCCCCCGACACACACATACACAAGAGTTAGGTCGTTTCCAGGGGATTGTGTGGGGCTGCTGCTTCCTTTGTTATTGAAAAGGCATAACTGCTTGGGGATGTCCTTATGCAGGGGCTGGATCTCATCTCACTTCAGGGTGTTTCTAGTTTCATTGGCATGTCTGTCATGTCTGTGAGCCTTGCAAGTTCCAGCGCAGCTATCTTCCCAAAAGGCTGGACTAAGTAGAATCATTTCCTGCCCCAAATAAAAATTGATGAGAAAAAGGAGGCTATAAAGAAAATGATGCTTTGCTGCAAGTTGCCTTTCTTATTTAAAATGAATTAATTTTATTTGGCGTGTGTATGTGTGTGTGCCCACGTGCGTGTGTGTACTGTATGTCAGTGTGCACAGGCACATGTGTGGACATCTGACAGCAGCTTTGCAGAGTCAATTTTCTTCTTGTTATGTGAGTTCAGGGAATCCAACTCTGGTTGTCAAGTTTGCAGGATAAGAGCTTTTACCTGCTGAGCCATCTCACCAGCCCCCCACTTCTCACCCAACCAGGGGGGTGCTGTGATGAACTTATAGGAACTCTATAGTGCCCGTGTAGAGTTCTGCTGGTGCATAGCCATGTCCTCAGCAGCCTTTCAGCTGTTTATAACAAATCGTCAAGGTAGGCGGGACCATATGCAGAAACTCTGAGACGTAGCATTTTGCACCGTGACTCTCAAATGCTCAGTTTTTCCTTCAACAAGTTCTCACAGGTTTCATTAGCACTGCGAACCTGTTCACCTTGCCTCTCACCTATGGGCATTTGCCTGCATTCTCTCACGACCAGGCCAGTTCTTCCACTGCAACACTCCGCATGCCCTCAGGATTACCCTTAACAGCACACCACAGAGCCACAGTTTTGGTCAATCTCCATTTTAATCCCAACTTCAACATAACCTACTATTTTTAAAAGATGTGTTTATTTTATGCAGATGCATGTTTTGCCTGTGTTGTATGCGTGTGTACCAGCTGCGTGTCTGGTGCCCACAGAACTGGAGTTACAGACATTGTGAACCACTATGTGGGTGCTGAGAACTGAACCCAGGACCTCTGCAAAAACAACAAGTTTTCTTAACTAAGGAACCATTTTCCCCTACTTTATATACTCCTTGTGTCCCAGCATCTGTTACAAAATCGTCTTGGTAACCATTTCTCTAGCCGGTCCAGAAATTTCTGTCTGGATAGCCTGTGAAGGGCTAAGGAAAGAGATGGGCCTGACTGCCCAGCTCCTCCCGAGGGTTAGAAACGCACATCTCTAACCCGCCTCTGTCAGCTCCCTCTGCTCCCTGCCAAGCTAGTCTTCCTGTCTGGAGGTGAGCCACAGTCATTGAGTAACAAATGTCGGTCCAAGGCCAGAAGAAAAGAAGTACAAAACATGCTTTATGGCTGTGTGACTAGCTGACTCTTGGTGCTTCTGTTCAGGTGTTTTATGTGGCTACTTCCCGCCAGCTGAGACGACTGGATTCTGTCACCAGGTCCCCAATCTATTCTCACTTCAGCGAGACTGTTTCGGGTCTGCCCGTCATCCGTGCTTTCCAGCACCAGCAGCGTTTCCTAGCATGCAGCGAGAGACTGGTCGACACCAACCAGAAATGTGTCTTCTCCTGGATCACCTCCAACAGGTGAGGCCTCCCTTAAGGGTTTCCTCCAAGGTATGTTTCAGGGTTTTGCATGTTTGACTTTTAGCACTGGAGGGCAGGCATAGCCAGTGGAACAAAGTTCATTCTGACCTCATGCACACATGCCTCTCATGTTGTTTAAGTAGAAAGGAGGAAGCACAAACTTTGGAGCTGGAGACAGGTTCTCCATCCCAGGTCTCCACTGACCAAGTTAGGTGAATTGCCTTGGACTCTCTAAGGAAAGTATTAATGTTTTTCTTTTTCAATGGTTAGAATACAACATGTCTTACAGTTACGGTGAAAGTCATGTGACACTTCTGAGTATCTGGAAACTCTAGTAGTATACACGTGCCAGGTGAATTGAGCAATATCTGTTTGGTTTCCTGAGACTCGAGATGAGACTCTTCATAGGCATGGCATCCTTTTTAGGGCAACAGAAGAAGCAGAGGCGTGAGGAGAGTTAGGGATTTGTAGGTGAAAACACTGGTGACAAGACATGAAAAGGGACGGTGGGAGGGGAGGCGGAGAAAGGGAGGGGAGGAGTGGGGGAAATGTGTAGCTCAATTAAAAAACAATAAAGTATTTAAAAAAAAAGAAAATAAATAAGTAAAAACAGGGGAAAAAGGGGGGAAAGAAAAGAAAAAAGAAAGAAAAGAAAAGGTCATCTGAGCAGACTAGGAATCAATAGGCCATGGCAAGCTAGATAGGCCGGCCACTGAAAGAGAGGTTTGGGGAGGTTAAGTTCCTAGGTGGTTTTCAGGATGCCTTGTGATGTTAAGGGCAGGCTAGTGAGGATCAGTTAGCTGGCACACTGCAAGGTCAGAGGTTTGATTTCTTAGAGACTGTCCAAGGGAAGACTTCTGAGTAAACCCAATGATCCTTACTGTAGTACCTGCTAGAATTATTGATACAAACTTAGCTAAGTATATTTGATTTGGGACGGCTGACTTTTATGAATGATGTTAAACTATGCATCCCTCGGTTCCCTAGGAAGTCCAGTTTGTCTCCCAGTGACCAGTTCACACCTAACTTGTTTCCACTCCCAGTTTTTCCCCACTTAAAAGAGATACTCAGACTCTAGCTCTCTGTGGATCCACTAGGCCATTGCTTCCTTATGCTAATCAAAGGCAATCACTATTCATTTAAAACGCAGCTGCTTGCCAGGCTGCTGGCTCGGGGCTTTAATCCCAGCAGAGGCAGGCAGATCTCTGTGAGTTAGAGGCCAACCTGGTCTCCACAGCAAGCTCTGAGCCAGCCAAAGGCTGCATAGTGACACCCTGTCTCAAAGAAAAGAAAAAGAAACATAGATGCTTACCTCATATGTGGTCCTTGAATCAGAATCTCTTCCAAAATGTCTAAGGATATTTTAGATGAATTTGTATGTTTTATTTTCAGTGCTTACCCTATTTAATTTTTATAGCTTGGTACTTTGGGGAATATTGTATTGTAGGATTTCTTTAGTTTAGAAAACTCTTTTAGACCCTTTAAAATGCTACTTATTTCCCTCAAAAGTCAACTTATTGGGTTATTAAGAATTTAAGTATTTCTAAATCAAATTGAGGTAGCTCCTAAGAGAACAGTATACCAATCAAATCCTCTAAGAATGATTTTTTTTAATTTTTTTATTAATTTTACATACCAAACACAGTTTCCCCTCCTTCCCCCCTTCCTGCCTCCCCACTTCCACTCCTCAGAAAGGATAAGGCCTCCCATGGGGAGCCAACAAAGCCTGGCACATCAAGTCAAAGCAGAACCAGGCCCCTCCCCCCTACATCAAGGCTGAGCAAGGTATCCCACCATAGGGAATGGGCTCCAAAAAGCCAGTTCATGTGCCAGAGATAAATTCTTGTCCCACTGCCAGAGGTCCCACAAACAGACCAAGCCACATAAATGTCATCTACATTCAGAGGGCCTAGTTCGGTCCCATGCAGGCTCCTCAGCTGTCGTAGAATTCATGAGATCCCATTAGCAGGGGTCAGATATCTCTGTGGGTTTCCCCATCATGATCTTGGACCACCCCTCCATCTTCTACCCCCAACCCTCATGCTCATATAATCCCTGCTCTGGCTCTTCCACTGCACTCCAGGATCTCAACCCCAGTGCTTGGCTGTGGATCTCTGCATCTGCTTTCATCAATTACTGAATGAAGGTTCTGTAGTGCCAATTAGGGTAACCACCAATCTGATTACAGGAGAAGGCCAGTTCAGGCACCCTCTCCACTATTGCTAGGAGTCTTAGCGGGTTCATCCTGTGGATTCCTGCAAATTTCCCTATGTCCAGGTTTCTCCCTAGCCCCATAAGGACCCCTTCTATCAAGATATCCCTCTCATTTCTCTCCCTCTTTGTCCCTCCCCTAATTCGACCATCCCTGTCACCAGTGTTTTATGGGCTCCCAAGTTCCTGGTTCAGATGAGTGAGCAGAGACTAATGACACCCCTCTTTCTGGTTCTGTTGCTCTACAGGTGGCTTGCAATTCGTCTGGAGCTGGTTGGAAACTTGGTTGTCTTCTTTTCAGCCTTATTTCTGGTTATTTATAAAGAATCCTTAGCTGGGGATGTTGTGGGCTTTGTTCTGTCCAATGCCCTCAATGTAAGTCTGAAGTCTTGGCTAAGTCAATCTTCTATTGTTGTTGAGTTTTTTGGTTTGTTTGTTTTTGTTTTTTGGTATGGGATTTCTCTGTACTGCTCTGGCTATGTTAGAATTCACTCTGTAGACCAGGTTGGGCTCAAACTCAAAGATCCATCAGCCTCTGCCGCCTGAGTGCTGGGTCTAAAAGCATGAGCCACCACCGCCCAGCAAGTCAGTTAATCTTAAACTAAGTCTGAGAGCCCTGTCTTTTATTATTTCTCATCCAAATTAGGAAGACTGGGCTCAAATCCTGACTCCTCATCTTTACCCATAGGTACATTCCTTACCTCATTTAAGTGGGCACCAGAACTATCTGGCAAAGTGAGCATAACTCTTACTGTCCTTATGACTTAAAAAAGGCAATTTTTGTATGTTTCTACTTGTTGCCTTCTTCATTGGTTCTAATCAACAAAGATTATATATTTCTTATCCAGAATATAGTGGTAATCAGAAAATCCTTTGGACAAAAAAACTCCTGAGTTGGCTTCTCTTATATCACAGAACAAGTAAAACAGATTGTTGTAGGGAGCCTGAGAGAAACGTGGATGACTCTCGCTGCAGGGCGAGCACAGCAGGGGTGCACGCTGAGCAGTGGCCAGCACTACAGCTACTGTCCCAGAGGTTTGCATGGCCGCAGATGTGCTCTATATAGGACTGTGTTCGTTAGATATTATGAGGCCCATGACGGGGCACCCCAAACAGTGGTGTTCTCCAGAGTCTCCTTGGTTCTTTGTACCACTTCCCCGTCTCTCCAGGGCAGCCATGGCAGAGTCGGGACACCCTTAGATGGAAGTAGAGTCTAATTCTGTAACCGCAGTTATGTGTGGTTCAACCCACACAAAGTCACCTTGGTCCTATCCTGTCTCATGGGCCTTCCTCTCTCTAGCTGCCATTCCCTCCCCAAAACTCCTGTGCAGATGTGCAAACTCCTGATTCCTCTCCTGAAAGAAGCTCCTATCTGAGTGGTCCTTGTTTTGTAGACTGGCCTGCACCGTGATGAATCTCTGATTGGTGGTTGGATATGTTTGTGTGATAGCAGGAGACAGCCAGAGTTTGTGTAAAAGAGGACAGGGGTCCACAGGGCTATCCCACCTTGATGGCTAGGAGTGAGGTCAGAGACAGAAGGCAGCGTTTTTGAAAGCCTTTTCATGCCCTGAGTCTTTCCTCATGGTATTCCCCCACCTGCAGAGGGCCATCTACAACAATTCTGTAAACAGCCTTAGGTTTGCAGGCAGGAGACCTGAACTCTGGTACCACCTTACCAAGAGCCAGCCTCCTCAGCCGAGCTTTAGCCCTGAACTATTCAAAGTTCACATTGCCCTTTTGTGAGCACCACATAGGTAAGCACTCAACTGTTACCCAGCCAATCAGAGCACGGGTCTTATTTCTCAGCTATGAAAATAAGAATTCAGTAAGAATTGTCTTTTTATATCACCACAGTCCTGAATATAAAGTAACCTCTCAGTTTACCTTGTGCTACAGCTGATTAACTGAGCTAGTTTCTAAGCCTGAGGGTTTTTTTTCATTGTTTTTGTTTTGGGGTGTGTGTGTGTGTGTGTATTTGTGTGTTTGGTATAATTTTTTTCTTCTGTAGATCACACAAACCCTGAATTGGCTGGTGAGGATGACATCAGAAGCAGAGACCAACATTGTGGCTGTTGAGCGAATAAATGAATACACAAATGTGGAAAATGAGGTGAGAATTAATGAAACTCAGAAGAATCCCATGAAATTCTTTTGAGAGGACATTTTCATTTTTAAAAACATCTTGAATGGATTAGTGTTGTCTCCTCCTCCCATGGTTTTTCGAGACAAGGTTTCTCTGAATAGCTTTGGAGTCTGTAGGGTGGCCTCAAACTTGGAGAACTCCGCCTGCCTCCGTCTCCTGAGATTAAAGGTGTGCACCACCACCACCCACCTTAATCATATTCTTTTTTAGGATTTATTTATTTATTATGTATACAGTGTTCTGCCTACACACCAGAAGAGGGCATCAGATCTCATTACAGATGGTTGTGAGCCACCATGTGGTTGCTGGGAATTGAACTCAGGACCTCTGGAAGAACTATGAGTGCTCTTAACCTCTGAGCCATCTCTCTGGCACCGTCATGTCGTTTCAAAGCCCCCCTTACTCTAACTCAAAAGACTAAATCTCCTCAAATGTAAGACTAGGAAATGATTTAGTAAATGACAGTATCTTTCTGGAAATTCATAGAACAACCTTGCAGGATAGCACTTCTTCACTGAATAAACTTAGAGACCCTCTGGAAGAGAAAAGCCCAGCTCACCCAGCCCTGCTACCTTTCTGTCATGTGACATGAGTCCCAGGACAGCCGTTTGTTTGCTGAGTTGCTACTGTGCCCGCCTGCCTCATCCTCTCCCCTTGCTAGGCACCCTGGGTGACCGATAAGAGGCCTCCAGCAGATTGGCCCAGCAAAGGTGAGATCCATTTTAACAACTATCAAGTACGGTATCGGTCTGAGCTGGATCTGGTACTGAGAGGCATCACTTGCCACATCAAGAGCACGGAGAAGGTAGGTGATGAAGACAGCTCTGGAGAGTTCTGGCTGTCAGGCCTCGTCATCAGAGAGTGTCTGGCACAGAAGGAGGACCGAAGGCCTCCATCATTTGGGTGCAGGGAGAAGATTAGGGTACTTCCTGCAGTCTGGGAACATGTTAGGAATATAATAATGGGCTGGATCCTGCCTCCCTGTTGGCCCACCCCATGAGGGTATAATGTGTGGTGAAGAACCTGGGAAAGAAAGGGGGAGCATCAGGCCTGGAGGGAGAGTTGTTTAGAAAAACTGTGTAGATGACCGTCCACAAGGAGAGAATCACCTAGTATTTCTCCTGGTCTGTGAAGCTGAGTACCCTTCCTATAGAGCTCTTGTTTGCCACAGTTTGGGGTCTAATGTGGACAAATCAACCCATCAACCAACCAGTCTAGACAGGACGCTGAGAACCAGGTTTCTCCTCTGGTGACAAGCCTTTCCTTCTTTCTACTAAAGAATAAAACAAAAATAAACAATCAAGTAAACCTAGCTCTCCCCTCAGCAGCACGTGTAGTAAAATTAGCACAGCACAGAGAAGATTAGCATGGCCCCTGAGCAAGGCAGACACGAAAGTCTGTGACGTGTTCCATAGGCGGCTAAGGGATGATGGGAATGGGAGAGATGGTCTTCCCCAGGGAAGACCACACCAAAGGTCATTTAACACCAGCTGGTCATCTCCGACAACATAGCACAAGTACCTACCATTATGCAGATTGAGCAGGTTATATTTAGGAATATTTGTGTGTGTATTCGTATGCCTATCTGTATATATGTATATATACATGCATGCATGTAACAACAATTAATGAAAAAGGCAATGGATTTGTAAAAGATCATGGAAGGGTAACGGTTTGAAGGGAAGAAAGGAAAAGGGAAATTATGTAATTAAATTATAATTTCAAAAAATAAAAGAAGTAATAAAAATTTAAGTTAGTACATTTTTATTTATTTATGTTGTGAGTTTGCATGTGTGTGCCCGTGTATGCATGCACACGTACATATGTGAAGAGCAGAGGCTAACTTGTTCTATTGTGTGGGTTCCAGGGATTGCACTGGGGTCATCTGGCTAGCAACAGGTGCTGTTACGACTAAGTCACCCCAAAGGTTCCTTGCCCTCTACTTTAAAAAAAATTTAAAAAGGAATAAAGCTGTAATTTCCAAGATTAACTGTAACAACAGCTGAGAGGGCGCGTCCATTTCTTCTGTCACTGTTTACAGCCCGCACGACTGAGGAGGAGTGTGAGAGAGCCGTTTGTTTCTGACATCTGGGAAATGTTTTCTCTCATCAAGACTCAAAGCCATTTTATATGTTTGATATAAGGTGTTTGCCTTTCCTTCCTTCCTTCCTTCCTTCCTTCCTTCCTTCCTTCCTTCCTTCCTTCCTTCTTTCTTTCTTTCTTTCTTTCTTTCTTTCTTTCTTTCTTTCTGTTCTGTCTGTGACTATCACAGTGTGGCTATACAGGCTAACTTTTCTCCAAGAACTGCAAGTGACCCAGATGTATATGAACTCTGTTCACAGGTTGGTGTGGTGGGCAGGACTGGAGCTGGGAAGTCATCCCTCACAAACTGCCTCTTCAGAATCTTAGAGTCTGCAGGCGGCCAGATCATCATTGACGGAGTAGATATTGCTTCCATCGGACTGCACGACCTTCGTGAGAAGCTGACCATCATCCCCCAGGTCAGCCCTAGAACTTACTCTAACACAGACAGGAGAAAAACTCTGACAGGAACTCAACCAACCATACACCTCCCACAGCTGCATTAGTTAGTCTTCTTGTCACTGGTCCTGACGGGAAGTGACTTACTGGAGGAAGGGTGATTGAGCTCACGGTTTGAGAAGGGACATGGTCCGTCGTGGTGGGAAGGACGGCAGCGTGAGTGGACCCTGGCACACTGCATCTGCACCCACCAAGTAGAGATGAGTGCTTGCGCTCAGCTGTGGTTTTCATTTCTGCTCAGTGTAAGACCCTCCCTCGTGGAAATAGTGCAGCTGGTGTTTAAGGTATCTTCCCGGCTCAATTTACCCAGTCTAGATACTCCCTCTCAAATACCTCCAGGTGTCTGTTTCCTAGATGGTTCTCGACCCTGTTGACTATCAGGGTTCAATTTCACACCAGGATTCCAGACTAGTTCCCCAAAACACTGCTTCTGAGAAGAGCTCTGAACTTCGCGCTTTCTTTGTGGCTGCTGGAGTTGACCGGTAGGTGGCAGCAAAACAACGCAGTCAAATAGAGCAGATGATTATTTGGCGGGTCCATAGCCCACCATGGTTTGCTGAGACCTTCCTAATTAGCAGTAGCAATTTTGCTGCTGAAGCTTGAAGCCATTAAGCTTTATATCCCCCATTTGATGTGGCTAAAAGATAGGGGAGGGAATTTGCTGCAAGTTTTTGCCAGCAAGCAGAACATTTATTGTATCAGCAAGAAAGACCTCCCTTTGGCTTGCTCTATGGACCCTACCAAAGTCAGGGTTGCCTTGGAGGCCTCTACTGTCTGCACTGCGGCCAAGCGTCTGTGGAGGATTTGTTTGTCTGATGTCTGGTGTGTGCCGTCAGATGCCCTCTTCAGTAACTTTTTCCCACTGCATTGAGAGAGGATCTTCCATGGAACCTGGAGCTTGCTGTTTGTTTCTTTGTTTTGTTTTGTTTTTGTTTCTCTGATGTTGTTTTTTTTTTTTGAGAAAGTAGTTTTATTATAAAAGTTTCCATTTCTGCCCCTCCTCCCAACACCCTCCCACTCCCCCCACTCCCTCTCCTCCTCCCTCTCCATCCCTAAGAGCAGTCAGGGTTTCCTGCCCCATGGGAAGTTCAAGTTCCTCCCCCCTCCCTCCAGGTCCAGGAAGGTGAGTATCCAAACAGACTGGATCCCCAAACTCCAGTATATGCAGAGGAAACAAGTCTCAGTGTCATTGTCAATGGCTTTTCAGAAAGACTCCGGGCCAGCCACATTCAGAGAATCTGGTTGGATCATGTCCTCGTTCAGTCCCAGTCCAACTGACCTTGGTGAATTCTCATTAAATCAGTCCCTTTGTATCAGTGGGTGATCGCACCCCTTGCAGTCCTGTTTTCCTTTTTCATTTTCTTCCTCCTTCTGTTCCTCATTTGGACCTTGGGGTGCTCAGTCCGGTGCTCCAATGTGGGTCTCCGTCTGTATCGCCATTCATCGTCGGATGAAGGTTCCCTCTGGTCTTGCCTTCTTTGCTCACGTTTTCTTTCCTTCTGCTTCTTGTTTGGGCCTAGGGAGTTAATTCCAGTGTTCCAATGTGTGTCTCTGTCTCTATCTCCATCCATCGCCAGAAGAAGGTTCTATGGTGATAAGCAAAATATTCATCAGTATGGTTATGGGCCAAGGCCGGTTCAGGCACCCTCTTCTCTGTCCAGAGAACAATCTGGGGATCTCTCCTTGGACCTGGGATCCCATTTATAGTCAAGTCTCTTGTAAACCCTAAAATGACTCCCTTAGTTGAAATATATTCTTCCCTGATCCCATATCCATCCTTCCTCCCTCCCCCCATCCCAGTCCCCCGAGCTTTCCCCATTCCTCCCCTAGTCCCTTCTCTCTAACCCTCTCCCCTTCCAACAACCCCCCACCCCCCCATGCACCCGATCTCTGATGTTGTTTTAAGATTTTTTTTTTTATTTGATGTGTTATGAGTATTTTGCCTGCATGTACGTGTGTTGCATGTGGACCTGCTTCTCACAGAGACCAGAAGAGGGCGCCAGATCCTCTGGAGTTAAAGATGGTTGTGAGCCACTGTGTGGCTACAGGGAACTGCATACAGGGCCCCTGGAAGAGCAGCAAGTGCTTTATCCACAGAGTCACTTCTCCAGCCTCTGGAGAGCATTATTTTGGCCAGGTCAGTGGTCAGTAACTTCAGATATCCTCTGGTTGCTCCCCTCTCCCTCCCAGGGCTGAGCATAAGGCTGGAGAGACCACATTTAACTTTCTATTGGATGCTGAGGGTCCAAACTCAGGTTTGATGACTGGGCATCAAAAGTCTCTTCAGCCCCCATGTTTTGTTAGTTTGCTACATTCTCTTCTTTGACCTCTTCAAAATGTAGGAGACGGTTTATTGTCAGATGACTACACCTTCTCTTCTTCTACCTTTTTAGTCTCCATCTCTAAGTCAGGAGTTTCTGTTTCAGGGGAGGGATTTTTCTTTTCATCTCCTAAAGAGATGTGGAAACAAACCTGGATGACTACAGGGAGATCCAGAGTGGAAGAAAGCAGGTACAAACCACGGACTCCTTGTACCCCGTGCACAGCTCTCCAGACGCAGACACTCCGGGCCTTCAGAGGTGTGAGAGGAGCTCTGTCATGAGCCAGCTTCTTGCCAGGAGTTCGTCTCAGACCATGTCTGGCCACAAAGCATGACCGTGCCCTGTGCTGACATCACCCCTAACAGCTTGCCATTCTTCGACTTGCAGGACCCCATCCTGTTCTCCGGGAGTCTGAGGATGAATCTAGACCCTTTCAACAAATACTCGGATGAGGAGATCTGGAAAGCCCTGGAACTGGCTCATCTCAAGTCCTTCGTGGATGGCCTGCAACTTGGGCTGTATCATGAAGTGAGGGAGGGCGGTGACAACCTGAGGTGATGGCTTGTAACCCACTTCTTCCACAGGCAGTGACACAATGTGGGGACTGTTTATTGTGTTCCTGTTTTAGATGTGGTCTGCCATTATGGGGTTTACATTGTGTAGATCTAATTCCTAATGTGTAGAACACACAGAAGGCAGAGGCAGGCAGATCTATGTGAGTTCGAGGCCAGCCTGGTCTACAAAACGAGTTCCAGGACAGACTCCAAAGCTACACAGAGAAACCCTGTCTCAAAAAGAAAAATAAGCAAAAATATGATTTAAAAAAATATGTAAAATGCTTAGAAACACTTGAAAACCTTTGTTATTAAATGTGTTCTTCATGTGGCATTCTATCATGTGAGCTTGCAAATGCCACTATTGTGGAGAACCATAGAACACTCAACAGAGTCATGGTAGCAATAACCAGCTCCCCAGTCCAACCAGAGTCTGATCTATCTGTTATGAAACCCAGACTGAACTCGGGGATGTGAAGATTCCCATAGGCTAGAAAAGGCATCCCAGTTTGAGAACCACTAATCTAAGCTCTGGAAGAACCTGGGAGCTGCATATGAGCCCAAACTCCCAGACCCTATGCCTACTACTCTGAACCTACATTTTAGCAAGATTCCCAGCGGCTTGTGTGCATGCTGTAACTTGAGAGACCTGCTTGGAGCTCTGGTTCCTAAGTAGACTGAGGAACTCGCCCAGGAAACTTAAGTCCCAATGTTCAGACCGTTCCCCAGACTAACTGAACCCAAGATGAAGGTGGCTTCACCCACAGGGGCACTTTTCTGGCTTGGTAGTGAATATCATCCATCTTGCTTTTCCTTGGCAACAGACACAGGAGCCAGCAAGGCTTACACAGCTGTTTAGCCTGATGTAAAAGGCCATTCACATATGCAGTCAATAAATACATATTAACACCTACTGTGTGCCAGGCACTGGAGACACAGAGATACAGCCCTGGACCTCCAAGTACATTAAACATAATGGGGGCATAAATGGCATTGCTGTTAACACTGCAGAGGGGACATGGGAGACCTTGTGCCAGGATGTGACAGTGACATCCCTTCTCTTGTCTGTGCTGGGAGTCACTTCACCGCTATTACTAGGGCCTTGAATTCAGACCTGTGTCTCAGACCTGGTTTAGGGTGTTAAAACTTACATCTATGAGTGGAGGAACAAACGGCTTGCAGTATCTGTGATAAATGTTGGGAAGAGGAGCATGAGCGAGCGGCTGCCAGCGAGTGGTGCCTGTCATCATCAATTCCATTTGACCTGGGCAGGAGTGTGGTGCCAGCGAGGTTAATAATTCTGCAGCGTGCCTGGCCTTACACTACAAACATGTACTGAAGTTCATCTCGGGTGACTTCTCACCTCCTGCAGAAATGTTCTTACAGAGATTTACAGAACATTAGTCTAGCTACCCCATTTAATGCAATCCCTAATGACCACAGCAGGGAAGGGTAATTAGCAAATTCCCCAATTTTTCCTTCACATCATTTCCCAAAGCTCCTTTGTGTAAGTAAGAGGTCCAGCTTTCATTATCGGCTCTTAACCAAATTAAAGCTGTTTGCATTTTACAAGTATATTTGAGTTCCACATACGTTGCATCTCACACCAAGATGCCGGACTCATTAGCTGGCTTTGTCTCTAATCAAGGCAGAAAGCCTTGAACAAATCATTAGCCTTGCGACCAGAAGTGCACATTAAAATAACGAATGCATTTGCTAAGGCCACAGATAGAGGCCACGGGGGTATCCTACTGCAATGCCACCCTTGTTGTCAACAGTGTCAGGTCACACACTGCTGTAGCAAGCTTGGGGCTTTCATGTTGGTTTGAAAATATTGCTACCACTATGGCCAAATACAAAGCACTGTTTCTGGGCCAATGTTTTTTTTTAATCAATTTACTTATTTATTATGTATACAACATTCCTTCCATATATGCTTGCATGCCAGACAGGGGCACCAGATCTCATTTATAGATGGCTGTGAGCCACCATGTGGTTGCTGGGAATTGAACTCAGGACCTCTGGAAGAACATCTGAGCCATCTCTCCAGCCCTGGGCCAATGTTTTTCAAACTTGCTTCAATATGAAAATTATCTGGAGTGCTTATTAAAAATGTACACCTCTACTCCGTTCCCCAATCTATATAAAGGGAGACCCAGAAATATAACTTTTTAAATCAAGATTCTCTGGTAAGTCTTCTGAGAAAATCTGAAAAACACTGACTTTCACAGTGACCAATGGGAGGTGTTGAGAGCCTGACCTGGGCCATGAGACTGAGCCGAGCCGCAGGTTTTCCCCAGTCTTTTGGGCTTATGTGTGACTTCTTCTGTTGTCTGCAGCATAGGGCAGAGGCAGCTCCTATGCCTGGGCAGGGCTTTGCTACGAAAATCCAAAATCCTGGTCCTGGATGAGGCCACAGCTGCGGTGGATCTAGAGACAGACAACCTTATTCAAACGACCATCCGGAATGAGTTCTCCCACTGTACCGTTGTCACCATTGCCCACAGGCTGCACACCATCATGGACAGTGACAAGTGAGTGTGTGTGGGCGGGGGAGGGGGCGTCACCATTGCCCACAGGTGCACACCATCGTGAACAGTGTGTTAGGGGAGGGCATCACCATTGCCCACAGGTGCCACCATCGTGGACAGTGACAGGAGTGAAGGGACAGAACCTAATCTGGGCAATAGCTGCAGTGTCAGCTGGAAGCCCAGAGGCGCTTCACAGCGGGGCTTAACAGTGTCATTTGGAGCCCTGGGCCTTGTAGTTTTAATACATTTAGCCCAAACTGTAAACCAAGCTAATAAAAACAAATGGGGGCGAGGATAAACTAGGAAGCTATAGTAACTGAGTACCGGAAGGTGGAAGCCTCGTCTTGCACGTGACAGATGTGGGCATAGACCTTCCCAACCACGCCGGCCTCAACTGTCCCTACTCTGGCGTATTACAACTATTTGGAGAGGAAGGAGCCCCCTTTGATCCAAGTGCCTTAAATAGCATGTACTTTGTAGCACGCACGCACGCACGCACGCGCAAATGTTCTTCTCCATTGCCCCTTCCACTCAGGGTTAGGCATGGAGTCCACTCTGCGCATGCTCACTGCTGAAGTCTGTTCATTGCCCCTGTTCTGTTGACTACCACTTGGTCCTGGCTGTTCTTACAGTCGGTGAGCTTTGACACACCACTCTCTAAAGCTCATCTCTCCTCTATTTCAGGATAATGGTCCTAGACAGTGGGAAGATTGTGGAGTACGGCAGTCCTGAAGAGCTGCTGTCCAAAATGGGTCCCTTTTATTTTATGGCCAAGGAAGCTGGCATTGAGACCGTGAACAACACAGAACTCTAGCAGCTGGTTCCAGCTACAGAACTATGAGGAGCGTCCTCATTTACTTTTGATTTTTGTGCCTATGTCTTAGGAGCAAGATACGTATGTTGTTGCTATTGCTCAGGTTGACCTCAAGCAATCTCTGGTCTCAGCCTCCCATGTAAAGCAGATATTTAATAGCGTACCAAGCATAGATACCTAAGTAAATATTATCAAATACCTTAGAAAATCCTCAGATGAGCTGGGGAGATCGCTCAGTTGGTAGAGTGTTGCCTTGAAGGCATGAGGACCAGAGTTGGATCCCAGAATTCATCTTTTTAAAGTAGGCATGGTGGCACAAGATTATAAGGCTACTGCTGGAGAACCAGAGTCAGGCAGACGCTGGGGCCAGCCAGCATAGCCTGCTTGGAGATTCCAGGTCAGGAAGAGACCTTGTCTCAAAACAAACCAAACCAAACCAGGTGGAGAGTGCCAACGCAGCAACACTTGGAGCTGAACCCTGGCCTCAACACACACATGTCCTCCATACACAAACACATGCATACACACCTCAAAACCAAGAACCTCATTGCTCTGCCTTGATTATAATTCCTTGCTACCCCCCATTCCCAGAAATAACCATTATTCTAAATTTTGTACAAAGGTGGTGACCTTTGTATGTTTAAGCAATGTACGCTGTTTATTCTGATGTAAATGGGCTCATACTGCATGTATCATGGTTATCCCTTTGTTCAACAATACATTTGCAAATTGTCTACATTGATGGATGTGGCGAGGTGCCTTCATTTGCACTGCTCTTTGGCGGGACAGCATTGTGGGACTAGATGATACTTAATCTACTCACGTGTTGGTGAGTGTGGGCTTATTTCCAGGGTTTCTCCTTTTCTATGAGTATCACGAATACTATGAACATCCTGGGATACTTGTTTGTTTCTCTAAGTCTAGTTTGGAATTGGGGGTTGTCCGATGTTTACATGTACATCCTGAGCAGTTCCAGTTTAAAAAATGAGTGTAACTAAGATCTCATTTTGAGTTCACTGTGTGTGTTCCTGGATTCTGCCGGGGGTCAAAATCTTTCTGTGTGTTCCTGGGGCATGTGGATTTGTTATATAAGTTTACAGATGTTGTATCTCATCTTTTCAATATCTGGATTCTTTCTCATCTATTGTTTTTCATGTCTATTTTTACTTATTGATTTATTTTTAATTTCTAAAAGATTTATTTATTTTATTGTATGTATGAATATATTTGCCTGCATGCATGTATGTGGACCACATGCATCAGAAGAGGGCCTCAGAGCCCCTGGCACTGGAGTTACAGTTGTGAGCCACCATGTGGGTGCTGGGATCGAACCTGAGTCCTCTGCAAGAGCAGCAAATGTTCTTAACCATGTGCCATCTTTCCACAACCGCTCCCTCACCCCACCTATTTCTATTTTTGGTGTCTTGTTTTCTTTGTATGTCTTCTGAGTTTTTGCTGTGAGCTCCTTATCTCCCTTACAGTTTGATCTGGGAATATTCTCTGAGGTTGGAGTTAAAGCCAAATTCTTCCTAAGAAAAATTTTGAAGTCTTCTGCCAGCCACCTAACCCCTGACCTCTTGGGACTAAATTCTCCATACCGAGTATCTCAGGCAGCGTCAGACCAGTCAGGGAGAAGCCCTGGTTTGTGGTTTTTCTCAAGAAAAAGTCCCTGCTAAATGGTAAGGCAGAGATGGACACGGGTTCTGCTTCTGCTGGTGGCATCCAAATTCTATGTGGCCATCTCAAGAGTGGCTGCTTCAAGACTCAGGTTCATCAGAGGAGTTGGCACGGGTTTCTCTTGGCTTTGTTTTTTAGTTAGTGTCGTGTATTAGCAACAGAAGCAGGCTTAAGATTTCTGGGTTTGGAAACCTGCCAGCCTTTGTCCCAATCTCAAGATGCCTTTTTGTGTCCTGTTGGAGGATCATTGTGTTCTTCCAATTGAGGATGTAATTATGAAGATGTAATTAATCTATCCTGCACTTCGCTGCTTAGTGAGGTTCTCAGAGGAAGGTTACGAAGTTACAGGAGCCACCGTCTCCTTGCCCTGGCAGCTACCAGCTGCATCTCCAAATCAAAGCTCTCCCCTACCCTCTTAAAGTAGCTCAGATTAGAGAACACTGCAAGGTTTCCAGCGCTGTGTAGAAATCAGACAGCTCAGGTACATTATACAGAGTTCATCCTTAGCGGATAGTTTTCAAAGTTAGCTTTTGAAATGTTTCCAACTTACTCAAAGTGTAGCTCCTAAAGCTGCAAATTAGTATATGGGAATCACAGATTCTCTCGACTGTACCCATTGCCTTATGGACCACAGAAAGAACATTTCCGGTTAAACTTGGTATGCCTTCCATGAGATACAACCCATTTATTTTTGTGGCAGAGGAATGATATTTGAGGGTTGATTGACAGAGTACTGTACCTCTAAAGCTCCGTCAGAACAAGCTGTATTTCAGCTGCTCACGTTTGTTCCTGTGTGCTTGTGTCTCCCCCCAACACACACCAGTCTCTGTGGCTCTTCCTTCCCCATCACCATCATCTCCCTGTCTCTCTCCCGCAGCTCAGTTTCTTTATCACCGCCAGGTAACCGGTTTGTACTGTTTGCTTTACCTCATTCCTGGAATTCTCAGTAAGAACTTTCTTGCTCCATAATTTTAAAATATCCTTATTTTCTTCCCAAGGATATTCTAAATAACTACAGTTCTCTAGTTTGCTTCTTAAAACAAGTTTACAGGCACATAGCGCTTAGAGAAGCAAGGGGACCTTGGGAAAGTGGAGGAGCAGTTTACACCCACAAAAGTGGAGGAGCAGTTTACACCCACTGAGAGCTAACTGCAGAAACGGAGCCGTGCACCAGTATAAAGCGTTGCAGATGGAGGAGGAGAGCCCACAACAGCCCCATTCATTTCCCTACGCAAGTGGCTGATCCCTGCATTCTTATCACCAGAGAATTCAGATGAACAACCTGTTTTATTTATTTAGCGTCTATTAAATGCCTGACATTTTAAAGCAATTTAATATAAATAAAACTATTTTATTTAAATATTCAGTTCTGTTGTGTCATCAGTTAATATTCCTTCACAAGCTGTATTTTATCAAATCAATTTCTGTTACAATTTTAGGTAAGTACCAAGGTGATGTGGGATTCCCCTCTGTATGCTCTGATTACCATTAATGAATAAGGAAAGCTTGCTTGAGCCTATAGCAGAGCAGAACAGAGGTAGGCGGGGAAAACTAAACTGAATGCTGGGAGGAAGAAGGGAAAGTCAAGAGAAGCCATGTAGCCCTTGCTGGAGACAGATGCTGGAACTTTACCCTGTAAGCCACAGCCTCGTGGTGATACATAGGTTAATGGAGATGGGTTAATTTAAGATATGAGTTAGACAGAAATACTCTTGAGCTATTGACCAAACAGTATTGCAGATAATATGGTTTCTGTGTGGTTATTTCGGGGCTGAGCAGCTGGAAAAAATAAGCAGCTCTTCCAAAAACACCAAGGAGTAGAAATCTCTCCAAAATGCCACCATTATCTTCAGGGATCTTTTGGCCTCTTCCTATGTCCTTGCTGATTGTTCTGTAAACTAGGAATCGCTGTTTCAGAATGAAGAAGCCCAGGCCGTTATTAAGCTATTGTCTTTCACTTTCAAATCCAGCCTTCCTGACTTCACTTTGCACAGGTGAGGCTGGACTTACAAATCCTGTTGTTTTTGTATAGCATCCTACCCCTGTGAGATTCTACCATTAGGAGCTGCTAGGGAGAGTTAAGGGGGAAGGCAGAGTCTTGTCCATGACTGCTGTGAAAAAGACATAAAAGACTTTAAATTTTTCTCAAAAAAAAATCAAATATAAGAATTATTCCATTTTCCTTCTTTTTTGAACATTAATTTTTATTGATACTTTAGGGATGTCACATTATGCAACCAACCTCACTCACCTTCCAGTTCCTCTGTTTCCACCCTTCACCCTTATAGCATCCCCTCAAAAGGAAAACTTAAAAAAAATAAAAATACTAAATAAAAAAAAACAAAACCAAAAAAACCCCACTTCCCTCCTCCACCTGTCCCTCTCCATCACCTCTTCGTTCATCTTAGTGGCATCAGGAGCAGCGATGCGTCACATGGTATATTTTTGTCCAGTTTTACTTGCAAAAGTTCATTGTGTAGTGAATTGTTGGTCTGGCTCAAGGCCTGTTGGGGTCCCTTTGGACCAGACCCCAACATAAACCGTCTCTCTCTGGACCAGCGTGGAAGTACGGGAATACAGAAGACACAACTCACATGACTTTATTGGGAGGGAAATTTTCCGTGATCCCTCATGAAATCCTGAACTCACATCTTGAAAAATTGCTCCTTGTTTATTCTCCAAACAGTCTTTATACCAAACTTAACTGAAGGGGAAATACATTAGCATTCTATTTCCTAGGTAGCCAGTGAATGGCTTTTAGTCACATCCACATCTACCTGTGCTTGCTGTCCCGTCTTCCTGGTCAGTATGCTAGCTCAGTCAGTAGGCTGAATCAGCATTTCTATTCAGGCATCCTCCAAATTACAGAAAAGGGGCAAAACAACATCCTGACCTTTGTCTGGAAGGTTACGTGACCACTTCAGGTGTGGCCTATGGCTTTAGAGCCTGGCTGCCCTACCATATAGAAATATGGGCCTACAGAGGCCCCTGGCTGCTGGTACACTGTCAGTCTGGACCCTCATCAAAAACTCTCAGATTTCCTGCTATTGCCCCTTGTCATGAAGATCCTATGGCTATGGTTCCAAAGATCAGGCCCTTCATGAGCTCCAGCAGGTAGGTCATATATTGGTAGACGTTGGGTGGGCCAATTAGAGCCCTGGATTGTGCCTGGGTGGTAACTGAGTTGGTCAGTCCAGGCCGCTGGGACCACACCCCTCAGACAAGAGGTGGAGCCAGCTCTCCCATGCCCATGGTGAGGGCGTAAGCGTTACACTTCTGAAGGGAAAGGTATCCCCATCATCAGAAGTCAAGGAATACCTACAGCCCCAAAGGAAAAGGTTAGGGATTGAAAGGAGTAGCGTCACCATTAGACTACTTCCCACTGAATGGGGATACGAGGTTCTTGGGGGCAATCCTGATCTCGTTTGTCAGAATGTAACCAGGAGCTGCAGGTCTCCGGCTCTATAGCTAGGGGTTGGTAATTATATAATTGTAGCTGGTTGAATGTCTGGTCAGAAATCTTTTGGCTCTGTTTTTGAAGTAATCTATACAAGTTTATGAGGCGGGGCACATTAGTAGGATTAAGAAAAAGAAGAGAAAAAGGGTTAAGAAGGGCATTATCCAGTTCCATATCTGACTACCAGTGATCCACTGGCCAGATGATCACGTTGTTTAAGTTTCTGAAGATGTGGAGTTGTTGATCTTGTCTTTCACTAAACCATTGGTTAACATAGAAACAACACTCCTTCCCAAGGAAAACACAAAGACCACCTCGCTCTGTTGTTAGTAGATCTAATCTTCTCCGATTTTGTAATCCTATGGCAGCCAGTGAGTCTATTTGACCCCAAAGGGTCAGGATAGTCTGAACTACCCACTGGAAATCCTCGATGAACATAGTTAGCGGGGGAGTCAGTTCTGCTGCTCCAGAGGCAACACCAGCAGTTAGGCCCAGGGCTGCTAGGGAGGATGTGGCATGGACTGCTCATTTCTCATGCTGTGCCACTAGGAGCCTAGCAATGGGAATTGGCAATGGTTCTTCATCAGGTACCACCCTTAGTTTAGGAAAGGGGAACAAAAGGGCACAAGTCCCAGGCCACCTGGTAGGTAAGCAGCAATAAACTTGAGTGCCACAGAGAATCGAGGCTTTGGAACTGTTTGGGCCTAGGAGCAGGGTGGCAGTACTAGGGGTTACAGTGTTATTGCAGTCTGTAGAATCCAGTGTGTCCACAAGATGTGTTCCTGAGGAGTTAAAGCAGCCTGTGATGCCCAAGAGAGAGATGTGGGAGAAAGAAGAGGTGGAAAGGGTGGTAGTGATATTTGGCTCTGAGCAGTTAATAAGCAGTAAGGTAAGAGAATCTACTATGACAATGGGCAAGGCCACAAATGGTGGTTTCCAGTCTCACCCAGGCCACAAATGGTGGTTTCCAGTCTCCCCCGGGAAGGACACACAACCAGCATTCCCCAAAGCAGTCAGGCAAAGGATTTACTATATTGGTAGTTGGCTGCCTGGAGCTCACCTCAGTATCCACATAATTTTATGGCTGATAAACACTACCATATGTTCGGATTCATCTCCCCTGGACCCTGGTTTCCCCTCTGTGGGAGCAGCCGTCTTTGGGACATTTACTTTCTGCTCAGGGAAGAAATGCACACTTGTTCCTCTCTGGGAAACTCGACATTGGCTGGTATAGGTGAAGGGATTTCGGGGTCTTCAGAAGGATTAGCTCTGATCACAGGTTCTTTCCTGGCTTGGCACTAACACCATTGCCTACCTGCTTCCTTTGTTACTGCAGGTAAATTGTGGTCTGGCTTCTTAGGCCCTGATCCCCATAATCTCTTCCTAACATGTTTACTAACTCTGAATTGTAAACCAATGAAAGTTCATCTGGCTTTCCTTCTTCACAAAGTGTCACCAGACTTTTTTATTTCAGTGGGAGTGGGGATAGAACTCAAAGATCTAATTTGACTTGTTTCTGATTTTTGTAAATACTTTTTTTTGTTTATTTTTTTGGGGGAGGCACAGCTATGTTTTTTTTATTTTTATATTATCCATGCTTGCTTTTCTGTTGCAATGAAGAATTAAGTCATAACAGATGTTGTGGCCTTCATTCCCTAAAATATGTACTGTCTAGATCTTTGTAGAAAAGGTTTTCAGGTTTATATTTCCACCATCAAAATGGTGATTTGCCTCAAAAATATTCTTATGATACAGATGTTCACAATTAAATCCATAAAACCTGACAATATGTCACATTCCATTACAAAAGAAACAAAAAACCCCCAGGATTTTGTCATTGTGATTAAGGGTTTGGGCATGGAAGAGTAGATCCTGGGTTATTCAGGTGTGCCCAGTATAATCAGAGTATCTTTGTAAAAGAGAGCCTGGTGCTTTGGGGTGTGGCTTAGGAGTGGGGTGTTTGCTGGGCGCAGGTGAGGCCTGGGTTACACAAACGGCAGCCAGGAATTCAGAGCCAAAATAAAGGTGAAGGTGAAGACGGATTCTGAGAGACTGATGCAGATCTGCAACATTTGCTTGGAGGGCAGAGGCAGAAAGTCCAAGCTGAGGAACAGAGTCAGAAAAGGTAAGGGGACACCCTCCCCTGGAGCCGCCATAAAGAGCAAGCCCTTGGTTTTGAAATTCTGATGGGTTTTAAGCCACAAAATTCATGGTAATTTTTTATGGCACCAAGGGATGAACCAGCCTGCCTCCATCTTAGGCTTGAAAGCCATCTTGTAGTAAAGACAAACTAGATTCATTCCTGTTTATGGCTAAATTTGTTTCTCAAGGATTGCGCTATGCCCACCTGTAACCTTAACTACAAATGGTTCTGTGCGCCTGCTTCAGGAAACAGCAACCATGTCTTTTGTATCAAAGAGTTGTTAGGACCATCTCCACTGTAAAGATTTGCCTCTGCCTAAGGCACCTTCTGACTGGTTTAATAAAGAGCTAAATGACCAATAGCTAGGCAGGAGAGGATAGGCGGGACTTCCAGGGAGAGAGAGGAACTAGGGGCGAATCTGGGCACGAGAGATGCCAGTGAGACACAGAGGAAGTCAGATGCACAATGAAGGAGAGGTAAAAAGCCAAGCGGCAGAAAGTAGATTAGCAGAAGCAGGTTGATTCTAGTTCTGAGAGCGAGCTGGGAAGCCTAAGCTAAAAGCCAAGCTTTCATAATCAACGGTAAGTTCGTGTCATTATTTGGGGGCCGGCAGTTCAAGAAAGTCCAACAAGAAAGACACCACGGCCACCAGCTGTAGGACACCTTGTTAGGTTCAGCTTCCGTAACCCCGCTCACTTGCCTGCGACCCCTTCATTTGGAAACCCCCCACCCCTGAGCTCTAAAAACCTCATCTATCTGCTTTAGAGGGAGACAGCCTGCACATGTGAATTTAAAAGCTTGCTTTAATTAATTTGACCATAATTGTTTGAGCTGGTGGTCTTTCTCCTCGAATCTTTGGGATTAACACAAGAGGAAAGTAGGAACAGAGAACGCCAGTGCCTCCAACAAAATTCACAAGATTTTCCAAATAACACTGAATGGCAAGGTTTTATCTCATCAGTCTAGGCATGGCTGGGATCTAAGTATCACAGTGCCTTTTACTTCTGACTAGACGCTGATTGTAGCCCTCATGACTGACACCTGTGCAGGACATTTGGTCCTGGTGTATGAGAACCGCCTCCCAGGTGCCATGAGAGCAAAGGAAAGCATCACACAGACCCGGAATTCCATAGGCTACAGTTTATTGAGAGCACTTATAGCACTTATGGCTAGACGTCTTGTCCTGCGGTAGCAGCAGCCCACGGCATGCTAAAATCCCTCCAAGAAGCAGGGGAAAGACAAAAGCAGCTTCAGGTGCTGTGCTCAGTGGTAGGGGCCTCCGGGAGGCCCTGCTGGACCTGGCGTCAGTGTCCAGCCCTAGAGCGACACACACTGCCTTTTTGGGAGGAGTATTCACAAATACCAACTGATGGATAATTTATTCAGAGAATCTAGGGTGTTCTCAGTTCACCAACAAGAATCCATTGCTTAAGCGTGACAACAGATTTCGAAGGATGAGTCTATTTGTAGCATGCTGGGAAACCGCAGAGAAAAACCAACTAGGATTGTCGGGAAGCACCTGTGGCTAAAGGGATGCAGGTTGGCGCAGGTGGGTCGAACTGCATCAATAAACACTCTTTCCCAACTAAACTGCCCACTTTACTCCATTTGATCCTATTTGGAGTTACTCATGCCCTGTTCTCAGCTGAAACGCTGCAGCTAAGGCATCAGCCAAAGTCGGTCATAATTGTGGCAATGGTGGATTAAGTCTGTCATGCTTTCCTGATCCGGAGGGGTGGCTGTAACAGGAAATGCCTGGGTATGACTCCTCTTGGGTGTCCTGGAGACCCTTGGATATGGGTGCACAGACATGGCTTTGTGACGTGGTCTGCATGTGTCTTCAGGCTCTCTGGATCATACGTGAGGTCCTCCAGGCCTGCCTGCTCCCAGGATTTCCGGAATGAACATGTTTCTAAGCACAGTGCAGTTTTCGTCTTCCCCTTCCCTCCACCAGGTCACAGTTTCTCTCCTTAAGGGACCTCTACTAGGCTGAGCACCCTTTAGTAAAAACCGCCTGTGTCTCACACATTAACAGTTCATAACATTTTTAGGTATTTCACTCTTAAAATCATACACATATGGGGAGTCTCATATTTTTTTTTTAAAAAAGCCTATACTTTGTCAGCAGGATAAACTGAGGAGTCTCCTCAATTCTTCTTAGTGGAGGACTAATGTCAAAGGTGATTGCTTTCTTACTTAAAGAAATAACTGGTCGTGGGGTGCAGTGGTGTAAATCTGTGGACTGCATGAGAGTTTTACCTCAAGGGAGGAAGGAACAAAATTATCGTAAAGTTCCACGGGCGAAGAACCCAGCGAGCCCCTTGCCCGTGCTGCTGTTGTCCCTCTGGTCCGTGTAACTGCTGTTGGAAAGACCTGTCAGCAGTGACGGAGCGGCCCATGCGCTGTCTCCTAACCTGCACTGCTGGTCAGAGCCAGACCAGACCAGCAGTCGGATGGTGTGAGTGTCACATAGGTTCTACCTTAATACCTATGTCATTTTTTAAAATTTATTTTTATTTTATGTGCATTGGTATTTTGCCTGCATGTGTGAGCGTGTCAGATCTTGTAGTTACAGAGACTTGTGAGCTGCCATTGGGTGCTAGGAATTGAACCTGGGTCCTCTGGAAGAGCAGTCAGTGCTCTTAACCACTGAGCCACCTCTCCGGATCCACCTTTGTCATTTTTTACTGAAAAAAAAAATCGAGAGTCTTGTGGTGTAGCCCATCTGACATCAAGCCCACAGCAATCCCCCTGTCTCAGCCTCCTCAGTGCTGGGAGAACACCACCACGGTCACCTTACCCTTTATTTTTAATTATTTTTTTTTAAAGCAAAAAAATCCCTTTGAAAGAAACGATACTCACTTATGACAAGGAAGTAGCAGGCACCCTACAGTGCCTACACACGGCATCCTAACAAATCAAGAGAATTCAGAGAGAACAGCAAAGACGGGGCCCACCTGACCAGCTGGTGCCATTTAGCTCCTCCTATTCCCCTAGGCTGCTTCTGGTTCTGACAGCTAGACTTTAAAATTCAAAAGTTATGATGGATGATCATCGTGGCTCACACCTAAATCCCAATACCCAAAAGATAAAAGAAGGTCAAGGCCAGGGTTGGAGAGATGACCCCGTGGCTCAGAGCTCTCTTCCAGAGGACTGAGTTCAGTTCCTAGCACCTGTGTGGGACAGCTCATGGCTGCTTGGAACACCAACTCCAGAGGATCTGGCATCCTTAGCAGACACCTACATGTATGTGTGCACACACCTCCACACAATTGACAAGACTTAAGGTATATTTAAGGTCGTCTTACAATACATAGACCCAGCAAGTCTGAAACCAGCCTGGGCTACATAAACCACTGTCTCAAACTCAGAAGCGCATCTCCATAGCTCTTCCGCCTTCATTCCTCCCACCTTTAATCACCTATCCCAGCTCCCAACTAGAGTAAGCATTCCCTAGGGACCTACCAGCCAAGCCTGCCCCAGAAGCAAGTAGGCCAGAGAAGTAGGTAGGTGAGCTCCAGATCTCCTCCAAATCCAATCCCCCTCCCAACCCTGTTCTGAAGCAGACCACCTGCTGTGGTCAACACGCCCCCCCCTTTCCCAGGGGATTAAGTAGATCCAGGTGAACACTCTACTTTTCCTTCCCTCTTGCAGATCTCCACGGATCTCCACTACCCCCTCCTCCTAGTCCATCTCCACTCCTAAGTATCAGCTCTCAACATCTAGGAACGCACTGTACCCAGAACCCCGGGGGCCACACCTACTAGTAGGATCCTAGAAACATTTCCTACCAGGCAACACACAATCTCCTAAGAACCAGAGAGGGCAACAGGAACCAAGAAACAAAACACCCACCAACAAAGACAAGATGAGATAATAGCACCTAGAATTATGATCATCCCAAATCCAGGTGCCTAGATGCCAGTGTAAAAACAGCCAGGAAAATATATGCGCACTGGAGCCCAGCAGCCTTACTGCAGGAGGCCCCAACACATGGAACATAGCTGGAGCACAAGACACAGACCTTAAAATAGTTTTTATGAATACCACAGAGATTCCTAAAGAGGAAATGAATAAAGCCCTTAAGGAAATCTATGGAAGACAGGCATGGTGGTGGATGCCTTTAATCCCAGCACTCGGGAGGCAGAGGCAGTCGGATCTCTTGAGTTTGAGGCCAGCCTGGTTTAAAAAGCAAGTTCTGGGACAGCCAAGGGCTGTTACCCAGAGAAACCGTGTCTCAGAAAAAAAGGAAAGAAGGAAAAAAATCTCTGAAAACACAAGCAAACAGTGCAAGGACATAAAGAAAACAGTCAATCTCTAAACATGGAAATAGAATCAATTAAGAAAACCCAAACTGAGGAAAATCTGCAAATGAAGAATTTAGGAACATGAGCAGGAACCTTGGAGGCAATTCTCACCAGCAAAGTACACGAGATGGAAGGGAGGCTCTCAGGCACTGAAGACAAGATAGAAGAAATGGATACCTCAGTTCAAAAAAATGTTAAATCTAAGACTTCGTGCACAAGACATCCAGGAAATCAGGGACATTATGAAAAGATCAATCTAAGAATAACAGGAATAGGGGAAGGAGAAGAAACCTGGGTCAAAGACACAGAGAATATTTTCAATTGACTCATAAAAGAAAATTTCACTAATCTAAAGAAGGAGGTGCCCATCAAGGTACAAGAAGCTTACAGAACACCAAATAGACTGGACTAGAAAAGAACAAACCCTCAGTACTTAGTAATCAAAACACTAGTATACAGAGCAAAGATAGAACATTAAAGCTTCAAGAGAAAAAGATCAAGTAATCTATAAAGGCAGACCTATTAGAATAACACCAGGGGGCTGGAGAGATGGCTCAGAGGTTAAGAGCACTGGCCCATCTTCCAGAGATCCTGAGTTCAATTCCCAGTAATCACATAGTGGCTCACAACCATCTATAACAAGATCTGGTGCCCTCTTCTGGCAGAACACTATATACATAAAAAAATAAATAAATCTCTTTTTCAAAATTTAGAATAACACCAGATCTCTCCTTACCTCCCACCTCCTGGTTTTTCGAGACAGGGTTTCTCCGTGTAGCTGTCCTCGAACTCAGAGATCCACCTGCCTCTGCCTCCTGAGTGCTGGGATTAAAGGCTTGGGCTGTACCACCTAGCAACACCTGACTTCTCAATGGAGATTCTAAAAGCCAGAAGGGGCTGGACAAAGGTACAAATTCTAAGAAACCACAGATCCAAGCTCACGCTTCTACATGCAGTAAAACTTTCAGTCACAATAGATGGAGAAAGAAAGACATTCCAAAATAAAACCAAATATAAGCAGTAAATATCTACAAATAGAATCCTACAGAAAGTGCTAGAAGGAAAACTTCAACGTGAAGAGCTTAACCTTACCCAAGAAAAATCAGGGAATAAATAATACCAGGCCAGCAAATCAAAATGGGGGGAAAATCACACCATAAGAACAAAATAACAGAAGTCAACAGACACTGCTCATCGATAACTCAACATCCATGGTCTCAACTCCCCAACAAAAAGTAACAAATTAATAGAATGGATTCGAAAATAGGATCTACCCTTCCACTGCAGCCAAGAAATACACCTCAACATCGAGATAGACATCACCTCAGGATAAAGGAATGAAAAAAGATTCCAAGCAAATGGACCTAAGAAGCAAGCTGGTGTAGCCATTTTAATATCTGACAAACTAGACCTCAAACCAAAACTAATCAAAAGAAATAGGGAAGGATACTAGATACTCAAAGGAAAAATCCATCAAGAGGACATTGAAATTCTTAACAACTATGCCCTAAACACAAGGGTACCCACATTAAGAAAAGAAACATAACCACAGCTTAAACTACGTATTGATCCTCACACACTGATAGTGGGAGCTTCAATACTCCAAAAATGGACAGGTCATCCAGACAAAAACAGAAATATTGGAACCAATTGATGTCATAAACCAAAAGGACTTAACAGATATTTACAGAACATTTCAACCAAACAAAAATATACCTTCTTCTCAGCAGCTCATGGAACTTTCTCAAACTGACCCATAATCAGGCATAGAGCAAATCTCAACACTACAAGAAAATTGAAAAAGAAAAGAAAACCCTGCATCCTATCTGATCATCAATTAAAGCTGGATTTCAACAACTACAGAAACAACAGAAAGCTTATGGACTCTTTGAAGCTGAACAACTCATTACTGAGTGAAAAATGAAAACATACCCAAACTTGTGGGACACAATGAAAGAGGGGCTAAGAGGCAGATTCACAGCACTGTCTACATAAAGAAACTGGAGAATTCTCATGTTAGTAACTTTTAATAGCACATTGGAAAGATACAGAAAAAAAAAAGAATAAGAAATCATTTCCCAAAAGAGTAGACAGCAAGAAACCATCAAACTCAAGGCTGAAATCAATAAAATAGAAACAAACAAACGAAAAAAAAGTACAAAGAATAACAAAGAATAAACAAAACCAACAAAGAGCTGTTTCTTTGAAAAAGAAATCAGTAAGATTGACGAACCTATATCCAAACTAACTAAAAGGTAGAAAAATCCAAATTAACAAAAGTAGAAATAAAAAGGGAGACATAACAGACACCAAGGAAACCCAAAGCATCATAAGAATAAACTTTAAAAGCCTGTACTATACCAAATTGGAAAATCTAAAAGAAATGTGTAATTTTCTTGATACATACTACTTACCAAAGTTAAATCAAGATCAGATAAACAATTTAAACAGATCTATAAGCCCTAGTGAAATAGAAGCAGCCATTAAAAGTTTCTCAACTTCTGTTGTGTAGGTAGAATTCCACCACATAGAACTGGATAAATAGTACAGATATAGTGCTCAACTATGATGTTTTGTATTTTTGTTTAAGTCATGAGAAATTACTCAGACCCTTTTGAACATCATCAAAGGCTGTAGAAAGTCACTTTGACTGTGTCTCCGTAACCTCAGCACAAGCAGCAGGAAGAAGGCCAGTTACATGGCATCTTGACTTTCTTATGATGCCTTTTGAACATTAGATTACAGGGAGGAGGCAAAACTGCTCAGTCGTGAAGTGTGGTCCAGTGCAAGTCTCCATACATAGTTCCACCTTGTGAACGTTGAGACCTTTCTGTGCTATTGTATATGTTACTTTCAGTGCTGTTACCAATGTTTTTTGTAAATATTTAATATGTCTTTCTATTCAGCTTAATTCCAACAATTTTGTACTTTAATAAATGTTTTAAACATTTTTTTAGAAGTTTCTCAACCAAACAACAACAACAACAAACAAACAAACAAACAAACAAAAAGGAAAACAAAAAAAAAAACCGCCCAGGGTCAGATGGATTTAGTGCAGAATTCTACTAGATTTTTAAAGAAGAGACAATGCCAAGATTTCTCAAATTATTCCACAAAATAGAAACAGAAGGAACACAGTCCAGTTCATTTTATGAGGCGACAGCCTGATACCTAACCCTATACATAAAGACCTAAAAAAAAAAAAAAAGAGAGAATTGCAGACCATTTTCCCTCATGAACATTGATGGAAAAATTCTCAATAAGATACTGGGCAAACTGAATCCAAGAACACATCAAAAAGATCATCCACCATGATCAAGTAGGCTTCATCCCAGAGATGCAAAGATGGGGCAACATATGTAAATCAATAAATGTAATCCACCACATAAAGCAAAAAGCAAAACCCACATGATCATCTTATTAGATGCAGAAAAGGTCTTTGACAAAATCCAATACCCCTTCATGATAAAAGTCCTGGATAGATTAGAGATACATGGAATACTTCAATATAATAAAGGCAGTTTACAGCAAGCTCACAGCCAACATCAACTTAAATGGAGAAAAACTCAAAGCAATTCTGCTAAAATTAGGAACAAGGCAAGGTTTCTCACTCTCTCCATACCCATTCAGTATGGTACTTGAGTCTTAGCCAGAGCAATCAGACAACTGAAAGAGATCAAGGAGGGTACACACTGGAAAGAAGTCAAAGTATCTTTATATGCAGCTGATATGATAGTATACATAAGTGACCCCAAAAGTTCCACTGGGAAACTCCTACAGTGGATAAACATTTTCAGCAAGATAGCAGGGTACAAAATTAGCTCACAAAAAATTTATATCACAAATGACAAATGGGCTGAGAAAGGAATCAGGAAAACCGACCCTTCACAATAGCCTTAATAAAAATATATTGGGGTAACTCTAACCAAGCGAGTGAAAGATTTATATTACTAAAAATTTTACGATATTGAAGAAAGAAATTGAAGAAGGTATCAGTAGATGGAAAGATCTCCATGCTCGTGGACCAGCAGGATTAATACATTAAAAATGGCTGGGGCTGGAGAGACAGCTCAGCAGTTAAGAGCACTGGCTGCTCTTCAGAGGACGCAGGCTTAATTCCTAGCATCCATGTGGCAGCTCACCATTGCCTGAAACTCCAGCTCCAGGAGATCAGACACCTTCACACAGACATGCATATAGGTAAAATATCAATGAACGTAAAAATAAAAAAAAATCATTTAAAAAAATAGCCATCTTACCATTCTACAGATTCAATGCAATCCCCATCCAATTCCAACACAATTCTTCACAGATCTTAAAGTGACAATTATCAGATAAAACTGTCATGAATAATCAAAGAACTACTGGAGGTGTCACCATTCCAGATATCAAGTACTACAGAGCTATAGCAATAAACACAGCACAGTATTAGCACAAAAACAGACACACTGATCAATGGAATCCAACTGAAGACCCAGACATAAAGTCACACACCTATGGGCACCTGATTTTTGATAAAGCCAGAAACACACACTGAATAAAAGGCAACACTTTCAACAAATGGTGCTGGCTAACTGGATGTCAGCATGTGTACTGTGAAGGGGCCGGCTTGTTGGGGTCTCTGTCCCGCCCGGTACCCCACAGCCGGCATGCCCCAAAGAGAAAATCACAGACGGGACTCATAAGATTATAAACTGATTGGCCCATTAGGTCAGGCTACTTATTAGTTCTTATAACTTATGTTACCCCATTATCCTTATCTACGTTAGCCACACGGCTCAGTACCTTTCTCAGCTGGGCAGCTTACATCTTTCCTCTCCGGTGGTCTGGGCAGAACAGGCAGAGGGAGCTTCCTAGAATACTCCCAGTCTTTGCTCCACCTCTACTTCCTGTCTGGCTTTCCTGCCTATACTGCCTGCCTGGGGAACAGCCTTGGCCGAGGTTAAGACTTTCTGAACTGAACACCATTAGCACAGACACTAAGATCAACAATTAATAAATGGGACCTCATGAAACTGAGAAGCTTCTGTACAGCAAAGGATACCATCATTTACAAAGTGGTTGAGTACTGGATAGGGAAAGATTTTCACCAGCTCCACATCTGATAGAGAGCTTATATCCAAAACATATAAAGAATGCAAAAAAACTGGACATCAAGAAAACAAATGATTCAATTTAAAAATGGGCTGCAGATCTAAACAGAATTCTCAAAAGAGGAACTCAAATGGCCAAGAGACATGTAAAGAAATGTTCGACATTCTTAGTTATCAGGGGAATGCAATTCAAAGCTACTTTGAGATTCCACCTTACACTAGTCAGAATGCTAAGATCAATAACACAAGTGACAGCTCACACTGGTGAAGATGTGAAGCAAGGGGATCATTCCTCCATTGGAGTGCAAACTCACACAGCCACTATGGAAATCAGTGTGGCAGTTCATCAGAAAGATGGAAATTGATTCAGCTCCACTACTCTTGGGCGTATACCCAAAGGATGCTTCATCTTACAACAGAGACATATACTCAACCATATTCATTGCCAGAAAGACAAATGTGGTAGGCATTTGCTAATATGTGGATGTTAGGTGTTAAGATAGATTAGTAAACTATAACAGTAAAACCACAGAGGTTAGGTGTAAGTGAGGGACTGGGGGTAGGGACAGAACTTCCCAGAAAGGGGAAATAGAATAGACAGCTATAGATAGACTGTGATGGCATGGGGAGCGGGCAAAGGGATGGACTGGAACAGGAAGATCAAACAAGGAGGGAGGGACAGCTAAAATTAAGGGCCTTTTGAGGTCATTTCACATAGAAATCTAATATAGTAGAAGCTTCCTATATATGTACATATAATGAAGGTGACCCGAATGAAATTGCCAAAAAACGGAGCCCCTGACTAGATATCCCTCACTACCAAATGAAGCTTCGGTACTGGGTATGGGTTACAGCTAACCAAGTTCTTGGCCAAAGGGGTTGGCCAACGACTCAGGCTGTTGCAAAGGCTCCCCACAAACTGATGGTAAGACCTTACAGATGAAGACAACATCTACACAAATCACTGGCCATGGAAGAGTGGTCATTTCAGTACAGATCGCTTTCACTAACCAGGGCTCTGTGAACAGGCCAGAGGAGGAGAGTGACCCTGACTGGGGCCATGCTGACACTTACCCGGATATGCTGGAGGTAGAGGGACAGGTCTCGGATAAAAGATTTAATCAATCTCTCCTGCATCCGGAAGTTCTTTTCTGTCTCTTCAAATACTTCATCTTTTAGCTGTCCAAAAGAAGTGCTTTTAGAAAACCTGGACTTTCTTTCAATAGACCTTATTGAAAAAATATCTTAGAAACATCTTTCACCAAAACATAAATATACTTGCTGTTTCCTTTCATAAGGAACTGAGTTTGGACCTGCCTCTATGACTCTGGATTCTGATCACATGTGGACCTCCCTATTTACAAACTGACTTCCCTGCTGTGTCCTGGCCGGGCTGCTGTCCTCTCATTCCTGGGACCACGTCTGTCTACCAGGCCCTTCTCTGTGTGTTCTCCACTCTGGCAGCCCCTCCCCTGCCCCCTCTCAGGTGAAGGCTCAGGTGAAACTTTCACAGATCTCCTGTGTATGACAGTGTTCAGAAACAAAGCTCTCTGCTCCCGTGTCCTCTCCACTCCCATCACCATCGGGATGTGGTGCACAGGATGAAGTCTGGAGACTGCAACTGCCAAGCTGTGGTTCAAATTGCTCAATCTCCTCCTTTCACGTTTCCCTCTTCATAACGTAAGGTATTCATCTAGATGATCTTTTAAATCCCTCCTAGCTTATATGTCTGCACAGTGGATCAGGTTCTCTAAATAGATTATAGACGTCTTAGAGGTCGGAAGACCACAACAGCTATTATATGTGGGCCAGCTGGCCTCCTCATTTGCCTCTGTGCACATTATAGGCAGCTTGGTATGTGAAGGGCCCTATCTCCATTAACAGGCAAAATCAAGGAGACACTAAGAAGGTTCGGTGCCAAGCCATGCCAGCAGCTGTTCCCAGGCCCTGCAGAGCTGTCAGGCATGCTGCAAGCACAGAGCTCACCTGAGGAGCGAACCCCGTGAGATGCTTCAGGTGGCTGCTGACCCGGTTGGACTTCTTGATGATGGAGTGGATGTTCAGCTTGGAGATCTTCTCCATGAGGCTGTCCTCATCACCCTTGCGGTACTTAAGCACTAGGATGCAAGCCAAGGCCACTGGTTAAAAGAAGGTCCCATCCCCCGCCCGCCTTCCCCGCCCGCCTGAACTCAGTGAGACTATATCATCCCAGAAACGCAGAGGTTTTTCTAAAAATGAGCATAAAATGAAATTACCCCAACAGAAACGAGTGCTTGTCTTGGATAACTTCTAACTGAACAGACAAAATATTGGTCCAAAGAACCAGTCTAGACAGAGGTGTGACTCTCCATGCAGAGAGAGACTGGCAGCCAGGGAAGGGGCCTGAGATAGGAGGAAAGGCAGCAGAGGTGTAAGGCCAGGATGCTTGTGAGTTTAAGACTCAGGGCTGTCACTAATCAGGGCTCAGTTTTATAAAAGCCATTTTACCTCTTCGAGCTTAATATTTTTGAGCCACCTAAGATTAATAATATATGATAGCCATGTATACAAATGAGTTATTTATATACAATGATATCACACAGGAAAGCCACTGTGTCGAACAGAAAAGTCTGGAGAGTACAGTTGACGGGAATGGTGGAAGAGGAGCAGAAAGGACACCCTGTACCAGGAGACTGAACCTAAAGGAAGGGCTCCAGTAGCAGAGGCTCCCAAAGTCACAGCAGACAAGGGCAGTTTTCATGAAGATTGCTCTGACGCTAGCACAGCACACAGAGAGCAGGCGGAAGGCCGAGAGCTCGACACGACCGACCTCTGAACCCTGACTCGTGGCAATCACCATGCTGCGCCTGTGGAGTATTCAGTGCGAGCTATGACAGAATAAAAGAGTTCAGCTCACTCCATGGTGTGGGAGAATTATCTGTACTCTGTCATTCATGTATTTTAATAAAACGCTGATTGGTCAGGCAGGAAGTATAGGCAGGGCAACGAGAATAGGATAAGGCTAGGAAGGAGGAAACTCCCTCTGCCATTCCTGCACAGACCACCGAAGAGGCAACATGTAAGCTGTCACACTGAGAAAGGTACTGAGCCCATGTGGCTAACATAGATAAGGATAATGGGGTAATATATGTTATAAGAGTTAACAAGAAGCCTGACCTAATGGGCCAATCAGTTTATAACCTTATGGAGTCCTGTGTGTGATTTTTCTTTGGGATTTGCTGGCTTGTTGGGGTACTGGGCTGGACAGAAACCCCAACAAGTCGGCCCCTCATGTTACAACTCCAGGGGGGAATGGGTAGGCATACAGCTAGCTGGCTGCACAGGGCTGGGCGGAGAGATGAGGGCCCATGTCAGAAAGCAAGCCACTGGGCACAGGCGGCAATAAAAGGGTCTGCGAATTTAGTAGGGATCAGTAAAACTCTAATTAGATGAATCAAAAAATAACCTAAGCAGGTCTTGACAAGGCCTGCTTTCAAGGATGTGATGGGACTGTGTGACAAAGAACCCTCCATCACCACTGGCTAGTCCAGTGCTTCTCAACCTTCCTGATGCTGCAACCCTTTAATACAGTTCCTCATGTTGTGGTGACCCCCAACCATAAAATTATGTCACTGCTACTTCATAACTGCTAATGTTATGAACCATAATGGAAATATCTGATATGGGGGGGTCACGACCCACAGGTTGAGAATCACTGGTCTAGCCCCACTAAATCCCATCACTTACTTCTTAATCATCCTTCCTTGTTCCCGACTGTCCACACTGGTGGCTCATCATCATCCCATTGTCCTCAGGCCACTGCTGCCCCGAATTCCAGCACTGTGTGTCCCTCCCGGCCCCCTCACACCTGGACCCTGCCTTGCCAAGCCCCTGGGAAGTAATTCTTTAGAGAAAAGCCTTGTCAGAGGGAGGGCCTGGCAGCCAGGCAACCTTCTTTACTGAGCCACGCCTTTCTCACCTAGATCCTTCCAACGCTTGTACTCATTAATGTTAACGTTGATTTCCTTGACGGCAAGCACTGCACTGGTTAAAGGGACCTTATCCGGGTGGGACTCTGGGGTGGAATTCAGCAGCTCCATTAGCAGCAGTGGGTAATGCATTATTCTCTGTACGGGCTTGATGAGGAAGGAGCCCAGGTTGATATAATTGGTGCAGCCCCTGTAAAAGCAAGCGGAAAAGGACTCCAGTCAACTGTCAGTGCTAAGGTGTTTTTGGATATCATCTGCTATCCCTAAAGACAGTTTGGCCTCTGACTCTGCGTTCTGTTCTCATTTATTCAGCAAATACTGTCCTGTACCACAGAGGGATAGCACTATTATAGGTGCTGAACAGCAAAGATAGCCTTGCTGTCGGGGAAGAAAAGAAGCAAGTGCTAAGCAAATTAATAAATAAAGTGGTATTGGTGGGAAGTGCTGTGAAAATGTCTGGCAAGCATGTCTAGATTTCTGTCTATAAGGAAATGAAAGCAGCCTTCTGAGGACCTGATGAATCCACTGAATAAACAGTGTGTGCATGAAGCACCAATGGAGGGACTTACCATTCGTTGTACAGGCTCCTATAGGGCGGAAGCAGGAGGGGAAAAAGAGAGAGCATTAGAGACGGATGGCATTGACCTTCTCACTATTCCCACAAGTCTACTCAGCAGACAAAAGCCACACAGGTAGAAGAAAACCATGGATGCCAAGGGTGGGTATCCCAGCTTAGACAGCGAGTCATCTCCCTGGCTGTTTTGAGACTACAAACACCGACTCAGTTTGAGACACATACAGTTCCTCCCTCCCTTCAGACAGGCCCCACTGCGTGTCCTGGGCTGGCCTGAAAGTCACTGTGTAGACTAAGTCGGACTTGAACTCACTCCAATCATGACTCAGTCTCCTAGTGCTAAAACTAGAGGCTTGCTAATCAAGCCATACAATCGGGAAGTCACTTAAGATTCCCATGACACAAGAGAAAGGAGCCAGATACAGCACAGGACACGTGATAATGTGTCACTTATGTGTCAAGTAAGGTTGGCAGTAGATATCATGACCATGGGGCATCTAAAAGACAGGTGTGAGAGCAGAGGCAAAGGCATGACTGTAGAATCTCCTACTTAAGATCTGCCAAGGAGTCCTGAAGATGCTTCTGGATCTTCTCGTCCTTCTCGTAGACTTCCAGCAGTGAAATGGCTTCATCGTGTTTCTGGCAGCACACCCTGTATGTTCCCTCAAGTTCATCCTGGTGATCAAGAAACACAGGTCCTTTGGAGCATACACAAACATATACCAATGTCAGGACTGCTCTTAGTAGTCCAAAGCATATTGACAAACATGATGGTCACTCAAGTTCACCTGCTATGAGTAACAATAAGATAATCCATCAAGTTGATAAATACTCCTGTAATTGCTTAAATTACAAATCATTTAAGCCACAATTGAGAGAACTATGTCACCCATGTATTTATTTTTCAGAACATGTATTCACACATTCTGCCTTGATACAGCTTCCAGGCCTCTTCATGAAGATAGATAATGGCGTCTGCAAACACTCTCCAATGGTCACATGACCAGGTCATATGACCCTCTTGCTCTATACTCTTCAGGAACATCTGTGCAAGGATGAAAAGAATCCCTCCACAGCAGTGTTTTTTAACTTTGTGCACAACATAAAAACATAAGGGTACAAATGCAATTGACTATACTACTTTAAATATCTGTGATTAAATAAAACCTCAATCTGTAATATGATATGTGTTTTTCTTGCCCTTTGGTTTTTAAAATTTATTTATTGATTGATTGATTGTCTTTTCGAGAAAGGGTTTCTCTGTGTAGCCCTGGCTGTTCTGGAACTACCTCTGTAAACTAGGCTGGCCTCGAACTCACAGAGATTCATCTGCCTCTGCCTCTGCCTCTGCCTCTCAAGTACTGGGATTAAAAGATATGTGCCACCACTGGCCAGCTCAATTTTTAATTTTTTTAATTCGTAAGTGTTTAGCTGCATGTATGTATATGCACCATGTGTGTGCCTGGTGCCCATGGATGCCAGAAGAGGGACTCAGATCCCCTGAAACTGGAGTTACAGACAGTTGTGAGTCATCATGTGGATGCTGGGAATCAAACCCAGGTCCTCTGTGCACAGAAGCAAGTGCTCGCTACCCAAGCCATCACCCCAGCCCCTCACGTGTGCTTCGTACAGATAACAGGATGAGCAACGAGGTTGGTCATCTCCACACGTGTACTCTATGGCAAAGGTAAGCAACTAAAACCAGCATTTCTGTCTGCTGAGTGGGACTGAAACTCAAGGCAAATGAAGCAGTCTAAGGAGAAATGAACAGACGTGCCAGTTAGTGACACATTAACAGGGTGCTGTCTCCCTACAGTCACACTGCCAGTTGTAGAGAGCCACATGATGCCACGCCTTACAGGTGGCGCTGATTCCGGCCTTCCACCCTTCCAACGGTGAATGCTCTCAGGTGTGAACAACTCCATTTATGGCTAAGGCTAAAGATCTGGCTTGCTTCCGCGTTTCTGGACCTATCTGCGTTTCCCACGTGGCTTGCTGGGGTTGGCGACCCAGATGTTATTTAAGCTGTAGACTGGCTTTTCCCCGGGGGCGAGGGGTAGTGAGAGGGTGAAAAGATTGTTCAAAAGGCCTGAATAAAAACTGCAGTGAGAAGAGTCCGGTGTTGCATTTTCCTTGCTGGCGAGGCAACCCGACAGCCAGTGAATGTCACAGTTCAGTGCCATCGAAAGTAAACAAAGACACAAGGTTTCTTTTCTATCCAAATTCATAGGCTCTATGCAATCTATCCAAAGACCAGGGGTTTGCAGCCAGTGAGGCAGAGCACTGACCCTGAAGTCGAGTTCCACGCAATGATATTTTATTTTATTTATGTGTGTGGGCATATTCTGGTGTTCATAGAGGACAGAAGAGGGCATCAGATCCCCTGGAGCTGGAGTCCATGCAGCTGTAAATCACCTGGCAGGAGCCCGAGGAGCTGAACAGGAGTGATCCGAACTCTGATGCCATCTCTCCTGCCCACGGGTTTCTTTTGGAGCAGCCGCCTCAACTCTCTGAATTATTAAACAAATTCTTCCTCATTCCTTCATTCCTTCCCTGTGTTAATGACTTCACGACACTTTAATTTACCTCTCAGCTTCAAAGACCCTTCCCTCATCAGATGCTCAGTCTCTTTCCATTTACTTCCTACTGAAGTCACTGGCTTCAGGTTGACCTGAATGCTGGCCTTGAGGTTGCCTGTCACTGGGGCTCCTGTCCAGTCTCTCTTTCATGCTCCTACTCCCTCCCATGTCACTGCCGCCTTCCACTACCCCTCTTCCTTAAGACTGAACCTCCTGCCTGCTTCTGAGCCTTTCTGTCTCCAAGGCCATTCTACTTTCCCATAAATGCCTTCAGCACATCAAGTCTATCACCTAACATCTTGTCTGATTTACAGTAAGAATGAAAGGAAGGACTGAAAATAAACACAGACAATAGCGTGTGAAGGTGGGGCTGTGGCTATAGTAATTCCTCACATACTCTAAGAGACAGTGTTAGACTAATTATAGCTCAGAGGTCCACTCAAACACTGTGTGGGGCCAACACCTGTCACTTCAGAGTGTGATATCCTGACCTGGAAAGTTCTAGGAGACAAAACGACCTCAGCTCTAAAGCTGGAACCAAAAAACAGGTCTAAAAAATAGCGCTATCAACATTATGACGTCATAGTAACCAGGTGGAGTTGGTGTTGTGGGGCCCCATCTTTATCCTAGATGCTTTAAAGATTACTGCAGGAAAATTTATTGTTTGTTATGGGAAAGTTAAACATTATCTATGAAGACATATACAGACACACATATATATATATAATATATATATATTAATAAAGATAGAAACAGATGTGGGGAAAGGCAAAGAAAATTTATCAATTATAGTTATTCTGTCCCGTATCTTGGCTCTTGACATGAGACAGAAACTCTGGGATATCTCTTATCAACAGGCTTCGAAATGAAGAGGGACTGAGCCATTGTCCAACTCCAAAACCAGCTCTACATATTTATAAATAAATGCACATTAGTACATATTTAAAAAAAATAGTAATACTTACCTAAACTATTTGGATTCATTGTTGATCCTCTTTTGGTCGTAGGCGGTTTCTATATTCAATTATCCAGCGTCCCTTGGATCCTTTGAAAATGAGTCTTCTCCTGTGGAGACAAGAAGAGAATCCTGCCCCCAACCTTTATATTTCTCTTATCTTTGGTGTGATTATTATCCTTGTAAGTGAGTTATCATTTATCTCTTCCAAGAGCTTCTCCTCTTCAAACCGAACCTTTATTAATTTTGATGGTATCCACAATTTTTCCTCTCCTGTGGAAACAAGAGCAAAACCCCTTCCCCAACGCAGCACATCTCCTGGCTTCCACTGTGAGGTCAGCACATCCTTGAAATAAATTGGTTGATTTAATTCAGCAGACTTTTCCAATATCCAATGTCTTTTTGCAGCCGTTGTCCCCTTCTCATTAGCGTTGAGAAAATTCAAGGTTAATAAAGCATTATGTAACCTATTCCTGGGGGTATTTTCCACCCCTTTCTGTTTGTTCAACATATCTTTTATAGTTCGATTTGATCTTTCTATAACTGCTTGACCTGTAGGATTGTATGGTATACCTGTAACATGCTTAATATTATAATAAGCAAAAAATCGTTTCATTTTCCTAGAAACATAAGCTGAACCATTATCCGTCTTTATCTGTATAGGTATACCCATGATGGCCATAACTTCTAATAAATGAGTGATTACTGAATCAGCTTTTTCTGAGCTTAAAGCAGTTGTCCATTAGAAACCTGAGTACGTGTCAATGATGTGATGTACATATTTTAATTTGCCAAATTCTGGAAAGTGAAACACATCCATCTGCCAAATTTCATTCCTTTTAATACCCTTTGGATTAGTCCCTGCAGGCAATGGTGTTTGGTTATAAAAAGAGCAAGTAGGGCATTTCTTTACAATCTCCTTAGCTTGTTGCCATGTAATAGAAAACTCTTTTTTCAAGCCTTTGCTATTGACATGATGTTTTTTATGAAATTCAGATGCCTGCAGCACACTACCAATCAATAAGTGATCAATATCTGCATTACCTTGTGCTAGAGGACCTGGCAGACCCGTATGAGATCAGATGTGTGTTATATACATAGGGCAAAGCCTGTTCCTGATCATGTCTTGTACCTGGATAAACAGTGAGGTCAGTTTTGTATCATCAGATATAAATTCAGCAGTTTCAATATGCAAGATAACTCTTTCTGCATATTGTGAGTCAGTAATTATATTAAGAGGTTCTTTAAAATCCCTAAGCACCATAAAAATGGCATATAATTCTGCCTTCTGGACAGAATCATAAGGACTTTGTTCCACTTTACTCAATTCTTCTGATTTGTAACCTGCTTTCCCTGATTTATTAGCATCGGTATAAAATGTACGGGCTCTGGTTAGTGGAGCATCACGGACAATTCGAGGAAGGATCCAAGAAGTTCTCTTTATAAAATTAAGTCTCTTGCTTTTTGGGTAATTGTTATTGATTTCTCCCAAAAAATTAGCACAAGCTCTTTGCCATGGTTCATTGTCTTCCCACAACTTTTTTATCTCATCAGCAGTGAAAGGCACTATAATTTCTGCTGGGTCTATACCTGCTAATTGACGAAGTCTCAATTTTTCTTTTATAATCAATTCAGAGACTTTTTCCACATAAGTTTTTAATTTTTTACTTGGTTTGTGTGGCAAAAAGATCCATTCCAAGATAATATCATCTCTTTGCATCAAAATTCCTGTAGGAGAAATTCTGGAAGGCAATATAACAAGAATACAACTAAGCTTTGAATTTACCCTGT